>NW_011888842.1:7213292-7230505 GCF_000151845.1 Pteropus vampyrus | reverse complement strand
TTAGAGCGAATAAGCAGAGAGAGTGTCAGATGCTGCAGGATCTAATGGGTCAGGCCAAGCATTTGGCTTTTCATCCTAAAAGCCATGGATGAGTTTTAAACAGCAGGGCGGCATGGCGAGATTTGTGTTTTTGAAAAGATGGCTTTGGCTGCTGCAGCATAAAAACCAAACTGGAGGGAGGGAGGGAGGGGCGGGTGTAGGGGCAGCGGAGAGTTTTGACAGGCGGTGGTTGCGTGGATGAGTCGGCGGTGGCAGGATGGAGAGAGTGTTGCCTTCAGGAGGCATCGAGGAGCATGAGGGATAGGACTTGAGGATGGATTGGATGTGAGGGGGAGGGGTAGAAAAGGCATCCAGAAAGAGGCCTGTGTAGCAGCTGTTGGTCCCCGGGAGCCCGGGAGCCCTGGCGAAGCAGCAGCTTTGTGGGGACATGAGGCTGGGTCGTGAGACTTCCAGGTGTACTACTAGGTGGCTGGGTCCATAGGCCGGGGATGCATGAGGGGATGGGGCCCATTATGGGAATAAATGTTCTCTAGATTAGACCCAGGCATCCACATGGGCAGACCAGACGCTGTCACCGAGTGATTTAGGGGAAACTGGTGAAGTGGGGTGGGAAGGGACAGGATGTCTGGCTTCAGACCCTGACTCTGCCCCTCTTTCTGGCACATTCTTTAACTGTTCCCATCATTTACTCTGCAGCAGCATGCTCACGAGGCTCACCCTGCTTGCTGGCTCAGTTGCCGGGCACAGAATCATCCTGTCTTCAAGGCACCTTTTGCATATCACCGTGTTGTCTTAATTTACTTTTAGGCTTTTGGAGTTGAGCAGGTGCCTTGGTACCCTTCACAAGCACTTGGCCTCGTGCCTGGCAAGGCGGGTGGCGGAGGAACTAAGCTTATGAAGCAGGCAGGGAGGATTTCTCTATAGCACCTGCTTCGGGGAGGGGGGGCTTCCCCAGTTAGCCTCCTCTTCTGCTCATTATCATCACTGCCACCCTCACCCCCATCACCACCCCCATACCTGTGCCTTGTTCTGCAGTTCACAGAGTCATTTCCAAGCCAGTGATCTGAAATAAAATAATATTCACCCAGCCATGCAAAATAGGCAGGTGTGAGTCCTTATTCCCATTTTACAGGCAAAGAAACCGAGACTCGGAGAGACATGCGACGTTGCGGTTTCAGGGGAGGGGTTTGCCAGGGATGGGGACGTTTACCCGTGTGTGCAGACCTACTAGCCGAGGCCTCAGGTGGGCCATGTTTCGGCACGCCCTGACCCCTTCGAGGTGCTGCGAGGCACAGGGACTGGAATCTTTCCTCTTGGGCCAGATGGGGAGGTGAGACCGGGACCTCTGCTGCGAGGAGAGGCCGAAGGGGAGTCAAAGACCCCAGGGGACTTTTACAACTTTAGCTTGAAAGATGGTTATGTGAGAGTGGGGATAAGCTCTCCGCAGGCCCCAGTGAGCAGAACAAGGAAACATGGCTGAAATTCGCAGAGAGATTTACGCTCAAGGAAAGAAAGAAAGAAAAAAAACACACACACACACACACAAAACCTTACATTGCCTGAAATTTTGAAGGTTGGGTCAAAGGAGCAGGGAGTTCCATGTAGCTGGAAGTACATGGCCAAGGCTAAATGGCCACATGGCGGGAAGGAGCGCCAGCTCTGGGATCACAGACTTGGGTTTGGTTCCTGGTCCTGTGATCTGGGGCCAGTCACCCAACCTCTCGGAGTCCCGGTTCCCTCGTCAGCGTGGCGGGATAACGGTGCAGGTGAGCTGTGAGGACTGACTCGAGGCCAAAGCACATCTCTGGGTACGCTCACTCCACAAGTATCTCTCGAGTTCCTACTAGGGACATGACGTCTGTCATCTGGTTTAGTTGTCACTAGTTTGCATATGCAGGTCTGCTCCTAACATGTGTGGGGCCTGAGAAACTATACGCATTGGGGTCCCAGCCTCCTGCCAGCCCCTCCCCCTCTCCCCACTCCCAACTCCATACGTGCTCGGCTGCACGGGGCAGGGAGATTTCCCAGTTCGCACACCCACGCCTGGTGCACATCACCCCCTCAGAAGCACCATTCGCCCTTGGGAGGGTGGACAGCGGCCATTGAGGAGGGGACTTCCGGGGTCCTGCGTACCCAGAGCAGGTGTCCAGAGGGCATGGGCCCCATGTGGGCATATCTCCTCGGCCTGGAGGACTCCTTGCCCCACAGACAGGGAGCTGCTATAGTTGGGCTGAAGCAGGACCCTCTCAAATGCAGAGCCCAAGGCAGAGCCCAGTTGCCAGGTCTAAGTGCAGTATTTTCTGCAAGTTTCTTAAGCGGTGCTGCTTAGTTATTGGTGGGTGTTGGGCCACGAGCCATTCTGGGGCCTCAGTGGCAGGCTGACAGGAAAGGGACAAAGCCAGGAAACGGGGGACGAGGAAAGGAGAGTCGAGAGGGGTTGGACAAGGCCAGCAGCTCAATCGTAATCTGGGTCGGGGTTCTTATTTCCATGGCAGTGGAGGGACTCTATGGGCACGGCGCTGCTCTAAGAGTCCCTGGGCCGTGGCAGAAGGAGCCTCCTGACTCTGGGTATCCAGCCAGTTTCAGGGAGAGCTGAGAGCATAAGCTCTTCCCCCTGGGCGTGGGGCCGGGGCTGGGGCCGGGATGGGGTGAGGGAGACAGTGGCAAGGACATGGCCTCAGCAGTCTAGCCTGGAGTTTCAGATGGAACTGCAGCCTGATCAGAATAGCCAGCATGGTGGCTGGGATGGCACGGCTGGCATCAGACTCTGGGTTTGAGTCAGCAAGACCACCCTAGATCCCCTTCGACCGGTGCTTTGGTGTCTGCTAACATCCTCCCTGCTGAGGCCAGCACAGGCCCTGGGCTGGATGGAGGCAAAGTCCTTGGATGCAGCTGAGTAGGGCCAGAGGGGAGAGGCCATGAAGGCTGTGGATGGGAGGCTCCCAAACTTTAGTGGGGTGTCACTAACAGAATCACCTGGCGGGGGTGGGGGGGTGGGGGGAGTGTGCATGGGTTGTTGTTAAAGCCCAGATCACTGAGTTCTGCCCTGGAGCTCTGATTCATTAGCATTTCAAACAAGGTCTCAGGTGATGCAAATGCTGCTGGTCCAGGCACAACACAACACTTTGCGAACCACCTGCCTGCCAGCCCCGGTCCTTGTGTCTGTCCCAAACCACCAGAGGACTTGACCTCTGAGCCCCTGTGGGGTTTGGCACTGTGCTCTCATCTGGGTTGTCAGTAGGACTCTTTCTTATGCCAAAGAGATGGCCGATGCCCCGGTGAAGGAGGCCACTGGAGACCGTTTGCCAATAACAGAGAACAAAGACGCCCAGTTTCATATAACTCTGCTCACAGGGGTCACGTATTTTGCCTGTGATCACAGAGCTGCAAAAGCAAAACAGGGCCACATCATAAATTCACGTTTTTATTAACCTGTTTCCTTTCCCCACCTTTCTCTGTGGGTTTCTTAAGACAAGCGAAATATTAAATGATTGTAAAATCTAACCTTTAAGGCACCATCAAACCCCTTTGAAAACGATTCTGCTAATGAGGGGAAAGTTTGCGCGTTTTTTGTCGCTGCATCCTGCATCCTCTTCCAGCCGCTTTGCATGAGTCCTAGATGCATCCTTAATTTTGTCTCAGCCTTTCTTCACAGCAGAGCAAGTGGTGGGGAAAATGTTTTCTCTAGGCAACGGCAACGTTTCTGTCTCGTTTGTTTGGTTTTCCGCTGTAACGTGACAGCTTGTGGGGCTGCTAATTTGAACTTCGGTCCTTCCAGGAATGCAGCATTCACGATCAGTAAATATATCAGGGTGCAGATTTTAGCCGTTTAATTACTGAAAATGGGGGTGCTTGCTTGCTGCGTGAATATTTTAAAATGGAACACTAGGCAAATTGTATCTCACTCCCAAATTTCGCTGTAGTTCTGAACCGCTTCAGATTTCAGCATCTTCTGCTCGCCGGATGCTGGAGCGATGTTCTTCTTCAGGGAACTTGGTAGCAGAATTATTTTGTTCCAAACCATGGATAAGTCCAAGATGCTTATGGGGAACAGGTCATCTTAGCGCCATTAGTTTGTCCTTGCATCTCTTAAGCTCCTTGATGGAAGTGGAAGCTGAACCCATGCTTTTTATAAAGGAGGATGTAGCGTCGTATAGTGGAAAAGACAAAAGGTCCTGGAATCCACTGGGCCCCGCTTAGAACCTTGACTTTCCTCTTGCTCAAGGTGACACGTGGGCAGGTACTTCTCCGAGTCTCCATTTCTTCATCTGTGAAGTGTGAATAATAGTCATAGCTACTTAGGATTATTGTGGTCATTAAATGAATTAAAGTATTTAAATAAATAGCATAATGACTGGACATGTTAAACATTTAATAAGTGGTAGTTATTTTATAATTATCCTTTCCATTATTATATAAAGTACGTATCACAGTGCTGAGCACATTGGAGTTCAGCAAATGGTAATTATTGTCAGTATCATCATAATTATTACAGATGGACATATATTAGAAATACAGTTTTCTACCATGTAAAAATGTGTTTTATATTTTAAGATTTTTGATCCAACAGGAATTTATATGAGTAAATGGACAGCTTAATCAAGTTTATTAAGATCGAAGTAAATGAACGGTGCTCGTATAAATAGTTTAATTAAGATAATCCCTCATGCAAAACATTTGTTCAATTTGTGCCTCAAATTGAAAATGGGTTCCATAGATTTTCAGAAACTCTCTCTTTGTTGTGCCAGAGGTATCGAGAGCTTAAGTAAGACCGTCTTCCGTGGAAAGGCAGCTCGGACCATGACGATAACCTGGTCTGAGAGTCAGGGTGCCGGGCAATAAGCCCTGCAGCCGCCTCTGAGCTTGATCTTGGACAAGTCCCCGCGCTTCTCTGGGCTGCGGTCACTTCATCTCTGGAGTCTGCTACGGCGTGAAAATGCTGTGATTCCTTAGGTGCAGGTGACTTATTCCCTTTAAAAAGAGATATAAAAAAATTAAAAAGAAGATTTCATCTTCTAAAAACACTTAGACTCTGCAAATTTTGCCAGTTGCTTTTAAACCACCAGGTATTAGGCGCTAGATGTTTGCGGGTGGCTTAATTGGAGGCTGTGTTCATTATCTGGAGTGTATGTGCTTGCACTAAGTGTGTTTTTGACAGTCTCGCGCCATCCAGCTTCTTGCTTCCAACCAGAATGATTTGCTTCTCCATTGCATTCAGTCCTGGTTACGAACATTAATTAGTTTGAGGAAAAGAAACAAGATTGTGTTTCTAAAAGTAGTTTTGATAGAGTAGGCCATTTTTGGATGCTGTTGTAATGTGGGTGCGTCATGCGGGTGTTATTATGAAGCTTTGCATTTATTCTCCGCCCAAGTTCATTGCTAGTGTCTTTGAAATTGAATGGCACCTATGATCTGGGACAGAAAGGTGCTCATCTCTGTGCTTAGCTATTGCAATGTCTCCCGTGGTTTCAATCTTAGCACTTATTCTCCCAGTTTTTTGTTGGTGGGAAATCTTTCCGCTGGTCTTGGAAGCCTGTTGGCTCGGCCTGTGATAGGGTAATAGTGTGACTGCGTGATATCGGAGGAGGGGACAGACAGATATCACTAGGGTAATAGTGTGACTGCGTGATATCGGAGGAGGGGACAGACAGAGATCACTACGGGAAAGGGAAGGAAGGCTGGCGTGGGAGACCCGGGTCCTAGCTGTGGCTCTGCCCCGACTTGCTTCTCTCCCACACGCTGTTGGCCAGGCACTGTTCCGGGGCCAGTGGATGTAAAGATAATTCATCGTGGCTCCTCTGCCCAGCTCCGTCATCTAGGCTCTTACCATCTCACTGAAGGCCTTGAGCTTGACTGCCGAGGATCCTTTCTGTTCTAACATTCTGTCGGCTCAATTATTGATCGTAATAGTAAGCAGTCTCAGTCCTGTTATTTAGTAGGCATTTGGCTAGAACTCTGGCAGCAGGCAAATCTCTGGACAAGTTCCAAATTATAGATGGCTCCAGAAAGCGTACTTAGTTTATGAGCTTGGTTATACCCCACATAGGGTTTCTTGTTGGCTTTTGTGTGTTTGAGGGTGAGGGCGGGGGAAGGTTAGTCTTCGTTCACTGGTTCTTGGCTTTTCTTAGAAGTTGGGAAATGCTTTGGTTAATTTTCTATTCTGGGCTCTTACTGGTATTCAGACTGCTTTCTGTATTACCTCAGATTAAGATCTCAGGACGGTAGGCCATGCACCTACAATCTTCCTGATTTACGATGTAGTCACTCGAAGTCACGCTTTCTCCTCTGGTTCATTTGCGTTGGAGTTGTTTTTGGTGCTCTCACTCCATTCGTCCACTTTTCTTCTTAAACTATGTGTCCTAATCTGAACTTAAAGGGATCACATTCACGTAGTGTAATAATGTTTTGGTCTATTTATCACATATTTTCTGACATTTAAACTTCTTTAAGAAAGAGCTGTGCCCCTTTCTGAGATTTATCTGTCCGAGGGGGATCGGAATCATCAGAGTCTTTGGAGGAGGCCCAGTCAGCAGCTCTCTCTTCTGCCTAAATTCCGAATTAATTGGGAATAAGACAAAGGAATAAAGAAGAAAAGGGCCAAAATATCACCTTCATTATGAAAAAAAAGGTGACGTTGGAGAATGTGTCTTATGTCTGTGAGCAAATGAGCCTCCTGATGTTGAATCCGAAGTGAGACTCATGCAGGCTGGGGTTTCCCCAAGCAGGACTGTGGGACCCGGAGCCAGGCCCCAGGGAGCAACAGAATCTGTGCTTCCAAGAGGAAGGGAGGGAGGGCTGAGCTGCTTTTCCCCAGCTCCTTCCTCCAAAATCACCAATCAAAAAAGGCATTTTCTTTCCTCACGGGTAGAGCAAGAATGGGGCAGAGAGAGGCCAAAATTCTTATCTTAAGCGGGCAGAAACATCGAGAGCAGGGAAACAGGGCCCGCCCCCCAAAACAATCATACTCGCCTCCCAAGGAGCAGAGTCGCGGGGGTTAAAGGGAGAAGCTTTTGAGTCTGACAGACCCGGCTTTCAAATTCTAGTCTCCGCTTCCAGGCTGCGCCATCATGGATGAATTCCTCCACCCGCTAAACCTCACCTGTAAAATAGGAGTGAGAATCGGGTGTTGCGAAAGTTAAGTGAGATAATCCATTAGAATGCCAGGCATACGGTAAGTGCTCAACTTAAAAACAGAAAGTCAGATGAGATAACATTCAGAAACATCCTTTGTAAATCACACAATTTTATATAGATGTAAAGAAGTATTACTTAGGGTAGTGGTATTAGTGTAATATTGAATTCTTCTTGCTATACAATCCTGTTAGTGCCTCCCATTGTAGGATTATTTAAATGGCTGAGGGTACCCGGTGGCTTGCTCGTCATCTTTTTTCTATCAGCTCTTGCACAGAAGATCCGCAAGCCAGAAGGAAGGAAGGAATTAAATTAATTAGACGCTTCCATGCACCAGCATGACCATTCCTCTGATCTCAGCTATTTTTGTGGATTCTCCTGGAAGCTGCCATGTACTTCTGTAGCAGCCATTAGAAAGCGTTCACTCCATTTAATTTATGCTGAAAAATCATTAGTGGGACTTTGACACAGGTGTGGAGCGTTCGCAAGCGGCTACCCGGCTGTCAGGCTTCAAGGAACAGCTCCATTTGCCAGAGGCAGCGCTCGAAAGTGCATTCAAGAGCGAAAGGGGGTTCGTGCCAGTGCGATCGCTTCCCTCTGCCTCCTCTTCGTCCTTCTCTGTCATCATCCTCGACATCGCACTCGTTAAGTGTTGCCACGGCCAGCTACTCTCCTGTTTAGTCTGTACCACACAGCTCTAGGTGGTTTTATCATCCGCATTTTACCGTTAACAGCGGCAGAGTCAGGATTGGGAGCAGGTTTGGATCATTCCAAAGCCCTGGTCTCTTCGTTGGGAGCCTTGGTGACAGACTTCTCAAAGCCGGAAGGAGGCGCATGTATGTCATGGCAGCTTCCACGTCACTGATGTTCGGTATGAACCAACAGAGCACCCCTTTCCTTGGCAACTGTTATTGCTAATATCCAGTCTCTATCTAAGCCTCGGTTTTCTCATCTGTAATATGAGGGTAATTGTAGCTACTTCACAAGGTTATCGAGAGGATTAAATGGGATAAGGTGCTAAGGGCCTGGGATAGAGCTGGACATGTAATAGTTGTTCAATAAATTTCAGTGCTAGTGCCATATATGAAAGTGTCTAGCTTAGTGACTCATCGTAAAAGTAGGCTCTCCGTAAACAGAAGTTTCTTTTATTCCTTTTCAATTTACAATCTCCTTCAATCTCCTGAAAGTACCTTTTCAACGTAACTAGGCTTTATAGCGGTGAATCCATGCTGATACAGGAGCCACGCTGTGAGGGAAAAACAGGGCACGGAGCTCTGCTGACACTAAAGACCACGGAGGGCGAGTCCCTTCTGTCATTAACGGGAGGCTCTGATCAGCTGTCCAGTATTGGAATGCGACACCTCCAGGCAGCTGGACAGAGACAGGGCTGCCTGCCGCTGGTTTCAGCGAACATTTTCTCGTCTGCGCCCAGTGGCGGAGACAGGGAGTACCTCAAAACACCTTGTCCCGCACTTTTTAAAAATCACATTTATTGGAGTGACATTGGTTAATAAAATTATATAGGTTTCAAGCGTACAATTCTATAGTACATCCTCTGTATATGGCATTGTGTGTTCGTCACTCAAAGTCAAGTCTCCTTCTGTCGCCATATATTTGACCCCCTTTATCTTTCTCTTCCTCCCCCTCCCCGCCAACCCCCTTTCTCTCTGGTAACCACATACTATTGTCTATGAGTTTTTGTTTGTTTGTTTGTCTTGTTTGTTCGTTTGTTGCTTTCATTTTTATATCCCAGATGTGAGTAAAATCATATGGTTCTTGACTTTTTCCATCTGACTTATTTCACTTAGCATGGTAGTCTCAAGATCCATCCATGTTGTCACAAATAGGAGTATTTCTTATTTTCCTTTTCCACCGCCACTAGGCGACTCTAAGTCACACCCAGCAAATAGCAGGATACGAAATGCACTTGCACTCATTTGTCATCTTAATAAAAATTATAGGTGTATATTTTCCCCATATTTGACGTTTATCTCTCCAAACCCCAAAACTCCTTCAATTTTAACTGTTTGGAGTTGAAATCTTTCTACAATGCATTACACACCTGCTTCCTGAAATTGAAGAAACAGAATTTGATATTGTTTTCTCTTTTCTTGGTGCTTTGAGGTTAAGAGATGTGCTGGCAAACTGGCTTTCAAAAGCAAAACAAACAAATACTCCCCCTTCCAAAAATAATCCAAAAAATACCAACCCTGATTTGTAGTGTTTTCCTATTTCTGTTGTGTACATATTCCTACGATAACTGATTTCAAGCTATCAGTGGTTTTTAACCACCAGCTGGAGAGCTCCCTGCTGCAGGGGACAGCAGAGCAGGGTGGAGGGGACAGGGCCATTTGACCGAGGCACACCTGGCATCAGTCTTCATTTTTCCCCCCTTGAGAGCTGGGCTACCTGGGTCAGGGGTCCCAAATTCAAGTACTGTAGGGGACAAACAGGTGACCTAATGAAGGCAGCAGGCTGAGTGGACACTGGTAAACACCTAAAACAGTGATTTTCAAGGTTGGCCAGGGAACTTCGCCCCAGCCTGGGCCTCACCTCCGATCAATTAAACCAGAACTTCTGGGCAAGCCACTAAGTGGAATGTGATTGTCATTTCCAGAAATCCCACAGGGAGAACAAGTCTATGATAGGACTTATTCATGGTGGTTCACAGTGGACTGCTTTCTTTAAAGGGCTTAGACATTGGCTTTTAAAATAATGTTTCTCTCTAGTATGGTCCTAAATGGAAACATTAAAGTTAGGGTACGTTTGGGAAATTTTAAGTAGTTTAGTGTGGGTGGAGGATGGGGGGTATAGGAAGCAGCAGGATGAGGTAGAGGAAGTTGCAGTGCTCAGATTACAAAGGATCTTAAGTGCCAAGCCAAGGAGCTTTAGATTTGCCCGTGGGCAGAGGGAAGGCTTTTTAGGAGTGGGACAGCAGTGACATGATCAGTGGCCAGGCAAGAGGATCATTTATGTTTGGTCCATTGAACAGATCATTCAAATCCCCTCCCCTTCCCATCTTGTGTTCCTGCCCTTTCCATTTGCATAACTTCCCTTTAATTATTGCTTTTATTATTTTCACAGTCTAAACTGGCAGGAATGGTCTGATACCTGGTGGCATTAAACCGATGAGACCTCAGAAGACCTCCTGGGTTCACATTGTTAACCCGAGTATTTTGCAGAGATTTTATTGGAAGAGATCATCTGGGGTTTGGTGTCAGCTGTATTTTCCGGGTAGAGCTCGGCCAGCGACTGTCCGGTGCACCTGACTCCCCGCTGTGTGTGCATTCTCATGCAGGTGTCACTCAGAGCTTAGGGAGTGCCAGTTTCTAATTAGTTGCTTGTTAAACCACAGGCTTCCAGATCGAAATTACTAGTTTATTCAATGAAGAATCCCTGATGGTATTTTTTTTTTTCACCCTGAAAACAAGCATATCCGGTTCTTTGCTGCTGCGACATTTTTCTGAGACAATTGTTGTTACTGTTACGTACAACTATGTATGGTGCCAGGGGCAGAGCTGGGTGCTTTGCAGATATTGTCTTGTTGAATTCTCGCAGAAGCTTTGCAAATCCTGGTTTTTAGAAGAAGAAATCTGATGTTGAGAGGATTGAGTCACTCCCCAAGGTCGCACAGCGGTATGGTCCAGCTCAGCCCTAGGCTGGGCCCATGTCCATATTCTTTGCTACAACCTCTTCTCTGTAATGCGCTCATTTTATCCACTTGCCTGTGGTTAATTGACTATGTTTTATGACATAGGAATTTGTATTTTACTTAAATAGCATCTAGAAAATAATAAACATAATTTTAAAATATAGCTTAAAAAATATAGTAGAGATGTAGATTACACACCGCTAATACTTCCCCTGGACAATTGTCATTCCACCTGAGTTCACTT
The DNA here is from genome assembly GCF_000151845.1 of Pteropus vampyrus. NCBI lineage: Eukaryota > Metazoa > Chordata > Mammalia > Chiroptera > Pteropodidae > Pteropus > Pteropus vampyrus. Next base: position 7,219,478 of record NW_011888842.1, on the reverse strand, counting down.
AAAGGAACAAATTCAATATTTTCTTACTTAATATAGCAGTGATGTTCCAAATTCTAAAATTACCCCAAGGACAAGGGTTCAGTTCTTCAGTGATTATTCGTGGTGTAACCAGCCTTCCCAGGCTAGATTTATCATTTCGTTAATTTGGTCATAGTTTCTTCCTCCTTCCGGGAAAATGATGATTGTATACAGAATCACTTTTGATTAGGGAGTTTTAAAACATCACATTACCTTGGTTTTTTCACTCTCACGGTCAGCTTTTTATGAGGATAGATTTTTATTCTTTGTTCAGACATGAAAAAAGAGATGAGCAGGCTTATAGAATAATTCATTCGTTTATTCAACAGACATTTTCTGAGCACCTGCTGTGTGCTGGACACTTTTCTAGGGGAGGGGACAGAGCTGGGAAGCAGACCCCTGAGGTCTGCTCTCATGGAGCTTGCATCCCAAAGGAGGGGCAGACACTCAATAAGTACACACAGAAAGAAAAAGTAGAGAAAAAGGGCTGTGGTGCCAGGAGGGCGGTGATGGGGTAGCAATGGGGACAATGAGACGTGGTCCCTTCCCTGAGCTTCTCTGTGGATATTCAAGGGGGACACGGACACTTCGACAAATAGATACGAGCTCTGGCTTCTGGGCATTTGTAGGTTTATCATTTACCATTCTGACTATCTTCTAGCAATGTAAAGATCTGTGAAATACAGCAATTTGTCGTTTGGCTGAGGTGTAAATTTTCTTCTCTTGTAAAGCAAAAAGTTTTTGCCTCCTGAGAACATAACTTGGGTATCGACAAATAGGCGAGGCAAGTGTTTAGGGGAGTAGCGAGTCTTTCTGTGCCCATGGAATCAATCCACGTAGGTCTTATTTCATTTATTAATTCAATAAACCTTTAACGTAGTGTCTGTTATGGTCTGCATACCTAAGAAGGAAAGCTGGGCTGCTCAATCCCTGTGTTTGAGAAGGGAGAAAAAGGTGCACAGATAATTAGAGTACAATTGGTCCTAGACAGTCTTGAGGGATGCAGCCAGAGACCTTTGTGAATCCTCAAATTGACTATTACTTACCGTTGTGTAGAAACGAACCAGTCGTTCATTGGTCAGCTGGACTCATTCATCAGTTAAGTGATGTGCTAATTCATACCTGCCTCGAGGAGAGGGTGATTCATGGTCATGCAAAGTACTTTACATGTGCCATGTACTTTAATTTCGTCCTGGTGACAATCATGTGATCGAGATTATTATTTCCATTCACGCTGTTTCATGCTATGACCTTCAAGATTGCCAGAACCGAGGGCCTACGGTGCACCATGCCAGGTTCCGTAATACGGCTGTGAAAAGATGGGGGAACACTGACCAGTTCGCTTGCCTGAGGGTGCTTAGATGCATGCACCGTCTTGAATGAGGGGACACTAGACTGCGTCTTTCAGAATGAGAGAAACTTTTCAGGCAGAGAAGGGGAAGGCCTCAGGCAGAGGGAAGCACATATGCAAAGGCGTGAAAGTATGAAAGCACACACTAAATTCGAGCAAAGAAGAGACTGGAAACTTGGCGGGTGGGGAGTTGATAGGAGATTAATTTGGGAAGAAGACGAGAGCCCTGAGTGCGTTCGTAGGCAGGGTTGACAGGACTCCTGCTGGTTACCATGGAGGAAGGAAAGGAGGGGAAAGGGAAGCAAGGGTACTCCTGGGATTTTGGCCCGAGCAACCAGTGGAAGCTGGGGAGAGGGAGTTGCTGATGGTTCCCAGGCGCATATCCCTCGGGGACTGTCTTGAGGATGGACTGGAACAGTGAGTACTAGGAGACCACATGGCCAGGTGGCAGATGAAAAATGAACACCCTGAACGAAGGAGCTTGGCAATGGGGCTGGAGAGAAGGGATCTCCGAGTGAGACCATTCCTGGCTCGACTCAGCAGGCCAGGGGTCCACTGGGATCTGGGCGAGTGAAGCATCTGGAGAACTCACTCATGATGAGGTCGAGAGTGAAACAATCAATCTAGGTCAGGAATGCAGCAGGGAGAATAGATTGCAGGGAACGAAAAGAAGCCCAATTTGGGACAGGTTAACTTTAAGTGACCTGGGGGACTTCCAGGTGGAAGTAGTCTAGAGGCTGTCAAAAAGGTGAGACGAGAAACACCTTAACATAGCTATGAAGCCAGACCACATGGGCGCAAACTCCAGCTCTGCCGTCCATCAGCTCAGTGACCAGGGCAAGGTACTTACCCTCACTTAGCCTCAGTTCCTCTGTTTAAAACGAAGGCGTTAGCAGCACCTACACAACTGATCGAGAGATATACATATATTAAATGAGCAGGGCACCTGGCATGTTGTCAGTGCTCAATAAGTGTTGACTATTGTCAACATTTGTCATCGTCGTTACTGATTTCATAACCATTAGCACCTCAGTGGTAGTCACGGCCATTGCTGGAGATGAGACCCACCAGGGACAGTGTGTGGATAGAGCATGAGCAGAGGGCAGAGGAAGAATATAGCTTCCACCTCCAGTTCCTTGAGAAGCATGTGAAAGGCGTGTGCTGGTATTTGGGGCTCACTTTTTTGTAATTAAGTTTATTGGGGTAACATTGGTTAATACGATCATATAATTTTCAGGTGTACGTTATCATTTGACATCTGTATATTCTCTTGTGTGTTCACCACCCAAAGTCCAGTTTCCTTCAGCTACCATATATTTGATCCCCTTTACCCACTTCACTCTCCCCCTATACCCCTATATTTGATCCCCTTTACCCTGTCTACCTGCCCCCTCCTCCTCCACTCCACTAGTAACCACTACACTGTAGTCCTCTGGTAACCACTAGTCCATTGTCCATGTCCATGCGTCGCTGTTTGTTTGTCCTGCTCATTTGTTGCTTTTAGGTTTATATCCCTCATATAAGTGATATCATGTGATTTTCAACTTTTTCTGTCTGGCTTATTGCGCTTAGCATGATTATCTTGAGTTTCATCCATGTTGTCGCAAATAGCAGTATTTCATCTCTTCTTAAGGCTGAGTGATATTCCATTGTATATATGTACTACAACATCTTAAGCCGATCATCTATCGTAGGACACTACGGTTGCTTCCATGTCCCGGCCACTGTGAATAACGCTGCTATGTACATTGGTGTGCAAATATCTTTATAGATATGAGTTTTCAGGTCTTTGAGGGTAAATACCCAGTAGAGGGATTGCTGGATCATATGGTAGATCAATTCTTAGGTTTTTGAGCAACCTCCATACTGTTTTCCATGTGGCTGTACCAATCCGCAGTCCCACCAGCAGTGAATGAGGGTTCCTATTTCTCCACATTCTCTCCAACATTTGTTATTGCTTGGCCTGTTGATTATAGCCATTCTAACAGGTGTGTGATGGTATCTCATTGTGGTTTCGATTTGCATTTCCCAAATAGCTAACAATGTTGAGCATCTTTTCTTGTATTTGTTGGCCATTTGTATGTCCTCTGGGGAGAAGCGTCTGTTCAGGTCCTCTGTTGGGCTCACTTTTGTAATGAATGTGGCTTGACTTGAAAGTTTCTTAAAATTAACTGCAATTTTGGAAGCTAAGGAGTAAGCCGCTGGTTGTATCTAGCAACTGTGAGGTCCCCTTTACGTGAACGCTCTTCTGAACACTCGAGCAAGGTGACGACAGGCTCAGCACAGTTAAAATGTTTAAATGGGGAAAAATGGATGTAAATGGCAGAGTCTTAAATGCATCAATTTTCAACGTTGTGAAATTAATTGGCTCCCCAATATATCCCACTTCTGTGGCAATTGGAATTCTGATGAGCTTCTAGTTTTTCTGTTACCTTTAGCCAACATTTCTGGGTTCACTGGTGAATAAAGACCTCTTTGTTTAATTAGAGCTGAATTGTGTTTCAAGGAGTTAGTGTAATTAAAATTATATTTCCAGTTTATATGAAATAGAAAAAGAAGAGATAAGCAAATGTTTTACGAAGCCTGCTCTATACTTTGCAGTGACATAGAGAGTCCAGAGAGGAGGAGTTAGACATGGTCCCTGCCCTCAGGCAGCTCGAGGTCTGCCATGGAGACAATGAAATCCACTCTAGGTGATAAACGGTGATAGTCCAAGGTGCTGTCAGAGCTCAGAGAAGAACGTGACTTGCTCTACCAGGTAGATCTGGAAGCGCTCTCCAGAGAAGGTGACATTTGAGGCGGGCCTTGAAGGAGGCCAGGAAGCTAAGTGGATGATGCCAGTCAAGAGAATGTCGCAATGGTCCAGGGAGATCCGAGGAGATCTGAACCAGACACTGACCCTGGAGACAGTTAGGAGAAGCATTTTACCTCTCCTGTGGTGGCTAATGGGGTGTGAGCACGTCAAAGAGAGGGCTGATCGAGAAAGAGAGAGGGGTGATAGATCACATATGGTTAGAACTCCACGGGAGGGAGGGATGGAGCAACGGAAAGGGAGGATAAAGGAAGTGGCTGCAGGTTTCCCAGGAGCGCATAATTTTATGTATTTTAGAAGTAGAATTTATGACCATCGATTGAACACATAATCAGATAATCTAACATGGCCATTCAAGGCCTTTGCTGGTAAACTGTTCTTTGAGAGACGGGATAAAGTCCGACCTGAGCGGCTGTTGGAATACCTGAGAGTGAGCCGGTCGTCAGCTGCAGGAGTGAAGGGAGACAAGCCTCTTGTGTTCCCCTCCCAAAGATCTGCGGATTCCGCCATTCTCCCCATCTTCGCTGACGGCAGCCTCGTCCAGGGCCCCCTCACCTCCCGTTTGAAAAGCGCTAGGACTCTCATGACGCGTTTTCTCCTCACTCGCTCTCTCCTCCATCCATCTTATTCTCCCCACAGTAGCCTGAGTGATCTTTTCCAAACGCAGACCTAACTGGGTTACGTTCCTGCTTAAAACACTTCGGTGGCTTCTCCCTTCCTCATCGGCTAAAAAAGAAAACCACTTGAAATGCCCGACGAAGCTTTATGCGATCGAGTCTCGTCTAGAGCAGCGGTTCTCAAAGTGAGGTCCTCGGAACCCCCAGGGTTCGCCAAGATCTTTGCAGGATACCTGAAGAGTCACGACTATTGTCATCGTAATAATACTAAGACACTGTTCGCCTCTTCATTGTGTTGACTTTCGCCCTGATGGGATAAAAGCAGAGGTCGGTACAACTGCTGGCTTCTTGGCACCGCTTAAGACAGTGGCAGCAGACAGTACGAGTCGCTGGGTTGTTCGCTGCCGGTTTAAAACAAACAAAAAAAGCCAGGTTCACCTAAGAAAGTCCTTGCGGAAACAGTACAAATTATTACTTTGTTAAATCTCAGCCTTCGAATGCACTTCTTTTTAATATTCTGTGTGACGAAATGGCAAGTAAGCTAAAGCACTTCTGGAGCATGATGCTTGTCTCATGAAATGTTCTTGTGGGATCGTTTGGGTCTCCAGGGGCACTGGTCCCTTTTGTCATAGAACTATTGGAAGTTTTTTTTTTTTTTTCATCAAAAATGATCTAGTTATTCAGATGTGGGCATTTGACAGACATTTTCTTGAAAATGAAAAAAAAAATAAACTTTTTTTTTTTTTAAAAAGGAAAACAATCAGTAGTATTTACCACCAATGATAAAGTTAGAATTTTTAAGCAAAAAATTAAAATTTTAGAAAATTTTACCAGCCACCATGAGCTTAACAGCTCTGCAACATTTAAAGATTTTTCCGATGAGATCAGTGGTGATATTAATGAATGTAATCTTCTGGTATTGTGTAACGAATTGCAGGACATTTGGAAGCTCCGCACAAACCAGTACTTTCCAGATGTCCTGTAAATGATGTTGTAATACTCTGCACTGGTAAAAGATTCATTCAGAGTGCAAGAGAGACGGATCGATTTTCCTAACAGAGCGCGACAGTTTGTTATCATGGTTTCAGCTTCCACATTGGGACTGGCCTTTAAGGAAATGCCATTTGACAGGATTTGGCATGTGTCAGACTTTCTTCATACACTTCATATCACAGCGGATCAAATGTAGAAACAGATATGGGAATCCAGCTATCTTTTATCAAGCCAGACGTTAGAGAGCTTTGCAAAAATATAAAACAGTGCTACTCTCTTCACTGTTTTATTGGTTGTTACTTTGGGGAAAACATCCCAAAAAATGTTATTTACATGAACATATAATGAATTTGCTAGTTATTTTTAAATGCATTTTTTAAAAGTTGTCCATTTTA
>NW_011888842.1:7211948-7213242 GCF_000151845.1 Pteropus vampyrus | reverse complement strand
GGTTTCAGCTTCCACATTGGGACTGGCCTTTAAGGAAATGCCATTTGACAGGATTCGGCATGTGTCAGACTTTCTTCATACACTTCATATCACAGCGGATCAAATGTAGAAACAGTATGGGAATCCAGCTATCTTTTATCAAGCCAGACGTTAGAGAGCTTTGCAAAAATATAAAACAGTGCTACTCTCTTCACTGTTTTATTGGTTGTTTGGGGAAAACATCCCAAAAAATGTTATTTACATGAACATATAATGAATTTACTAGTTATTTTTAAATGCATTTTTTAAAAGTTGTCCATTTTAATTTCGATTATGCTAAATCGGCAGATTGGTAAGAGTATACTGAGACCAAAATGTTTGAGAACCACTGATCCAGAGCTCAATCGAGAGATCCACATCTCTAGCCTCATCTTACATCACTCCTAATAGTCCCTGAACTGCCCCCAAAACTGCCTTCTTTCCATTACTCCATCAGTTTGTGGATGAAAAGAGGGCCACATACTAAACCTGACAAGCTCAGAGGGGCCTGCATGGCAGGCCTTAAAACTGAGAGACCGAGAGTAACTACATAGGACGGTCTGAACACAAAAATTCCTAACTAGGATCAGGTCACGGCGGGTGGTCACATCCTAGGCATGTAGCTTCCTTGACAGAGTGAGCTGTCTATTGTCTTTCTGCATCTAAGAAACATACCTTTGAAATATCAGCGTGATCTTCTTTTCCAGACCCCTCAAGGCACAACCGTGGGCACTAAAGCATCGAGACCTCAGAACCCCTCACTGTTATCTTGTTCCCGAATCCCATCTCTATGGACTGTAAATGTTCATTATTAACTGTCCCATACCCGCCCATGTAAAAGAAGGATATGTCTCTCCATTTTACTTTTTATCCAATCCCAGAGATTCCCCTCGTTTGCTTTCTGCCTCCCTTAATCTACCCCCGTTGGATTTCATGGAACCCTCCTTATGTCTCCCCCTTTTATTCTAACGTATAAAATACGCTGCAAACTGGCCATTCTCTGGAGCGTTTTCTCATTCTGTTAAGATCTTACTTCCCGACAATTGTCATCGGTGTGGCCCAAATAAACTCATACAAATTCTCTACGTGTTCGGACGTTTCTTACGTCAACAAATTCCTCCAGCCTGTCTCTGTTCCGCTTCGAGGCCTTTGCTCGTGCAGTTTCTTCTGCCTGAAATACACTTGTTCCCCGCGCTCCAACACTCCCTTCCTAACCTCCACTCGCTCTTCCCCTCACAGCTCAGAAAAGCCTTCGCCGGTATCCATCGTATCTATC
>NW_011888842.1:7209570-7211898 GCF_000151845.1 Pteropus vampyrus | reverse complement strand
CTTGTTCCCCGCGCTCCAACACTCCCTTCCTAACCTCCACTCGCTCTTCCCCTCACAGCTCAGAAAAGCCTTCGCCGGTATCCATCGTATCTATCCTCATTCCCTGCCTTCCACAGGCTCCACGTTAAAATATACGTGTCCTTCCACTCTGCCTTCAGATTTAAACTCGTGTTATGTCTCTCCTTTATCATCTCCCCTTTGTGCCTGTTTTACAAGTACCACCTCCTCCGCTGTCTGCTGTATTATATTAATCACCACCTGTCTGATACGAGAGAGAGGAAAAATTAACTGACATTTTCAATGCTAAGGGAACCAGTTGATCAATCTTTTCTTTGAGATTTCATACATTTTTAAGAGGGTACTTACATCCCTCTTTACAGGCTCCGGTGCAATTTACTCTTTTTTTTTTTTTTTTTCCAGCTCAGGAAGAAAAGCATCTGCATTTTGTCATTAATGAGGCTGATTTTCTGTTTCTTATAGTTGGAATTCCCTGCAGTGTATGCTGACTTTTCGTCTCTGCCAAATTGCCCATTTTAATGGTATGTCATCTCTTCTCTGAGCCCCAACCCTTTGAAGGATAAACTCAGACCTCACCTATCCTCAGGATCAGTGGGAATTAGCCTTATTATTCAATTTCCCTTTGCCAAAAAAAAAAAAAAAGAAAGTGGGTTATCTAGATCTATCAGCCTGCCATACTACTATAAAAGGTTTGACAAAATTTTCTTTTTGAACTGCCAGAGGAAGCCTTTGTAATAGCTCAGGCTATTTGTGCTGCCATTGAGAAGGTCTGGGAGTGAAGCTTCTCCTGGCCGCTGTGAGCCTGGGCAGGCCTCTTTTCCCCATTTGTGAAATGAGGGGCTGGGTGTTCACGAAAGCTCAGCCTGCTCTGAGACCCTGATCCACGTGCCTCCTGAGAGCCGGGTCTCTGCCCAGACTGCGCTTGTTACCAAGCAGGGCTGCAGCTGCCGAAGAGATGGGCCTGTTTCCAGGGAAGAGGACAGTGTCCTTGGAAACCAAACGTTAACTCTATGGAAACATTAGGTGGGATGCGGAATGATATTCATTTCCTAATATAGACATATACACATGTGTGTCTCTGTTTATTTAGATATGCATGTGTGTGTGTGTGTGTGTGTGTGTATGTATGTATGTATGTATGTATGTATGTATGTGTGTATATATAGGATGCTCACTTTGTGCCAAGCCCCTGGCTGCATCCTCGGGCGTGGCGGAGACAGATGAGGACTGTGTGTGAAGGTCAGCTCTCAAGAACTCAGGCTCGTCATGGGGACGGTAGAATACACAGCCCCCTAGTTGCCAGAGCTCCTCAAGCAGGACACGTGCTGTAAGGAAGATAGAACAGGAGGCCCTTGGAGCGTGCTGACATCACGGAGAAAAGCTGTAAGGGAAGATGGCGAGAGAGGAGCCAGGGCTGGCACCAAAATCTCTTTGCTGAGAGTACAGTGGGACCTGTGACACCCTCTGGAAAATGGGGAGAGGTGGCTGGTCGGATGGGACAGCGTTCTCTGAAAGTATCTCTGTAGTGTTTCGAAGCCTATTTCCAACATTCACCAAACCGATTATATAGTCCATGGGCATTTTAGTTCTCTCTGATATGGGGGATTGAATAGTATAAAGGCTGGAGAGACAAGGGTTACGTGGTGTGGGAGGACGAAACTTGAGGACATACTATTCCCCCTCACACAAGAAGTCTGGTGATATAACAGCTAATCTTAACCTTTCAGCCACTCATCTTCCCCCCACCTTCTATGTGGGAGAGGGTGGCATGCCTGCAAGGGGCTCTGAGGGTGTCAGGTGGCTCATCGCCATTAGCACGTGCTCTCTGCCCCTGGCGCATTAGATCATTACCGCATGCTCTCAGCGTTTGACAAATGGGACAGCTGCCGCTCAGGCAATTTCCCGCTGAATGGCTGAGCCAGGTGGAGTGGGTAGATAGCTGGCCTCGCCAAACAGGGGAAGCTAATACTAATCATTAGGTCTTTGAACCTTGCCATGTTACCAATTAATGGTAGAATAAGATGAAACGAGTAATTAGATGGGTTCCAACCCACTGGCTGTGCTTCCCTGCTTGAGTGCCTCCCAGCCCCTTACTGTGTAAAGCGGAGCACAAATTCAATTAGTAGGAAGAGGGGCAGTGCGGAATTATAATACCTATAACACCGATGACCGCCGTCTCCCAACAATGCAAAATGAGCACTTACTATGTGCCTGAAAACATTTACCCGCAAAACTGCCCTGTGAGGTGTGGAGACTATCTCAGCTCCATCTCAGAGGTGCAAAGGTCAAAGCGCAGACAGGTGTAGTGAC
>NW_011888842.1:7195025-7209520 GCF_000151845.1 Pteropus vampyrus | reverse complement strand
GGCTGAGCCAGGTGGAGTGGGTAGATAGCTGGCCTCGCCAAACAGGGGAAGCTAATACTAATCATTAGGTCTTTGAACCTTGCCATGTTACCAATTAATGGTAGAATAAGATGAAACGAGTAATTAGATGGGTTCCAACCCACTGGCTGTGCTTCCCTGCTTGAGTGCCTCCCAGCCCCTTACTGTGTAAAGCGGAGCACAAATTCAATTAGTAGGAAGAGGGGCAGTGCGGAATTATAATACCTATAACACCGATGACCGCCGTCTCCCAACAATGCAAAATGAGCACTTACTATGTGCCTGAAAACATTTACCCGCAAAACTGCCCTGTGAGGTGTGGAGACTATCTCAGCTCCATCTCAGAGGTGCAAAGGTCAAAGCGCAGACAGGTGTAGTGACCACCAGCACCACCTGACTGTGAGTGGCAGAACTGGGATTCAAACCCAGGTCCTCTGACACCACAGTCTAAGCCCTACGCAGGTCCCTACTGTCCACTCTGCACTAGACGACATGCTGGCTGCTCACACGCACACATCTCCTTCCACCCCCACGCCGCCCTGCGAGGTGTGTGTGTGTGCGTGTATGTGAGTGCGTGTGCATGCATGTGCGTGCATGTGTGTGCGTGTGCATGTGTGTGTGGTATTCATTCTGAATTCACCCATGAGGGACCTGAGGCGAGAAAGGTGACTTGCTTGCTGGAGTCCACTTGGGGAGTCACAGGACACAGATGCCCTCTGCTCTCCCTGATGCTTCTGGGCCTTGTTCCCACTGGGTCCCCGAGGACTGAGGCATCTTGGCACTCTCGTAACCCATAAAGCCCTTGTGACAGCAGCACCTGGGAGCGTTAGGACCTCTGGTCCTTCTGACCCTTGGCCCAGGATTCTGCCACTGCTGGCCAGCGGGCTGGCCCTAGCGCGTCGTTTCCTCTCCTGCAGCACGTCGTCTTCCAGGGCCAGCATTCTCTGGGGCTGACAGATACGGGGCTGAGTTTCATTCATCACCAGCCGTAAACTTTATTATTGAATGGCATGTCTTAAGATGTGGGACAGGGTTTTAGTCATTGTAGAACTGAGACATCGAACCAGTTTGTACCCGTATTTCCCCCCAAATTATCCTTTTTGTGTACTCGTGTAAGCCCTAGAACTATTTGAGAGCAAAAGCTCCTAGAGGCCAAGTGCCTCGAAGGACTCAGCACTTTTTTCTCTCACCTTGAGCCCAGTGACTGCTATGGCGTGTTTTACCCCATGACGTACCAATCACAGCAACGTGGTACACCTGGGACTTTCATCCTGGTCCAGCTAGGAGCGTTGCTGCTCAGTTCTCTTTTGCCTTGAACTTATTTATAACTGTGTGGTCAGAGTTGGTCTCTCTGGGCCTCAGTTTTCTTAGATGGTGGAATTAGAATGGGTCACCTTTAAGGACCTCTTCTAATGCTAGGATTCTGTGATTTTCTATTTATTGACCTCTCATTGCCTTTCATTCATTTGGGGAATGCGATATCCCCTGTCGGTGAATTCTTTTCAAATGGCAGGCACTTATGCCAGTAATCACCAAGATTTAACAGTTTAGTCACTTAAAATTGGAAATCTTTACAAAAACTTACGTATATTTGTTTTCTTAACTGCAGTAATATTAACCTTTTTTCTTGATGAGTTAGGTTCATCATCTTGAACATCAAACCATAACACCTAATTGCCCCCAAAGAACTGTGACCCACCCCCTTTTTCTACAAATGCCCAAAGAAACAAAGTGGGCTCTGGGGGTGGCGGGGGGGAGGGTCACACAGCTTGAGAGGGGCAGAATGTGGGTCCTTAGACCCTGCCTCCTGCTTCCTGTCCGGCACATCTTCCGCTTACCTGTCGTATTGGGTTGATTCGTTGCCCTAGAGACCTTGCTTGAGTTCTCTGCGCTCAGCCCAGGACCCAGCACTGAATGAGCACTAACTCCGATTTGAGGAACAAATGAATGAACTCATATCCCCATGAATGGCTCTGCTTTGCAGTGCCAGTGTCTGGTTTTAATGTTCTGTTCACCAGCCCTCCCTAGCACATTTCTCATACATACTCTTTGGCCGGGAGAGAAGCTACAAATGCCCCTGGCTCTCCTAAAATAAAATGCTCGAGTTTTATGGAAACGCTCTGTAGTTCTGGGGCCTTTGGGGCTCACTTTATGTTTGGAGGCTATGTTTTGATAGCTGAAATTGTCTAAAAGTGCATGTTCTACTTGAATCACAGAGGTTGTTTTTAGTAGACTAAAGATTAATTTTTGTGTGTGTCAAAATGAGAAGAAATGAGTCATTTTATACTAGTATGGCAAATGTGTGTTGTATGTATACATAAAGTTGAGTAAAATCTTTAATCTATCATGACTATAAAGAAATAGCATCAAATTTTCTAGAAGTAGTAGCCTTTATCAGGGAGGGCCTGATGGAGAGGTGGCTCTGACACAGATTTCTCGGTCTTTGTACATGGCAGACACCATGTGTCCCACACTCCTCCCCACCCCCTCTTCCCTGGTTATCAGTCATCTGCTATCACACTTCAAGACTGTGGTCCCTGGAGCACACCCACTGAAATCACCCGACCGGACCGCGTATTCAATAATATCAAAGTCTCTGGGCCTGAGGCTAGAGACACCCATTTAAACAAGCTCCTTGGGTGATTTCCTAAGCACCAAAGTCTGAGGGTTATTGGCCTCTACTGTAAGATCCAAACTCAATACCACAGAACATGTGAGATCTTCCAGGACCAAGTCTTGTCACCTTGCCAACCGAATCTTCCACCACCTCCCGCCTCCCAGTTACCCCGACTGCAACACCAAACAAATTACGACTGAAGACCCAGCGCCGCGGCTGCCCTTCCTTCCACTCGGAACACGCGCTCAACCCTTTCTCCGCCAGCTCCTAGACTTCCGCCAGCGTCCTGCTCGGGACGAAGCACCAGCCCCCCGCACCCCCAGATTCTTCCCTGACTTCTCCTAACTTCGAAACATGCCCATTGTCTGTGTTCTGGTAGTACTTACCATTTTATATCAAAATTATGTGTCTATACCTTCTTTTCACCCATATGCTATGAACTTCCTGGGAACGAGGAAGGGGGCCCCGGAAGTCTCTAGATTTCTTTACCTGGCAGTGTCTGGCACTTAGTAGGAACTCCATAATTGCTTTGTGTTGTTTTTGAGATTCACCGACCCAAAAAGCTGGATCGCAGAGTTCAGGGACAGGTAATTTATAGAGGATCATGGTGCTGACATTTGTTGGACAAAAATAGTAACTACCCAGATTCCAGGGGAAAGTGTAAAGCTCGAGAGGGTAATGGCACTCCCCTTCCCCCAGGGGTATCCGCACAGAGCATGTGCTCTGCCTCAGACGTCGTTACTAAGAGCTTTGTAAATGCTGTTTCAATTAACTTTTACAACAGTGCCGTAGGGCGAGGTACCATTATTTTCTCCATTTGATGGGTGAGTAGACTGAGGCTCAGAGGCGCGCGGTCGTGCTCTTAAACACAGCTAAGTCCGTAGGATCTAGTGCCACGTCTGTCTGATGCCAAACCTCTTGCTCCAGCCTGAGTGGAGAGAATGACTGAGGGGAGACACGGTGGGTGACAGGGGAAGAGGAGGGTCCGTCTTTGCCGACAGAAGATTGGACCCGAAAACCCCGCTCTGCCACTGACCAGCTCTGAGACGAGGCACTAGCTGCTCTTCCTCCCCAGCCTCAGACTCCTGGCCTGTGCCGTGCTGTGATAAGGGTGCCCCCTCAGAAGGCCGGCGGGGGGAGCCTCCTATCTGTGACATCCTTAGCCCAGTGCCTGGCGCCTGGCCAATGCACAGTAGATGCTGGCCATTGTTCCCTCCACAGGGTTGTTCTGAAAATGAAAGGAATCGATGAATATGAATAAATTCTTAGTAAACGGTATGGCACCGAACAAGAGAGGAGAGGAGTTATTTTCAGAGACCAGGAGGCCCCGCGGAGAGAGCGTGGGGACGGCAGTGAGAGTTTGAAAGCGCCTGGCCCTCTAGGCCCCAAAGCCTCATGTTGAGAATGGGACATGGGCAGCTTCAGGCCTGTCCAGGGCCAGCCTTGGCAGTGGGCTCCAGACCGGGGCTCCCTGAAGCAGAGGCTCTTCACATCTGAAAAATCGTGGCTACTTCCTGGCAGACGTGAGTAAAGGGGAACTTCAAAGCGTGCGTCAGAATGCCCTTATGGCTCTAAAGGCTTAAAAAAACACCCTCAAAGACCAGATAACCTCAGAGCCTTCATGTGGGTAAACTGGTGTCTTTTTGAGAGGAACACAGAACCTGGAAGAGATTGATATGGCCGGATTTTCAGAGCTCCCGTGGCACAAGAAAAGTGGGAAGAAATGAACGCTTTATCTTCTAAAGAGCGGCCCGTGTCTTTCATCCTGAGATTAGAGGCCCCGGGTGCCAGGCTCTCTCCCCCTAATGGGGATGTTCTTTAACAAAGGGTGAAGTCGGAGGAGGGGCGTGGGGACTGCCATCCATTCATTCACTCCACAACCTGCCGTGAGCAGACACTGTTCCAGGCTCTGGTCTAGGCTCTGAGCACAGAGACTCAAAAGGCCAGCCCTTGCCATTGTGGTGCATGTGGCCTGGCCAGGAGGCCGCACGGGAGCCCCAAAGCCAGAGGAAGAGAAGCCGTGGGAACTGAGGGAGGGAGGAAGCGTCTGGAGGGCCTCCCAAGAGGGAACCCATGAATTTGAAGAATGAGTAGATGTTTATGAGAGGAGGAGAGAGGGGCTCTCAGGGGGAAGGACGGGGAGCGGGGCGTGAGCAAAGGCCCAGGGTCAAGAACAGGTGGGGAGGGTCGGGGGGATGGGGGTCGGGGCTGGAGACTGGCAAGGTTGAAGGAGCCAGGCAGCAGGAAGCCTCACCCACCGGTCCGGGGGGCCTGGGCCTCTGAGCGGCCAACAGGCACCGGAGTGACAGGGACTCACTTTCTCTGAGTTTTAAGTTTTTTTCTCTAAGCGTCAGCCTTAGGGAAAAAAACCACACATACACACATCCTCTGCTTGTCATATTCTTTGGTACCTTGGTCATCCCTTCAGAAATGTCATGGTAGAAGATTGCAACTGAAATTCTGCCGGCGATATTAGATATCTATAAAAAGAGCCTTTCGGAGGAGAAATGAAGAGCAAATTGCCTGAGTCCTGCTTCTCTCTTTCAGCTGAGCTCATTTTCCTTGCTGCGATGAGAGCAAATCCTTACAAAAAGATGATATAGTTGGATTAAAACGGGTTGAAAAGAAACAAAATCAATATTTCGCCATTTGTTTTATTATATAGAGCCCCAAACTTGCTTGCAGACATTTTGGTTAGCTTCCAGCCCCTTGTGACAAATGACTGTCTCAGGGACAGTTAGAATGTCTCTCACGAGCTGGAGGAAATCTCCAGAACGAATTTTAGATGATAAAAGTAGCTGGGCTTGAGGATTTTGCTCAGGTTAAAAAAAAAAAAAAAATTCTTGTTATCCCCATAGGTATTTCTGCAGGAAATTGCCTGGGCCTGTTTTTTCTCTCTTCTTTCTGGAAGAGCCCAATTTCACGCCGACCCCTGCCTTTTCATCAGGGCTCTCTGCCAAAGCTATTCTCTCCACCTGTCGTCTCCTGTTTCATTTTTAAACTTCTCGTCTTCATCCATGGAAATCTCACCTGCCCCTTCCCCCCCACGTCTTGCTCTGCCAAGTCTTTTTCATTTTCCCCTCAAAGGCTTCTTCTCAGCATCTTCTAACTCTAAATTCACGTTATGATTAAGACAAACAAACCAGCAAACAACACGAATGTAGTATAGAAAACTCAGGAAAGGGGAAGAAAATACCAGGCTGGGGTTTCTCGTCTCCTCTCTCTGCCCCACGCTGTACATCAGCACCATTACGGAGCTGGGAAGGGAGAAAACCTTCTAGAGTTCAGTTCAGTGGCATCACTACGGTGCTGAGCACCTACTATGGGCCAGGTCCTATTGAGTGCTGGGAGCGTGAGGGAGGCGGATGCTCACTCCAGTTGGGGCTCTCTGGGAAGACTTTGTGGAAAGCCAATTACTACTTTAGTGTGAAAGCGAACACCACTGAAGGATCAGTTCTCTCCTCTGAGGACAAAAAGTGGAGTGTCACTCCCCTGAGAGCTAAAGGGAAACGTGAGGCTGGAAAGAAGGCTCGGCGGGAACCAGATGGCTCAGGATCAGAGCCCTGAGTAGCTTCTGCTGGCCCCCTACGCAGGGGAGGCCACGTATTCTAAACGCCTTGGGCTGTTGGGAGCATTAAAAGGTGAACACTCTCTTAAAGCACCCAGAGCAATGCCTGGCCCTGAGGATGTTTCCGTAGATGTTGGTGTCATCTGTTTCCAAAGGATGTCCTTTGCAGGTTTTGAACAAACGACAGTAAAAATAATAATAATAATTATCATTATTATTATTATTATTATTATTATTTAATACAATGGTAAAAACAAAATTTTGAGAAAAATGAGAAAAAAAAAGCTAACCTCAGCCTCTACCAACAAAGTGATGCTTCTCTAGATCCCGAGTACTTGCAGATGTGCCTGTAATGCTTTCTCCTAATGTACAAGCGATTTGAATTCCACTGGTTTTAAGCGACTGGACGGCATAAATGTTCCCCTACATTGCTCTGCAGTCCTCGTGATCATGCTCAGTGAACAGAGGATATCCCAGGGTGCGCTGGTACTGCAGTTTACCCCATTGCTGGATGCTTATGCAGTGTTCAAGTTCATCTTTTAAATAAAAACCCAGCTCTGGAGCTCCTGAGTCAGAGGGAACACTTGTCTTTAAAGATCTTGCTGCAAAGTGCCACTTTGCTTTCTCAAAGGGCTGTTACTGCTGTCTTGGCCGCCAAGCGTTCGTTAGGTGCCGCCTTTTTAAAACTAGTTGCTGATTTAGGGCGTGTAAGGTGGTTTTTAAATGTGCGTGTCTTTGGTTGTTAGTGAGTATAAACGTTTCCACACAGCCATTTCTGTTTATTGTTTATATTTTATTCTATGGAATTTGGAAATTCTCTGTCGATATGCCATGTCCACGTAATTGGAATTTGGAGGTTACACACACACACACACACACACACACACAGTACAGATCTTGACCCTTTACCCTGAATCCTGAAAACCCTTATTTGGATGTGACTGGGCAGAGGTAACCGCAGTCCCCATTGATGAGCACCCTCCCCCATAGTAGAGGGTAACGGGGACCTGTCTGGGACACCAATTTCAGGGCATGGTTTTCTCCCAGCCATTCTGAGGGTGACCTTCCCTCCCCGTCACCATCACACGTGCTGGCAGGGTCTGCCTGAGGCTGCCAGAGGGTTTCCGGTCTCCGAGTCGCTTCTCCCAAAAGAGAAAACCATCCATTCCAGGCTCAGTGAGTCTCAGACTCACGGTTAGCAAACGAGGCCTTTCTACCAACCCTCGGGGAACTGGAAAGCCGCCGTGGGCTTAGTGTCTGCTCTGGCCCAAGGTCAGCCTGCTCCCAAGGTGGTTTCTGGTCTAATGCAGCATTTCGCAAGCTTGACTCCCGGGCCCCAGGAATACCTTCAGGACTCTAGTAAGAAATGCCACGTGAAAAATTCAACAGTGACACTTGAGGACATGGCTTGGCTCTGGGGCCGCAGAGGATAAGCATCGATGCACACGAAGTCATGGAAATCGGGGACAATAACATACTTGTATAAAATTTTTTTAAAAAGGGTATTGATAAGGTGAAAACAGAGAAGGCTCAACTCTTTGTAGAAAACTCAGAGATCTCAGGGGAAACCCTGGCCTACAGGAGATTCCCTAAGAGTTAGCAATACATTGCTCACTATAGATACACAGTGGTTCCTGCTCGGCCGGGTCAGCCCGGCGGGATGGGTTCCTGAAACGTCCTCTGGAACCAGGAGATGAAGCCGAAGAACAAGGGCAGCAGCAGCTGACATTCAGTGCTTACTGTTTGCCAGGTAGCACACTAAGCTCCTTAAAGATGTTATCTCATAACCCTGGAAACACAGATGAAAAGCGTTTAGTCTGGGACTGTCAGGCTTCCCAGGTTCCTCTGTGGGCTCAGAGGTGGCTCTCCAGGGCAGACTGTCAGCCCTCACACAGACCATCCTCACACATTTCTCAGCTCTTCTTCCTCCTGATGGAGGAGGTGGCCACGGACATCTAAAGTTCAGGATTATTTCTCTATACCTGGCCCCAGGATTCATGGCAGGACTCTCTGCCCTTCTCGGCCATCGGCTTTGCTTCCACTCTCTATCCCTAACAATCCCGTGCTCCCTCTTTGTCTAACCATCCTCAACTGGAGTGCCTCCTAATTGCGATTACGAATGCTGAAATTCTCAAGGTGCTGAAAAAGTACGAGGAAATAAATCAGCAGGTGCCAGAATTTCTCCTAAGGGGGACTCAGCCCTAGGGAGGGATTACTGAGGTTTAATTTACACAACAGATGTGCTTCTAAAAGGGTGTGTAAATCAGGTCAGCCTGCTCCCAAGGTGGTTTCTGGTCTAATGCAGCATTTCGCAAGCTTGACTCCCGGGCCCCAGGAATACCTTCAGGACTCTAGTAAGAAATGCCACCTGAAAAATTCAACAGTGACACTTGAGGACATGGCTTGGCTCTGGGGCCGCAGAGGATAAGCATCGATGCACACGAAGTCATGGAAATCGGGGACAATAACATACTTGTATAAAATTTTTTTAAAAAGGGTATTGATAAGGTGAAAACAGAGAAGGCTCAACTCTTTGTAGAAAACTCAGAGATCTCAGGGGAAACCCTGGCCTACAGGAGATTCCCTAAGAGTTAGCAATACATTGCTCACTATAGATACACAGTGGTTCCTGCTCGGCCGGGTCAGCCCGGCGGGATGGGTTCCTGAAACGTCCTCTGGAACCAGGAGATGAAGCCGAAGAACAAGGGCAGCAGCAGCTGACATTCAGTGCTTACTGTTTGCCAGGTAGCACACTAAGCTCCTTAAAGATGTTATCTCATAACCCTGGAAACACAGATGAAAAGCGTTTAGTCTGGGACTGTCAGGCTTCCCAGGTTCCTCTGTGGGCTCAGAGGTGGCTCTCCAAGGCAGACCGAGAGCCCTCACACAGACCCATCCTCACACATTTCTCAGCTCTTCTTCCTCCTGATGGAGGAGGTGGCCACGGACATCTAAAGTTCAGGATTATTTCTCTATACCTGGCCCCAGGATTCATGGCAGGACTCTCTGCCCTTCTCGGCCATCGGCTTTGCTTCCACTCTCTATCCCTAACAATCCCGTGCTCCCTCTTTGTCTAACCATCCTCAACTGGAGTGCCTCCTAATTGCGATTACTAATGCTGAAATTCTCAAGGTGCTGAAAAAGTACGAGGAAATAAATCAGCAGGTGCCAGAATTTCTCCTAAGGGGGACTCAGCCCTAGGGAGGGATTACTGAGGTTTAATTTACACAACAGATGTGCTTCTAAAAGGGTGTGTAAATCAGTCCAGGGGTAATTGAAAGGCACTAGGAAAAAATTGTTGCTTAGAGGAATCCTGTGGCGAGCTCTTTTGTAAAACAAATCTCACTGATCCTTCGAGGTCCAGCTCTGATGTCACCTCTTCCTTGAAGCTCTCTCTGATCACCCGCCCTCCCCTGACTGGATTGATTCCTCCTTCATCTGAGCGCCCTTAGGACATTGGTCGTGCCTCTGCCTAGCTCAGAATCCAAACTGCCTTGTGATATAAATAGATCTTGGCACAAAAAAGGTGTGAAATGAATGTTTGCTGAGTGGAGAAAGAAGAAACCAGTGAATTAGACTCAGCTCCCTGTAGGAAAGATGTATATCTGATTTAACTCTTTTTTTGCATACCGCCAGCAAGGATCTTCACTAGGATGTCCCTCTTCCCTTGGCCAGGACAGATTTGGATGAGTAAATAGCTGAAAACGAATTAGCTTCTCTTAATTTATCCCTCATGTAAACCTTTCTGTTAATAACGAAGAGATCATTCATTTTAAGATTATTCGAAATTCGTTGGCAGAAGCCAAAGTAATTCAAATGCATAAGGATGCCTTTCAGGCTGTTCGCACATTAACAGAACGTCTTTTTTTCCCCTTACCTTCCCCAGGCAAAGGGGTCTTTGGCCCTGTAGTGGGTAAGGGTGACCTTCCCTCTTACTACTGGGCTATTTACATTCATATCATTCGTGGGACTGAAATGACCATGGCCTCATTTGGTGACATGAACTTGGGAGCTATGACTTTAGCTACTAGTCTTTGTGTTAGAGCAGACACACAACGGTTTCCAGAGGGAAATTCTGACCTTGGCCATGGATCCTGACCTTGGCCCACTCCTGTCGAGATGGGGTGGCCATCTATTTAGGCATGTCTTGTTAGGTACTCCAATTTAAGAAATTGAAGGATTTCAGCACTACCTTTGGCTTAACTGATGACCAGAGAAAATAGCTTGGGTCTAAATTTGCAAGATAGGCTATCTACTTCCCAACGATTTGCTGCCGAGTGATGTCCACAGTAGCTTACTTACTGGAAGGATATGGGATCCATGGGATCCAGATTGTTGGATTGAGCCAAACCGTTAAAGACCTTTGCTCTTATAGACATTGTTCTAGCTGCCTTTCCTGACTCCGCTTTGGTGCTTGCTCTGTAGTAGGTGACATTATAAGTCATTGATTTTAAATTTACATTGTGTATATAAAGAACTTAAAACAATGCTTGGTACATAGTTAAACAGTATTAAAGTGCCGGCCGTCATTTCTTTTACCACGGACATCACCGTTATGTTAGGACGCTGTTGAGGACATCCTGTACTACACCACACACTGTCTCGCCGCGGGCGAGATTTTTCTCTGGCATCAGTTCCAGGAAAAGCTGGGCTTCTCCTTGAGCAACTGGTATGTCTTCTGTATAGTAACAGCTTGTTGTCAAAGTGAATCTTTCAATTTTTGTTTCTCTCTTTCCTTTGGTTATCAGGAAGCTTGGAGCTAAATTTGTGACCACCCCACCCCCACCATCAACAGTACCAACCATTGGAGCTTGTGTCTCTTCCTGTTTAGTTCATCCTTAACTTTATGTTTTTATTCTTACCTGTGCTCTTCTTTTACCCCTATTTACATGTGGATCCATTTTAAAGCATCTATGTATGTATGTATGTAAGTATCTATCTATCTATCTATCTATCTATCTATCTATCTATCTATCTATATCATCTATCTCTGTAAGCCACTTAATACCCTTTTTTAAAAAGAATACATGTATTTCTTTTTTAAAAAATCAATATTTTAAAGTATTTCAAAGGATAAAGCAACCTAAGTGTCCATCAACTAATGAATGGATTATCAAAATGTGGTATGTTTATACAATGGGATATTATTCTGCCTTAAAAAGGAAGGAAATTCTGACACATGCTACAACATGGATGATCCTTGAGGACATTATGCTGAGTGAAATGAGCCAGTCACAAAAGGGCACATACTGTATGATTTCACTCAGATGAGGTACTTAGCTTAGAGTAGTCAGATTAATAGAGACAGAAAGTAGAATGGTGGTTGCCAGGGACTGGAGGAGAGGAGAATAGGGAGTTATTGTTTAATAGGTCTAGAGTTTCAGATTTACAGTCGGAAAACCGTTATGGGGGTAGATGGTAGTGATGACTGCAAAACAATGTAACTATTTAATGCCACTGAACTGTACACTTAACAATGGGTAGAATGACAAAAGGTTATAAAAACCAATATTTTAAAGTACTTCAAAGACATGAAACTCTTAAAGTTATAGTGCCATCTTTAAAGTTGTCTAATACTGATTTTATTCAAAAGCACAAAAATGGATACTTTTAAATTTATAGTTAATTAAACTCACCCCCATTTTCTCCATCATTTAATCTGACTTCTAGTCTTTGTCAAATATTCTAGTTAAATTGACATTTACTTTTTATTGACAAATGTCATTCATAGATAAAAGTACATAATTTATACTGCATTGCATACTGCTCAGTGCATATTGTATTGCTCAATGAATCATAAAGTGAACACACTGGGGTAACGAAATCCAGGACAAGAAATGGAACATCACCGGACCCGAGCTGTCCCCTCCAGATCCCCTCCCAACCACCTCCCACTGCCTCCTCCCCTCCAGGTAACCACTGTCCTGATTTCTAACACCATATGTTCTTTCTGCCTGTTTTTGAACTTTACATGTAAATGCAATTGGACAATATAGAGTCTTTTGTCTCTGGTTTCTCTCACTTATCATTATGTCGGTGATAGTTGTCTGTATTGTTGGATATAGTGGGAATTCACTCATTTTCATTGTTGTATGGAATTATATTTTGTAAATTGCTGCAATTTCTTTCTACATTCTATAATCGATAGCTTGTTTTCAGTGTTTGGCTATTATTTCATGCCTTTTTGTGGAACAAGATGGGTAATAGAAGAAATTAAATGCATGTATGCATGCATGCATGCATGCATGCATGAATGAATGCATTTTTAAAATTGTCACAGATAATGCCTCTTCATTCCCAGTGGCTTGGCCATAGATTCTCTAGGGCTAGGTCCCTCCCCCCCGATCTGAGCTTCTTGGAGAGCCCCTATATTGTCCTTAAATGCCATCTGTCCTAGACTTAGCTTGGGCAGCGACATTAATTCATTCATTCAAAAAATAAGTATTAAACATCTACTATGTGCATGCATTGCTCTGGAATCTGGAGAGATATCAGGCATGAAAACAGATGACAGTCGCTACCCTCATGGAGCATATGTTCTAATGGCATAGAATGACCCCACCTTCACTGTAATACTTCCCATCACTCTGCGACCTCTGGTCAGTGCTCCGACCTGCCTTGGCCCCTCCCTGTTAGGGCTCACGGAGTCTGGCCTTGCACGTTCAGCCCTCAACCAAAGATGTGAGCGGTGCCCCTCCGCCACCCTGTCCCATACCCAGCTTGCTGCTCTCTAGCTACCTGCCCCACACATTCCAGGCACCTCAGCTCCCCCAGTGCTGATCTCTGCTTCAGTAGCTCAGAGAGTCTGCTGCTCTGTACGTCCCTGGCCTGTGGTCTGTAAAGTGCCTGGAAGCTGAAAACTGGGTAACTGGGGCTTACCTCATGTTTCCCTTCGTTCAGGGATGACAGGCCTGCATTGCCTGTTGTCCAGTGCTCAAAATCACTCTCCTCAAAAAATGTGTCTAGTTTTACGATCGTTTAGGGTAAGAGTATAAGTCTGCTGTCACTCTGTCACAGCCCAAAGTGGAAGTATGTCCTTGTCTTTTTAATGGCCCCAAATAATGGGCAGAACTTAATTCTAGTAGGTTTTTTCAGTGCAATTCATTTCCTAGAGAGCAATGAGAATTTTCAGATTTCGAGATTATATTCATCCTGGCCCCTAACGCAGGCTCACTTCACCAGGTGCCGTGCATCGCCACCTTTTCTTCCTTTTTTGATTGTTGTAAAATATACATAACATAAAATTTACCATCGTAGCAATGTTAAAGTATACGATTCAGTGTTATTAAATAATTCACGATGTTGTACAACCATCAATTCCGGTAGATTTGAAGTCAAAATTGACTTTCGGCACACAATAGAAAGTATTTGGTAAATATATGAATGATTTAATCCTGTCATTGGAAAGAATAGTTTTTAATTTGTCGGAATGCTTTTGGTTATGGGTAACCAAAAACCAACTTAATTTGGCATAATTCATTCAGGGAAATGAATTATCTTCCATAAAAAGATGTCAAAAGTAAAAGTAGCTCCACGGTGTTCCAGTGCAGTGGCTCGATGACATCATCGAGCATCCAGGTTCTTGCCATCCTTTGCTCTCCGTCCTTGGCGCAGTGGCTTTGTCCTCAGACTTGTTCCCTTTGTCATGAGATGGACGGCAGTTTCGGGTATCACATCCAAGAGCAGTAGCATCTTGAGACAGGAAAGGGGACCACTCCTATTCATGTGTCTTTAAAGAGTGCAGAAAACATTTTCAGAAGCCCCCTTATAGATTTTTTCCATCACGTCGGTCAGAGATGGGTTGTGCTCCCAAACCTAAACCAGAACTGTCTATTGTGAAAATGGGCCTACCACGATTGGCTTAGACCAATCGGGACTCATCCATGGCCGGCCCTTGGGTTGGGGTCAGCCTCCCCGGAAGCCCATGGCCTGAGGAAGAGCTTGGATACCTAAACAGAATGTGAGTTCTGTCAGGGAAAGGGAAGGGAGGAAATGGGTCTTGGATGGACCATGGATCGTGTCTGCAACAGCTTCCCAACCCCAGAATAAATCTGCCTGTGTTCCAAGTAACAGACATTTACCTGGTGAGAAATCAGGTTTGTATGAATGAAGTAATATGAATCTTAACCGGAGACCAAGTTTCCTAACAGTTTTTCCAACCATCTGACTGTCATCAGCTACGAATCTGAGTCTGACGTGGTTAGCCATCCCCAGGGCTCACGGGAGCTCGGGATTCCTTCAGCCAGGAAGCCATTTCTTCCATTCTTTCTTCTGGCCTTTTTAAAGGTGCAG
>NW_011888842.1:7178788-7194975 GCF_000151845.1 Pteropus vampyrus | reverse complement strand
CTCCCCCAGTGCTGATCTCTGCTTCAGTAGCTCAGAGAGTCTGCTGCTCTGTACGTCCCTGGCCTGTGGTCTGTAAAGTGCCTGGAAGCTGAAAACTGGGTAACTGGGGCTTACCTCATGTTTCCCTTCGTTCAGGGATGACAGGCCTGCATTGCCTGTTGTCCAGTGCTCAAAATCACTCTCCTCAAAAAATGTGTCTAGTTTTACGATCGTTTAGGGTAAGAGTATAAGTCTGCTGTCACTCTGTCACAGCCCAAAGTGGAAGTATGTCCTTGTCTTTTTAATGGCCCCAAATAATGGGCAGAACTTAATTCTAGTAGGTTTTTTCAGTGCAATTCATTTCCTAGAGAGCAATGAGAATTTTCAGATTTCGAGATTATATTCATCCTGGCCCCTAACGCAGGCTCACTTCACCAGGTGCCGTGCATCGCCACCTTTTCTTCCTTTTTTGATTGTTGTAAAATATACATAACATAAAATTTACCATCGTAGCAATGTTAAAGTATACGATTCAGTGTTATTAAATAATTCACGATGTTGTACAACCATCAATTCCGGTAGATTTGAAGTCAAAATTGACTTTCGGCACACAATAGAAAGTATTTGGTAAATATATGAATGATTTAATCCTGTCATTGGAAAGAATAGTTTTTAATTTGTCGGAATGCTTTTGGTTATGGGTAACCAAAAACCAACTTAATTTGGCATAATTCATTCAGGGAAATGAATTATCTTCCATAAAAAGATGTCAAAAGTAAAAGTAGCTCCACGGTGTTCCAGTGCAGTGGCTCGATGACATCATCGAGCATCCAGGTTCTTGCCATCCTTTGCTCTCCGTCCTTGGCGCAGTGGCTTTGTCCTCAGACTTGTTCCCTTTGTCATGAGATGGACGGCAGTTTCGGGTATCACATCCAAGAGCAGTAGCATCTTGAGACAGGAAAGGGGACCACTCCTATTCATGTGTCTTTAAAGAGTGCAGAAAACATTTTCAGAAGCCCCCTTATAGATTTTTTCCATCACGTCGGTCAGAGATGGGTTGTGCTCCCAAACCTAAACCAGAACTGTCTATTGTGAAAATGGGCCTACCACGATTGGCTTAGACCAATCGGGACTCATCCATGGCCGGCCCTTGGGTTGGGGTCAGCCTCCCCGGAAGCCCATGGCCTGAGGAAGAGCTTGGATACCTAAACAGAATGTGAGTTCTGTCAGGGAAAGGGAAGGGAGGAAATGGGTCTTGGATGGACCATGGATCGTGTCTGCAACAGCTTCCCAACCCCAGAATAAATCTGCCTGTGTTCCAAGTAACAGACATTTACCTGGTGAGAAATCAGGTTTGTATGAATGAAGTAATATGAATCTTAACCGGAGACCAAGTTTCCTAACAGTTTTTCCAACCATCTGACTGTCATCAGCTACGAATCTGAGTCTGACGTGGTTAGCCATCCCCAGGGCTCACGGGAGCTCGGGATTCCTTCAGCCAGGAAGCCATTTCTTCCATTCTTTCTTCTGGCCTTTTTAAAGGTGCAGCTCAGGAAGCCCCTCCTCTGAAATCCTTCCCTGGACCCCAGAATCAAAATGAATTTTCCCTTTTTCTGTATTCTTTTTTATTCCTTTTGGTATAAGAACTCTATATCCGGGCCTCCCCCTCCCACCTCTATTCTTTGTCTAAAAGTTATGAAAGTAATAATACATCTTTCTTGTAAATAATTCAAATACTATGTAAAGTATATAAATTGAAAGGCAAATCTTCTCATTTAGCCTTTCCCTCAATCCCAGCCCCACTTTCCAGTGATAACCTTTATAAACAATTTGCCTTTATCCTTCCAAACTCCTTTATGTGATATTTGAACCTCTAGGGAGAGGTAAATTTGTTTTGTTATTGTAAGTTTTATAAAAATGGAATCATGCTATGTACTCAGGATTATGGGTGTGTCATTCTATGACTTGCTCTTTTTACTTATCAGAATAGTAAGGATATCTTCCCGTATGGGTAAGTCCAGATGTAAACATTATTGTTTCTATAGCCTGAGACTTATTCCAGTTTGAGGCCTCACCATACTTTTTATCACCCCCGATGATGGGGATTTAAGTTATTTCTACTGTCCCACATTTCAAACAGTGCTACCAGGACCCACCCTTGTGTGTATGTGTGTGCGTCTTTGTCTACACATACCAATATTTATACAGGATAGATTCCTAGAAATAAAATTGCAGGGTCAAAGAATAGGTGATTTTTAATTTTGATAGGTTCTGCCAAATTTTATGAGAGCGTCTTGGGGCCAGCTGCTGCTGGTATAAGATAAGCAATTTCCAGACTTTCAGACTTTATAAACCAATAAAATTTAAAAATGAATTGCGATGAAATTCATAAAGAAAGTAGCCAACATTTTATTTTTCCATGTTGGAAAAAAATCAAGGACCATTCATTAGCTTGAACCAAGTGAAACTGATGTGTTTAAAATGTCAGAATAGTCTAATATGTGCAGTTTCATATGGTTTAACTAAATACTGCCAGCATGATTTCATAAAAGAATGGATAACGCTCACCCATTCACCCACACGTACCTTTCTTTACTTTTCTCATTTCAGCCGTCACATGGGCAAACACGTCATCTCATGTCCAGGAATCGCTGGTATAGAATCATTGACCAGCGGCCCCTCCCATCACCTCCACTAGTTCCTAGTCTGTAACTAAGAGAGAGGTTTGGTCGTGTGAAGAGCAACACGTTTATGGGGAGGGAATGGAGATGAAGTGGCCTATGTTCCTGTCCTGTGTCCTTTGCACTCACCTGAAGCCCCTGTGGAGATGGTGTGAGAGGCCCAAGCTGATAAATCTGGGTGAGAAGAGCTGTGTGACATTTGGCACAAGCAGGACCCCAGGAACCACAAGTGGCGCAGACTCTCCCTAACCTGTCCTCTTGCCGTAGAATCTAGGTCCATTCGAGCTGGAAACTTAGGGAGCGTGAAGAGGGAGCCCTCTTGCTGTTGTGAGGCACTCACCAAGCAGCCTAGCTCAGAGACGAGGCCACTTCCAGCAGCCTTGTGGGCAGTGGAAATGGACACTTGGGAGTCTGTGCAGGAGAGGAAGAACAGGAAGGGGCTGCGTGATGAGGTTACGATGCTGGTGCTCATGAGGTCTCCTCAGGCGCTCTCAGGGGTGCCTCAGCGATCTGCTAGGGAGGGCAAAAGCAGGAACTCTGGCTCTGTTACTGGGCAGGTTGAGGGCCTCTGAGATAGTAAACATTTGGGCTTACCATTTTATTTGAAACTCCTCCCTGTAGACCAAGTTTCATGAAGACATGGACTGTGTCTTCTTCAACTTTAATTCCATGTTCCTACCCCAGCCCAGTCCTTACAGGTAGTAGATGCTCAGGTAATTTCCCTGTGATGGCATAGGCCCTATTCCAGGGGCTGGTAAACTTGTCCTATAAAGGGCCTGATAGAAAATATTCTCGGCACTGCCGGCCATACTGTCTCTGTCGGATCTACTCAATTCTGCCATTGCTGTGAAATTGCTGTGAAATCAAATAGATATGACTGTGTCCCAATAAAACTTTATTTATAAAAACAGATGACACATTAGTTTGGGCCCAAGGGCCATAGTGTGTCAACTCCTGCCCTATCCTATAGAGGAAAGAACAAGAGCGGACTGTCTGAGAATCGATTACTTGTAAGCTGTACTTAAAATACCTGGATGAGCCATTTCACTTTTTTGAGCCTTAGTTGTAGAGTGGGTTTAATAGTTGCTACCTCTAGGATTGGTGGGAGTTAAATGAGATCGTGTATGCTGAGCATCCAGCAGAGCACTGGCATGTAGACGGAAGAGAGGGCCGAGAACTGGGCGTGAATGCTTCATCCAGGGACCCACAGCCCAGCCTCCTTTCCCCAGGCCTGTCCAGGGAGCCACATGAAAGAGCAGGAGGCAGGACTTTTAAGGACTGACAGAATAAAATGCCTGAGACTTTGATTTTATTTCCACACAGGCACTGGGCAGAGACGTAGTGTCCCTGGTCCTCCTTACACACAGCCTTCAGGTGTCAGTTCAGTAGCATCCTGGTTTTATTACATCCATCACAAGCGGCTTAAGGCTTCGGAAAAAAATAGTCCTAGACAGATGCTGAGCCTGTCTGGGAATTAGAAATATCCTTTTCCATTAAGCATAAATTAACTTAATCACCAGGTATGAAAGATAAGCAACATAAACAGTGTTCCCTGAAGCTTTCATTAAAATTAAAATTCTATTTAAAATTTAGCTTGTATTTTCTAGGACTTGCACCCCTTCGAAGAGATAATATCTGCTGTAAATTTTTACACTGACAAAGTGGCAGAGATGAATGGGCTGAGGACGGTGATGTACTATGCAATTTAACTTTGCCTCCTGGCCTTCTTTTCGCCACGGATGGATCTGTGCGTCTTAAAGAAATAATTAGTCTCGGTAAGATCTAGTCTTTGACCATTTTCAGAAGCCGTCAGCCTGATCCGAAAAGAAAATGAAACTCTGAGTCAAGATTACTAAGAGCAAGGTGCTTCAAGTCTTGTTGTTCAGATCCGTGTTGGGGAAAGTACTCTTAGGATAAAACAGGCGGAAAGAGAGGTGTTGATGATGAATCATCGGGAGACTCATAAGTGGACCCTCCCTTGGCTTGGCCTCTGTTTGTCTGGGGTGGAACTGGTGAGTGTAGGATGGGGACAGTGGTCAGGGCTCACTGCGTTCCCTACCAAACTTGGCAGGAGAGACCACTGTGAGGGAAATTCAGCAGGATCAACGTGATATTGTGGACAGAGCGTTGAAGTCAGGCAAACCTGGCTTCAGATGCTGATTCTCTTTATCTGACTCTGATCTTGGGCAAGTTTCATAATTTTTCAAAGTCTCCAGTTCCTAATCTGAGGAAAAGAATGCCTGCCTCATGGGGTCGTTGTGAGGGTTAGAGACGATCTTCCTGCCTAGAACTCACAACACTCTAGGTCCTTACTGAATGCTTAATATTATTTATCGCTTAAGAAATAGTTGTTGAACATGTGCCAGATTCTAGACTAAGTACTGAGGATGTAGACAGTCGTAAGATACAGCCCCTACTCTTGAGATGCTCACAGATCTGATAGAGTTTAGAGACATAGAAACAAGAAAATCACAATTTAGGGTGATAAGTCCAATAGCGGAAGCATGAACAAGATGCAGAAATGGAAGCGTTATACTCTGGAGCACGTGACACCAAGTGACATCTGTTAGGTTTTAATGACAGAGAGGCTTGCACGATATGTGGGCAGAGAAGAACCTCCCAAACAGAAGGGCTGGCTTCTGCAAAGGCAGAGAGGCAGGTAGAGGCGTTTCCGATTTGGAGGATCATAAACAGTGTGGTGTTGGTGGACAGGGAGGAGGGGCAGGGAGGGAGAATCATAATGGAAGTACATCCTCTGAGGACCTGGATTTGAAGTGTTCCAGATGATTCCTCAGCTTGGCCATGGAGACCACGTGGTGCCAGCCAGCACGTAAGATGGTCAGACCAGAAGGTGTCTCTTCCAAAAAGAAAGCCCACTGTTGACTTTGACAGAGTTGCGGGTTTGAGAGGAAGCAGGTGGCAGATTAGGAAGATGCACTGGATGCGGAGGCCCAGGTGGCCGGACCCAGTCCCCCGCTTTATCCGCCCGCCCACGGCCTCAGGTGAGCTCCCTGGGAGCTGGGCATCCTCTCTTATTCGGCTCCGAGTCCCCGGTCAGAGCCTGCCACATAGTCGAAGCTTGTAAATGTTTGTTGAGTGAATGCTCAGATGCCCCGCCGACCGGCTTTATCCTGCCTCCCTCACTGTGCAGCTCTGAGGACCAGGGACGTAACGGGGGTGAACACCGTTGGCAAAGTCTGAAGGTTTGTTCAAATATAGGTGTCTGATCATCATCATTATTGTTGAAAACAGCTGCATACCAATTAGAATCTAAACCAGTGTTGAAAAACCAGCTTTCCCACCCATTAAAAAAATCTCTGACTACCACTGTCTCTCTCATTTAACAAAACCCAGCCTATGCCCTTTGAAAAAAAACAAAGAAATGCAAACCACATAGTTATATTTCATGACGTGCCTTTTTAGCATTGCGAAGTTGACTTATTAGTCAAAACAATAATTATATTTGAAACTATCAAAGACATCCAGTTTCTTTCCTATGTAATCTAAAAAATGCTAATTTACAGGTGAGAAAAATTGAAATTGTACCTACAAAGCAAGCATTAGCTCAAAAAAAAAAAAAATGTTTTCCCAAACATTTTCAACTGCCTTGACAGCTCAAAACATCAGTTTCTCCCCACATCACACCCCTTTGTTTTAATGATAAAGGTGTTCTAAAGAAAGCCTCTGCCTACAGAGCTAGAATCGGTGTTTGGTTCGAAGCTGTCATGATGCAGCCCTGTTTTCCAAACTGTTATCCTCAGCTGATGAGGAAACTGTGAAGGAACTGGCACGGGGATGATGACTGAAGTGGCAGAGTGTGAAATAACTAGTACGAAGAATCACATCTGAAATCGAGCCACGCTCCTCATTCTCTGCAGATGAGTGACATGCTTCGACCCAGGTGATGGCTAAATGCTGTCAGATGTGCCTCACGAGAGTGTGTCGGAGTATGAGACGTGCGAGGTCATCTGCGGAAACCGAATACATTTGTTCTCCCCAGGAGACCCATCGCTGGGGTTTTTCAAACTCGCGTTCGGAGCCCGCGAAGTGTGGACCGCAGTTCCGGTTCCGGCTCTGCACGCTGTAACGCACGGACAGACCAGTTGTCTCCTCCTGGGCCTCGGTTTCTTGCCTGTGTGTTGGCATACTAATTTCTGCTCCGCTTAGTTAGAGCGTTGCTTCGAGGGTCCAATGAGATAATGGTGGGAATGGTCGAGCCCCGGAAAGAGTGTCGTTGCAGTCCTGACCCCGGGGCAGCCATGCCCCTTTCCTGCTTCTCCGCGGCCCCCAGAACGTCGCTGTCATTCGGAACCGTCGCAGGCTGTGCTTCTGCAGAGCATCCCTGGGCTTTTCCTAACCCACTCCTGTCCAGGGATGACCCGGGGGACCGGGTCCACCCTGGCTCTGCTCCTCTTAGGGGTGGCTCCGGGCAAGTGTGTTCCACACCCCGGGCCTTATTTTCTTAGACCTAAAGAGAGGTCTTTTTGGCCTAAGTGATTCCTGAAGTCCCTTCCAACGGGAACTGAAAGTCCAGAGCGCTTCCAGTTTGGCTGAAGCTGGCCTGGTCAAGAAGGGAAACCGAGGCTGTTGGAGGCCCTCATGGGACGTGAGCGGTTGGATTCCTCTGCTTTCTAAAGGGTCTTGTGTTTAACCCTCTAAGCGCCACACTCTGTCAGCCTAATTTGGAATCTTGGCTTCTTAAATGCGTTTCAGTGACTCTGACTTATTTAAAGGATAATTCTGCAAACCAGGTTTAGATTGTTCTGTGAGGTGTTGGTGCCCCTGAAGAGCTCGAGGTCCTTGGGTCAGCTTTGGGGAGTTTTTTGTTACTTCCTCCTCTGTTTTCAGACTGGCCGCTGTCAATCATGCAGTGGCATCCGTCTCATCCCTTCAAATTTGCTGTCTGTACTGGTCTGAAAATCAGATCCCCAAGTTTGTGAGATGTCTGGGTTAAGCAGGAGTATGCAGGTGTGAAGCCCTCCTTTCACTTCCAGACACAAACTTCGGGGCGTGAACTTTGCGACCCTGATTTTGGCCCTTCAGAGGGCTTCTCACTTGCCTCTTCGTTCTCTTAGCCGCGTTCAGCTTAGACAGAGGAGGCGGCTGGATGCCCGAGCTCTGACAGGGGCGAGATTCCTGTCCTACGTGATGGTCTCGTGGCAAGTGCCTCCACCAGCCCTCACCCCTGACCTCCCCTTTCTCGCTGCTCTTCCGCCCGCCTTGGGCTCCCTCCCACCGCTTGAGTCCAGAACCGTGCCCTTTCCTCCCACGCCCAGCTGGCACGAAACGCAGGCATTTCTCTCTTCCTCCCTGCCCCCTGCAGGCTCTACCTCTCTTCCACATCTGTCAGCCCCAACGTCAGAGTCACCCGAAAGGCTTTTTCCCCATCCTCTTAAATAGTCCAGGGGCCCTGCCTCTGGGCGCTGGACGCTCATGTCTAACCCGCAGCCACAGCCCTCTTCTTCCTTCTCCCGCTTCTCTGTCTTTCTTCTCTAGGAGGTAGGTGTGCCTTGTTCCTGCCTCACAGACGAGAACACTGATGCTCAGGAAGGTGAAGTAACTTATCAAGGTCATAGGATTAAAAACCAGCGTAACAGGAATTTTACCCCTAGCTTGTTTTTACTCCCAAACTTCCCACCGCTCCACGCTTTTCCTGAATGAATCTTTACCCCTGGGCCTTAGATGTCTTTTCCCAATGATGTAGAACATATTTTAAAATATCCATTTAGTTGAAAGGAATACGTTTTTCAGGGCAAGCCGGGGAAGGTGTGAGAATCGCTAGAGAAGTTCGTAGTGAGACTGAGCAGATTTCAGCGGTCTTACCTGTCTTCGGAAGGTGGTGTCCAGAGGGAAATGAGTGAGCAGGAGGTGTAGACATGGCAGGGGCTGGCTCGTGCTGATCGCGCGAAAGAATCTGGAATGCTTCGCAGACGATGATCGCGAGGTGGTGGTCTCCAGCTAATGGGAGACCAGACAGTCTCCTCCCCTCTCCTGGTTTTGCCATGCGTACTTTCCCTCACCCACGGATAACCTTCGAGTAAGATCACTGAAACGTCTATCTGACATCGCTCTTGAGCTCTGGGAAGGCAGAAAGGTCTTCTTACAGCAGCCCCCACTTACCTGTTACACCAGATTCCCAGCAGGGCACAATCCACGTGCCTGCTAGCAAATCGAAAATCAACCTTCATCCTATTTGTGCAGGCCTGTTATTCGTTTATCTCTGTGCTCACAATTGGGACCCACGCTAGGAGGGCCTTTTGGGAGCTCCCGGCCTGGTGGGCGACTTGAACAAATAACTCAAATCCGATGAAGACAAAAGTAAGTGTTAAGTGAGGCACTGCCCATGAGCTATGGGAGGAAGGGTGATTAATTCTGCCTGGAGGGATCAGGGGAGGGTTCATGGAGAAGACAGATATTTAAAAAAAATATGTTCTATAAATGGATTCTGAGCAGCTGAGATCCCAAGTTCATATTCTACACAAGAAACTCAAAAATAGAGTTCACTATTTCCACTGCTGGCTGTTTAGGGTGCTCACTCAAGATGCAGATTCATACGTTTGAGAAGACGATCTAAAAAATAATTAGAGATACAAACCAATTTCCTATTGTCATCGACTTTCTTATTGTTAAGGAAAGTGACTGTGGGCCACTTGAAAATATCGCTTAATCTCGTTATTTCTAGTTTCACCTGCTCCTACGTGAAATGTTTTAGAACCCATATTTATGTTGAAATTAATGGAAAAATGTGTCACCCTATTTTATTGTGATCTCAGTAGTTAACTTCAGGGCAAACAAAAGATTATAGGTAAAAAAGCTTTGAATCGGTGACTAAGAATTTATAATGTCATGGACTAGAGCCAGATTATATACCAAGGGCCTTAAAAATGTTAGTGTCTGTTGACTCAGGAATTTCATTTCTGGGACTTTACACCAAAGGTGTAATCCAAAATTATTAATAATATTTATCGTGTAAATATGTTCATCCAAGTAATGAAAAATCAGAAACAATCTAAATGTCCATTAGCTCGAGAGATAGTTATTGTCATTAAAGATATTTATAAATAATGGTGGTGATATGGCGAAATGCTTATAATAAAATGTTAAATGTAAAAGCAGGCTACAAAATTATATATACACTATGATTTCAACTCCATGAAAAAATTATATTCATAGAAGAGGGCTGGAAAGGAATTTTCCGAATCAATACTGTATTCACCTGGGTTCGTAGCCGAGGGTCCCCGATGTCAGGAGGAGGATGGAAGGCCGGCCCCTAGTCCACACTGACAGCCAAGCACCGGTGGCCTCACGGTTTCGTGAGCTCGGTTAATCCACAGCATGAAGGAGTGTGGAGAATAGCATCTGCTGCCCGCGTGGAGGAAGCCAGCAAGGCCTGGGCAAGGGGGTGCAGTCGCATGGGCAGGGATCATGGTTAGGGCGACCTCCTAGTGGGCGGCTCGTGGAGTACCAAACAGGCATGAGGCGAGAGCCCTGTCGGGTGGAAGTGACTGCCTCCGTGTGGATGGCATTGGTGGCCACCAGAGGCAGGCTCTTCTGAAGCACGCGGATTCCCGGAGTAGGCAGAAAGAGCTAAGGCAATACAGTTCCACCTGCCCGGCCCGGCCCAGCCCGGCTCAAGGCTTGGACAGCGCCAAGCAGGCTGGAAGAGGCCTCAGGCCTCTGGGACTCCAGCTGTGAGGGGCTGGCCGGAGAGGCTCCAGGTGAGAGGTATGCTAGAGGCGTGATCGTGCGTAAAAGTCAAGCAGTCATAGATCCCCCTCTGACGATCATTATCAAACTGGAAATATTTTTAGTTGTTAGTATTTTCTCCAAAGAGACACGCCGTTTCCAAAGGGAGCTCTGTCACGAATGTGGGAATTTAAGCAATTTATGTTTTGTTTTTAGACTTAGTGTGTGAAGAGAAATTGGCCTATATATTTAACCCACGCTGTACGTAGTGTCCCTGAGCTGTGCTGGAAAAAGCCGCACACTCCCTAGCTGCAAAATGACAGGATGAGTATCATTCCATTCAAAGCCGCCTCAGTATTTTCTTTAAATACTTTACATTTACTAATCCTTTCAGTTACATCATCGTATTTGTTCTTTATAACAGATTTATGAAATGTAGACGCAGCCAGCCCAGAAAGGTTGCTGATTGCCCTATGCCAGCCACTGCTTATACCTAGGGGTGTGTGTGTGTGTGTGTGTGTGTGTGTGTGTGTGTGTGTGTGTGTGTACAATGGATTTTAAAACATTTTACAAAAAAATAGTAATCTCGTATTTTATATATATGTGTATATTTATATTTATGTAAAATGTCACTTAGTCTTTACAACGACCTTGCCGGGCAGATATTTCCATTTTAAAGATGAGAAAACGGAGGATCAGAAGAGCTAAGTGACTTGCCCGAAGTCACCCGGTGTCAAAGTGGCAGAGACGGGGTTTGAACTCAACTCAGACGTCTCTTCCTTTCCTCACGGGCTTCCGTCTCCTGCAGTGCTGGGGTCCGCACAGTAATCCCCCCCTGCGGGTCCTCCAGGTCCCATCACGGAAGTTCAGGGATCTGCAGATGTCCTTCCGCATGCCTTTCTGTGCAACCATGAGCATTTCTGTTCCCACGTATGAGAAGTGTGAGTCACTCTTGTTGGCAGTAATGAAAAGGAGAGGACCCAGGAGTTGGGGAGCGGGGAGAGGAGAAACTGCTGAAGCCAGGAGTGAGACGCGGGAGCCGAGGGACGGTGGTGGCTGGGGCTTCAGAACTGACTTCCCACGAGTGTGGGTTGGAGAGCGGTTGCCTGGGTGAAGTGGGCTGATGGCCTGGAGATAGGAAGTGGGGCCGAAGCCCTGGCCGCTAGTAAGGGCGGGGGAGAATGTGGTAGGCATGTTAGGGGAGTCCTCTGTGTCTGAGCACCCGACTGAGGCTGGGAGCATCCGAGCATCTCACATCCACAGCATCCGGTGACTGGTAGGATCCAGAAGGGAGGATTCAACAGCTGGTTATTCAGTTAGAGATAACCAAATCTTTAGGTGGTGGAACACACACACTCACAGACACGCATACACACAAACACACACTCACACAGACACACATACATACACACACATGCACACAAACACACGCTCACAGAGACGCATACACACACGCAGAACCTTTTCTGCAGCAAAGCAGTACATATTCCAGACATTTCATTCAGGCTTTGAGGGAGAAGAAAATGTCTAGGGAGCAAAGTGTGGCAACTTATCGTTCCTAAATTTAAGATATGTAAAGTAAAGACAAGATATATTATTTAGACTCTGTTTGTATTGTTCTATTTCGATGAACACAGAACTTTCGTAAAGGGCTTTAATCAGTTCGCTCCTGGCCTTGGTCCCCCTAACTTTTCTTCTCAATCACGGATTCTCTCATCTGAAAGTAATCTGACCTTGAGCTTTTTTGAACAAAAAAGGTTTCTGCGCCTGTGCCTCAGCACTTCCCGCATCCGTGTGGAGCTTTTCCTTCAGGTGGCTGCCTGCACCAGCAGTGGGCTTTTGGCCGGACGAAAGCCCTGTGCCCAGGGCTCGACACATGTGAGGTGCCAGGTGTTTATCTGCTTGGTGCCAACTTAAAGATGTTTGGTACCTACGGCTTTGTCAAACCATTTGAGACAACGTGGGACTCAGATTCTCACCGTGCCCTCCCCACGGGAGTCTGTGGTGTCCCGGCCCTTTCACAGCTTGGCTGGCGATGACAGAGGCCTCCCGGGCCATCCGGCAGCTGCTCTGTAGAAGTTACTTATATTTGTCTCATGCAAAACAGCTTGGAAAAAAATAGTTCATTATGCTGTCTGATGTCAGCTTTCCAGATATCTATATGGACAGAAAACACACATTCCCTGCAGTTTCTGACAAGACATCTTCATCGAAGCTTCACCTCCCGAAGCTTTCCGTAGTCAGGTACCAGCCAGTTGAGTCCACGTAGCTGGAATATTCTGCTTCTCCTATACCTGTAGCTCCATCTCCAGTAGGGTGTGGTCCAGCGGATGTGGACAGGGGTATGGGGTAGGAGAGGCAGAGGTATAATGAGGACTAGCCCCCTTGAGACTATCTTCCTTAATGAATGGGAAACAGCCTGGCAGGGGGTGGGAAGACACATTTTGACCACTTGACCCGGGTCCCTGTCCATCCATTTATCTGCTGTGTGACTTTGGACAAATTATTTACATTCTCTGAGTCTCATCTATAAAATGAAGATAATAATACTCTATTCAGAGGATCATTGTGCATCTTAAAAGTAAGTTTTTTTGTAAAAGTGTTAAATCTCACATACCACACACACACACACATGCACATTCAGAGAAGGATAGAGAAACAGAAGAAATTCTGGAAAGAAAACACCAACATGTTAGCAGTGGCTATAGATAGGTGATGAAACAAAGGATGAATTTTTTTTCCTTTTTCTGCCTTTTGGTATCTTTAAATATTTTTTCCGTAGACGTATATTGACTTGATCATTAGAAAAATAGAAAATAAACTAAGCAGCATAAAATAGGGAAAAAGAAATAATATGCTTTAAGTACCAAGCATAAGTTGGCACTTGGTAAATGGGAGCTATTTTTACTAATTAGTCTTTATGCCTAATAATAATAATTAGGAGTAACGATTTCCTCTGGGACCAGAGGTTATGAATTAGCCTGTCAGTGGCAGCGGGTGACTCACGGCTCCCTTCCCAGTGAGAAGGAGTTCTGGGTTCCAGCTGGGGCCACCCCTCACTCACCTTGCTGATCCTTCTGCCAGCACCCTGAGCTCCAGACCCCGCGTCACCCACTGCCACTTCCCGCCCCCCCTGCCCCCCACAATGCAGCCCACAAACGGCGCTCCTGTGCCCATGCCAAAGGGGAGCGTGCCTGTGGGCAGGCAGACGTATTCTCCACAGAGAGGCTTGTCAGAGGAGAGCGGCAGTGGCCGTGGCAGGACATTGCCACCCTTCCGTTGGCGGCAGGCCATGCGTCCAGGGGGACAGTAGGAGGAGAGGGTCGAGAGTCGCATCTATTTCTTCTGTTTGGAGAGCGGGGAACTTGGTGCTGCTAGCTGGAAGACAATGGAAATTTAAAACGTGTCCCTCTCTCTTCAGTTACTGCGATCGTGATGATAATGGTCAAGATTTAGTCCAAGCGAGAGTTTTAGACTAAACTCTCAAACTCCTCAGGGTCCAATAGATTCAAACAGAGTGAATTAAAATTCTGCACCAAGGAAAAAGAAAGTGAAATCCCCACCTAGCTGTGAGACTGCGCGCAAGTCGGTCAACCTCTCTGAGCCTGTGTCCTCAGATGTAAAATGAGTTTGTCCCCGAAGTCCCGGAAGCTTTCGATTCCGTGACGTGCAGATTATAAATACAGCCGGTTCTGATCAGAAAGAGGACTTAGAGGTCTTCCCTGCTCAGTGGGCAAGCTGCCAAAATGTGATGGCTAAGGCGGGAAAGGACAGGATCCTGTCTGGAGCCAGCCCTTATCAGTGTGGCCCCAGGGGCGACACAGGATGGCAGTACTGTAGCTGGCGGCTTCTCCATCAGTAGTAGACAGCAGGTCTTCCACAAGTGCTTGTGGTCGCTCAGTTGCATCGGAGTGCCGATTCCAAGCCAAGTGTGAAGCGCCTGCCCTGTGCCAGGCACGGCGGCAGACGCTGCCCATACTGCATGGCGTCTCTCTAATCCTCGGGCACCCTGCAGGGGCAGCGTGGCCGCTGTTTCCCACATGAAGC
The DNA here is from genome assembly GCF_000151845.1 of Pteropus vampyrus. NCBI lineage: Eukaryota > Metazoa > Chordata > Mammalia > Chiroptera > Pteropodidae > Pteropus > Pteropus vampyrus. Next base: position 7,180,582 of record NW_011888842.1, on the reverse strand, counting down.
AGCCGAGACTCAAGAGGCTGGCGCATCTTTTCAAACTGAGACGTTTTCCGCTCATCTACAGTGTGCTCAGTACATGGCGCTGAGAATGGAAAGTGGGCACGATGACTCTGCTCTCGTGGAGCAGGCGGTGAGGAAACAGCTACAGACAAGTAAACGGGCAATGACAGGGCCTTGCGAAAGGCTTCGAAAGAGGTAAAGATAGGATATCATGGAAGATAGTTAAGGGCGCCATTGGTCCAAGCAGAAGGGTAGGACGAGTTACGAGGGTGAAGGATGACATTCTGGGCAGAGGCCCAGGGCTGCTAAGCCACAGGAGGACTTGGTGAACAGTGCCGTCTGGCTGAAGTTCGTATGGGAATGTGATGTGACATGGGGCTGGGGAGGGACACGGAGCCAGAGCATGAAAGGACTTGACCAGGCCAGAGAGCTTAGCCTTCCTCCTGCAGGCAGAGAGGGGCCCGTCGTTCACGCATTCGCGTACTCAGTCAGTCTTCATGAGCACCTACTTCGTGCCAGACCTGAGAAGTCAGTAGTGGACAAAATCCCCGCCTTTGTGAAACTGTTCGGCTTTCCTGGAGCTGGAGGGCGAGAAAGCAGGAGATGGGCAATAAACAAAATATAGAAGAGCAAATCTATACACCCATAAATGATGGTAAGTGCTAAGGACAATGAAGCGAGGAAGGGGCTCGAAGGCCCGGGGGTGCGGGTCACAGCTTCACAGCTGTCAGCAGAGCCGTCTGGGCGGGCCTGTCCGAGAAGGGGACACTTCCCTAAGCACGTGAAGGAGGTGAGAGAAGGAGCCAGGAGCAGGTTGAGGAACGCCAGTGACATAGTCAGACCTGCGGTTTGGCTGTGACGTGGAGGGTGTGTTGGAAGGGGAGACTTGAAGCAAGGAGACTGGTGAAGAAGCTGTTGAAATTCGGGTGGCCCCCTGATGAGGTGGCAGGTGACGGAGACTTGGATTATGGGGTGTGGCAATAGGGACGGAGAGCAAGGGTAGAAGGACGAGACTTGGTCACTCGATGTGGTGGAGAGGGAGAGTTAGTGTCTTCTCGCGGGTTTCTGGCCCAGGTACTAGGTGGGTGGTGAACCTCTCCTCTGAGTCAGGGACAAAGCTGGAGGCTCAGGTTTGGGTAGAAGATGATGAGCATAAAAATAATTCTCCCATGTAGGCTCATGTTCATAGCTGCGCTATTCACAGCAACCAAAATGTGGAAGCAACCAGGTATTCACTGACAGATGAATGGATGAACGAAATGTGGTACATACACACAATGGGATATTATTCGGCCTTTCGATGGAGATTCCGGCACGTGCGACAACAAGGATGAACATCGAGGACATTGTGCTAAGTGAAATAAGCCAAACAGCAAAAGACGAACGGCGTACATTTCCACCTACGCGCAATACCTAGAATAGTCAAATGACAGAGACGGGAAGCGGAATGGCGGTTGCCAGGGGCAGGGGGAGGAGGATGGGGAGTTAGCGCCTAATGGATACAGAGTTTCAGTTTTAATGGAAGATGAAGTTCAAGAGATGGACGGGTGGTGATGGCTGCACAAAAATATGAATGTACTTAATGGCACTGAACTGTACCCTTAAAATAGTTAAAATGTTATGATAATATACATCTTATGAAAAAACTTTTTACGGTAATTTGCCCAAAGTTACACAGCTGGCAAGTCCAGCCCAGCTCTAACAGGCCCCTTGCGCCCCTTATTCGGAGCAGTCTCTGCCTCTGGGTAGCCCCTCGCTTCCAGACTGGCTGGGATCACCTGGTGACATTACTTGGCC
>NW_011888842.1:7175945-7177442 GCF_000151845.1 Pteropus vampyrus | reverse complement strand
ATCCGCCCCACCCAAGGGGTGGGAGCACCTCCGCTCAGATCACACCTCTACCCCGGGGAGAAAGGAGCAGCGCGCAGCGTTCGTGTGTTTGCTCTCAAGGAGCTTCTGCTTGGAGGATCCTGAAGAGTTTGCTTCTTCGGCCCACGTTCCCGCTTCACCTGTGGGGCCGTAGGGAAAGCGTTCGGCACCTCCCTAACTGCCCATCTGCCTTCTGGTTCTCTCTCCATCTCATGCCAAGGCACGGTCTGCTCACTTCACATGGGGCACTGCATCCGCACTGTCTTGTCTGAGTCAGAATTGAGTCAAATTCAGCAAAGCTGGGTTCGGGTCCCAGGCGTCATTGGTATGTGCACTGGCAGAGCATTTCCCAGTCAGATTCTCAGTAGTCAACTGAAGTCGATTGACGCGGGGAAGAGAAATTGCAGGTTATCATTTGACCACTGCTGCCATCCATATGCATGAAGCCTCGGGACCTGACTCCCTTGCAGAATTAAACATCACTTTTAGAGGGACCAATTTCAGACAGCTCACTACCTGCTACTCTTACCTACCCCGTAACCGCTACCCTACCAGCCAGAATAAATGTTGCTTCAGGTCTGCAGCCCACGTGCTATATGTGTTCTCGAAGAGTGTGATGGGCTTCTGCCACTTAAGAAATTGGTCACATTTAGAAATATTCAGCTTCAGTGAACATGTCATGCCCGCATATAGGAAAAACATACTATTATCTCTAGAGCTTGCCTGAAACAACAGGCTTGTTCCGGAAACAGATGTTTTGTGAAACCCACTGTGACAGGCTCATCAGAGCTGGAGATGGGCCAGCACTCAGTTACCAGCCTTGCAAGGACACAGACGTCCCTGCCGACTCCCCGTTTATCCCCCATCTGAGCCCAGAGGATACTCTCCTGGCTCTTGGTTTCTGAAGTTAAACATTTTACAAGCCTGAGACTGCAAACAGGCAGTCAGCCAGGGAGTCCCTGGGGAGTAGTTTCCAAAATAATGACCCAGAAGACCTTAGTTTGGTTCAGCTAACATGTATTGAGGACCTACTGTGCACCAGGCACCATTCCAGTTGCTGTCGGTTACATTATCTCACAGACATGCTCTGAGGTTACCCGTTTCAGAGACGAGGGGACTGAGACCCTGTGCTGGTTTCCCAGGGGCTGCTGTAACAAGTTACCACAAACTGGGCGGCTTAAAGCGGTGGAATCGTGTCCTCTCACGGTCTGGAGACCGAAAGTCTGAAATCGGGGCATCAGCAGGGGCCACGCTCCCTCCTCGGGGCTTCTCCTTGGAGAGACTCCTTCCCTTCTGCCTCCAGCTTTCAGCGGCTCCAGGTTTATGGTTCGTGGCAGCATAACTCCATCTCCGCCTCCGTCTTCACGTAGCCTCTTCTCTGTGCGTGTCCGTGTCAAATCTCCCTCCGCTTCTCGATGCTAAGGACACCCGTCGCGAGGTTTAGGGCCCGCTCTAATCAGGATCATCTCATCTCCAGAT
>NW_011888842.1:7168578-7175265 GCF_000151845.1 Pteropus vampyrus | reverse complement strand
AGCGGGTGGTGGGGGGCTGGGGAGCAAATGGCATTCAACTTGGATGCAAGTGGGACATCTGGGTGGATTCGACTGGCAGCTGTTGGACTTAGAAGGTGACTTTTAAAAGCTACACAGAGCTCAAGAGTGAAGGAAAGAACTGAACCCATTTGGCAAATTTAAGTGCTGTCACAGATTCAGCCTTTTAGGGAGTAGAGGGCAAACTAGAAAAGAGAAAGGGAGAGCGTCGGTAACCACTGACTCGTGCGGTCACAGCGCTCGATTTGCTCGCCTGTAAAATGGGCACAGCGCCTTTTTCTTCCCAAGCTGTTGCTCGGGTTGCATTAGACCGCGGATGAGAGATTTCTCCATAAACTGGGCATTAAACCGTAGCAAGAGGCAGCTGGTACTGGCATCAGCCACATTTCCCCAAATGCTGAGCATGACAGCCGAAGCACGAGCGGCACTTTCTCTATCTCTGGGTCACAGCTGAGCAAGTAATAACTACTCGCTCGCCAGGTTTGAACTGGCCTTTCCCGCGGCCTCTAAATCTAGTCATAATCATCAAAGGGCTGTATAATAAAAACTGTAGTTTCTCCGTTCCCCGGCGAGGGGTGTACTTTTGCCAGTGGTTTGTTTTCTTTGTAGAAACAGGCGAGAGTGCTTCTTTCATGAACCTCGTGGTTTATCCTCCACCGTCACCTCCCAAATGTCCCCCTGGCTCTCCGGCCTGTGTGTTTCACAGGACAGGGTAGGTTGGTCAGTCGACGTTGCCGTGACAACCAAGGAAGAGGCCAGCGCTGTGTTCATATCCCTCGAGGAGGGGGTAGCGAGTGTGTACGGCAGTCTCTAGACCCCAGTCTGTGTGTCTCCAAATCTCGGAGTGGTTAAGCTGTCTTGTATTGAGAACCAACAGCGTGTCTGGCATTCTTCACCTTTCTTTACATTTGGTATTCCATTTAGTGCTCACTCAAACCCTGTGCATCTGATATTACTGTCACCACTTTGCGAATGAGGAAACTGATGCTCAGAGAGGTTAAGTACCTTCCCCAAGGTCACCCAGCTGGTAAGTGGCAGTGTTGGAGCTAAAATCCAGGCCTGCTTGATACATAATCCCTACAACTCTTGCCATTCCGCTACCTTGCCTTAACCTTGTACTTGAACTTATACAATCTCTCTAGAGTCTCGAGAGCCATCAGGGAGACATCATCTGAAAAATGTACCCTGATAACTAAACATTTAGTGCTTCTGTGAGAAACGCTGCTGCACACTGTCTGGATGTCTGCTTGGGGAATTGTGCACTGACAAGTGAAATTAAATACTTTAATGGATTTTGACAACAACTCTATGTTGGGGGAATTCAAATTACATAAAGAAAAAAGTTACACTTTCTCGTTGGACCTGATTGCTAATACGCATGCCTAATTTATTAGCCGCATTTTAAAAAACCTAATTTTGTTAGGACCAAAGTTCTTGGAGGAAAAGAATGTTCTGGATTGGAGGAGGCAGTTAAATCTTCTTGGAGGGGGCTGGGCTTGAGCTGACCTGACTTTTGAGGGAGGTGTTCAATAAATACGTGTCCAGCGAATGATAACAGCTACCATTTCGTTAGCTCTCCAGCCAGGATGCTAGCCTCTTGTGGTACGTCATCCCGTTGAATCCCTTGGCCCGTCTGTGAGGTAGAGTCCCTTGTCCATCTCCAATTCACAGAAGAAAAATGGAGGCCGAGCAATAACGCAGCCTCCCCAAGGCCATACGGTTAGAAAGGAGTGGACCAGGATGACTATTCTTACTATAAACGATTATTGTACTATTACTCTGAAAAATGGCTTTACAGAACCTTAAACTGAAAAGGACACTCACAGGGAGCCCCGCCCGACTTCTAGCCTTCAGGCCAAATGACACCGAATTCTTCAGTTATTTGTCTTAAAGAATACTTTTCTTACACAGTCCTTTATCAGCCTGCATTTTCCATCATCACCTGTTAGATGTAGATTATACTGTGAGGGGAGCAAAACTGGATTTAATTTTCGGCAAGCTTACATTCTACAAGGAAAAGAAGCTACAGACTTGAATGGCCATGATACAAGTTCAGAAAATGACAGATTCCTTAGAGAGGTGTAAATGAAGTGCTGTGGGAAATCGGAAGACTACTTCTGGATCAGGGAAGGTGTGTGAGCTGGCTGGCATTCGGAGTGAGCTTTTGTGGACGAGCAGGACTTGGGCCTGGCTGTTGGCGAAGGGCTGAGCAGGACATAGGCACCCAGGCGCAGGGACCTGCTGCATAAGCTCCTAGGCATGAAGGGATCTTGGAGTCATCTCCGTGTGTAGATGAGACCCTCATGGGAGACTGTATAGGGCAGGAAACAGATCAAGGACAGAGCCTTAGAGGACCACCTACCACAAGGATCCTCAGAGGAAGAAGAACAAAGAATGGACAAACACTAGGAGAATACATGGGCGCAGAATGAGAGTTTCAGGAAGACAGTTGGCCACCTGCATCGGCCGCTATGAAGAAGCCAGACTGGAGAAAGATCGAGGTGGTCAGTGGCAATTAGGGGGTTTGTGGTAACCCTTGAGAGAGCAGTGTGTTTGGAACGGAAACCAGCACGCTCATAGTGAGGACGGGAGGGGACTGGGCACACAGAGTGACATTCTCTAGGTCACACGCCCCCAGGCAGGGCTGTGATTGCAGTCTGCTAGTGGAGGGCCAGCAGAGAACCGCCAACCTCACTGGAAGCCTAGAGAGAACAGGGTCATGAGAGCCAGGTTGTCATTACCACCTGAGGCACGTGACCTTGAGTACTATATTAAAGCTGACTTTAGCTCTGTCAAACAACTGCTGTCACTTATTGAGTGCTTACCTCATGCCAGGCATGGTTCTAAATGCTCTACATGTATCAGCCCATTTAATTCTCACAGCAGCGCTGTGGCATAAATAGAATTATAATCCCCACTAAACAGATAAACACACCGAGGCATGAGCAGGTTAAGATACTTTTTCCAATGTCCCCAGCTGGTTAGAGGCAGGGCCAGGATTCTAGCTGGGGCATTCTGGTTCACTGAGCATAGGTTAATATCTCCATCTTAAGGTCTCGGTGTGTTTTTACCGGGATCAGTAATGTACTGGAGAGTTCCTGGCCCATAGGAGGGGCTCAATAAAAGTTACTCTCCTGTCCCCCTGGAGATACGCCAGTGCAAAATCAGGGCAGCCTTGCCTGAGAGAGGTCTGTGGGATTGGCGTCACAGGCCTCACTCCCATGAGTGAAAGGCCCATACAGAATGACACGCACATAGTTGCCTTGGAAAGTGGAATGCAAATACCATCAGCCCCTGGAACACAGTCGAGTGAAGACGGTTTTACGTTCAACACCCGTACTGCAGTGACTGAGCAGCTGGCCTCACTGGCACCCTGGGCAGGGGCACCCTCAAGGCAAATGGGTGACAAGTGGAACTTATGAAGTGCGCAGATTTCATCTAAAATCTGAGGGGGAAAGATATTTGACCGGGGATATGCCTGCTGAATCCCCGGATAAGGATTCGCTGGGTGCACAGTTATACAAAAGAGAATCAGGATTCCTGTAGAAAATGAGCTGGGCTTGGAAGAAATTGAATGCCAAAAAGAATTACAGTCTAGGCAAAAAAATAACTTCTCTACATGGCTTTCCCCCTTATTGTCTGCATTCACACAGCCCTATACTTTGGTGCAGAACTGTGTTTAAACACTAAAATGCTTTGTGTTGCAGATAGGCGCTGAGTATGTAATTAAAAGGATCCCTTCATTAGCGGAACTAGACAATGAAAGCTTGAGTTGGCCTTCTCTGCTAATTTTGGAGGTTGTAAAACAGGCTAATACAACCACTGATTACAATTGTCACATAGACAGTGCCTGGCTGTCGTCCTCCCAGAGATAGACAGGATCTCCCCAGTAACTAGGAGGGAAAAAGAGGAATGAAGATTCATTCTGGTGACCAGAAGTCGAGGGGTCAGTAGGGTAGGGGTTAGGAATGTGGCCTCTGGAGGCAGACCCTGGGGTTCCTGTCTCAGCCCTGTCACTTAGGCAGCTGACTTAGCCTCTCCAAGCTTCAGTATCCTCGGGTGTAAACCCAAGCTGATAATTGTGTCTAATCAATTAGAGTGCCGTAAGAACTCATTGAAACAATGACTATATTCACTGTCAGATATTTTGAGCACCTACTATGTTCCAGGAACTGTGTTGGGACTATAGATATAATCATAAACGAGTGAGAGCGGTCCCCACCCTGGGCTTTCAGAAACAGGCATCAGACAGTTGCACAGATGACCCTTTAGGTATGATTATGATAAAGACTACGAAGAAAAAATGATGATGATGATGACGATGATGTACAAAGTCTGAAAAGTTATATAGAAAAGAATGGTTAATTCTATCTCTAAACGCCGTGGAAAGCTTTTTGGAAAAGGCGATTTGAAGGATGAGTGTTTTTCAAGTGGATAATTTGGGAGAGAGCATTTACAGAGGGAGGGAGCATGTGCAATGTGGAAGACCAGGCAGGCCAGGCAGGTAAGGCAGGCAGCGACCGGCCCACGCAGGCCCCACGCTCTCTGCTCGAGTGAGGACCCTGTCCGGTGTGCCTTGGGCAGCCAGCATGGCAAGGCCTACCATTCGAAAAATCTTCCTCCGGGATCCAGTGAAAAGCTAAGTGCAAGCCCAATCATCCACAGAAAGACAGCAGCCAGCTGCTCTGTTGGTTTAAAGAGAGACTCTACAACCCTTTCAGGCAAGAAGTCTGCCCGCCTGACTGTCAGAGTGATGGAGGAGTTCGCGGCCTCTCATTCGGTATCAGAATTTTGGCCTCTCAGGCGCTTCGGCTCAGCAGGGGACAGTGTCGTTCTTTTCTTTTTTTTTTTTTTTTTAAAGGGTTCTGGCCGGAAGTTCGGGGGACTTGGGCTTGCTTTTGCCCCCCCTTTTCCTTGGATGCTTGGCTTCCGGGGGTTGCTTTTGCTTCACTTGCCCCTTAAAGGACGGGGGGTTGGGGGATCGTTAGTCCCCCTTCCAAGTGTGCAGATTAACTTTTTCTTTCTGTGGGGAAAGGCAATTATTTTGAGACGTTATTTTGTGCATTATTTTGTGACATCAGTAACCCTCAGTAGAGAACCAGGGTATCAGATTAGGGGTAGGTCTCCAGTGAGGCTCAAGAACTTGAGACTCAGCTGGGGCATTTATTTAGGTTGGGACAAATGGCAGGTTCAGTGTGACCCTGGGCAGCCTGCTGTGGGACTCCCCAGGCTGAGGACAGTCTGGTGTCTAGTTACATGGGTTGGGAGTGGGGCCGAATGTCAGAAAATAGTTAAAGAAACCCCATTTTCTCCTGAGTTCCCAGAGTTATACACCGACCTTTCCCCTTGAGGCTGGAGACCAGACAGTGAGCCTCTCGAGATGACGGCACCTGGGAGATAAAGATGTGGGTGATTATAATCAAAGTGGCTAACAGGTATTGAGGGGCCGTGCTAAGCACCACGCATCCATTTTCTCCGTAATTACATCAGTTCTAAAGGTTAAGTGCCATTATTATTCCCATTTTATATAAGTGGAAACTGAAGCTTTGAGGTTATCTGACTTGCCTGAGGTCACCCGGCTCGAGAGCACAGAGCTGGGATTCCAACGGTGCCTGGGTCTACCCCCCAGAGCCCCTGCGGGGACCACCAGGCAGGTGCCCCGTGGGGCCGAGCTGCCAGGCAGCACTCCTCCCTAGCCTGTGTGACAGTATGTTTCCCTGGCTAAGCGCCTGTGCTGTGAGACAGAGAGCGAAGGGGACGGTGGCGAGGACAGTGGCTCTGGGCAGAGCGGCGGAGCAGGGAGCCCTGTTAGGAGAGCAGCGGGTCTGGAGGTCTTTGTAAAGTGAGCTGTCAGCCCCTTCATCTGGAAAATGAGAGGGCTGGGCCCCACGACCCCGAAAGTCCCAGCTCTGCAGCAGCACGAGTTCCGGGTCTGCGGAAACGGGGGCGTTCGACGAAGTCCTCGCGCTCGCCCTTTTGTTAACTCGTTGCCTGGTCCGGCAGGAAGGTGCTGGCCACTCTGGGCATTCACCTCGAGCAGGGACAGGAGCCTAGCCTGCTGCCATTGCCATCAGACCTTTGTTAATTCATACACGCGACAAAAGTTGTGTCAGTGATTGGTGTGAGCCCATAAATAGGGGTTGATTTGTTTGGCAATCAAAATGGAACAGCCCCACCCCGATACGTGCTGGTTCCTCTCAAGTTGTCACATTTACAAGCCGCCCGCCCCCCCAAGCAGATTCATCTGGATGCTTTCTAAAGGCTGCGCTTTTGATCCTAAACGAGGCAAGAGTTTTGTGCTAGGCTTAGTCTAGGTGCCTCCCAGCTACTCTCCGTCTTAAGTCTCATACCCCAAAAGTAAGAAACTTCTGTCCATTATAAGGGAGGAGAAAATGAGTTCAGAGGAAGCACCTGGGCTTTGAGCTCAAACAGATCCGGGTTCAAATCCTCACTTTCATCCTTTTAATAGCTGAGTGACCTTTGGAAGCTAGGTTAACCTCTCTGAAGCTAATTTTTTTCATCAGTAAAATGGGGCCACTTACAGTAGTTAATTCAAAGGATCATTGCCAAGGTCACATGAGATGTGACACGTGACCTTACCTGACCCTCAGATGCTCTATGCCTGGTAACTCCCGTGAATGGAAGCGACGTGGTACAGCAGTTAGAAAC
>NW_011888842.1:7157584-7167934 GCF_000151845.1 Pteropus vampyrus | reverse complement strand
TTATCTTTATCCGGACTTTGGCCTGCATCAGAATCACTGCACACTTCCTAAAACAGGTTGCCCAGTCGCTTATAGGTTCTGAGCCCATGGCTCGGGGGCCAGGCCAAGAACTTGCATTTCTAACAAGTTCTCAGGTGATGCCGATGCTGCTGGTCCAGGGACCGCGCTTTCAGAATCATTGACCTAGAACATTCCAGTGGCTTCCTAAATTCAGCCACTCCCCCACCTCGATTCAGAATACATGCCACTGGCAGGTTCATTCATCCTCACTGTACTTCTGATTTTCCCACCCCTCCCCCCCAAATCCACACATTCATCCCACCTCCTACACTACCTAATCCAAGACATTCAAGATCCTATAATACCTGGGCTTCCTGGTCATATTCCTACCTGTCTCTCTTGAGGCATACAGCCAAGATCCAGCAAACCTGCTCCTTCCATAGGCTCTGGGTCCCACCTCTGGATGCTCACCTGGCCACTTCTGCCTCACTCAGTCATTGTTACAGATGGGTCATGTCTTCCCCCATTCAGTCACCCGCTTCTGGGTGGCAGGGTCTGTGTCCACCTCACCCCACCACCAACAGGCCTTTGGGACGGTTAAGTGCTTGGGAAGTGGTTCATGAATGAATAAATTATTGGAGGTACACTTAACTAAAAGTGGAAATTATTTCTCCGAGAAAATTCGAGCACCCTCTCTGAAACTACAACTTGACCTTGCTTCATCTACCTTCCTATCGTGTTAATTTCCAGGAACATGTGCAGCTTGTGCAGAAGAAGAAAAGCCTTTGGTTTGATTGAACAAAGCACTGAGTGTGTAGTGAGACGGCCCTGAGTCTAAGTTCTGATTCCACTGGCGATTTGTGACGTTGGGCACGTAATTCAGGTTCTCTGGGCCTCAGGTTCCTAATCTGTAAAATGGGACTAGTTTTCACCTTCCTCCTAGAACTGTTATGAGGACCAAAGGAAATAACATGAGTAAGTTGCTTGACACGATGCTTGACATATATGGTGATTTTTGGCAGTAGGCTTTCCAGGCAAAATAGAGATAGGTGGTTTGTCACAAGCATTTTAATAAAAAGGAATTCCATTTTATTTGAAAAACGATAATACATAAAACATTCCAGGATTCTTTCCCCTATCAAGGGTTTCCCAAATTCAATTTAAAAAATTACCCAAAGGACTCGTAAGCTTGCTTTATATTTTCTTTACCAGTCACTTTTATTTCATAAGCCAGCCCGACATTTCCATTAAAATGCGATTAAGTAAAAACAGGATTTTACAATATTCGTGATAACTTGGATCTCAGTGTGATAATTGGAATTATCTCGAGCAAAGATATCATTTCTCATTGTTTTATTTCCTCTTACATATCAGCTGTATCTTTACTGCCTTCTTCCAGTTGAGTAAAACCACTTCCCCCTGAATTTGTGGTTTTGAGTCCATGAAATGACATCTGTGGCATCGAAGGCCCTTTTCCTCTTGAGATTCTTAATTGGGATTCAGGAAGGAAGGGAAATGGTAGTCACCCAGTAAGTGCAGCAACCCTTGAAGGAAATGTGAAAGGCTGTCACACAGAAGACCCATTCTGTGTGCTCCGGGGTCAGGGCAAGATGCAGGCTGTGGACACTGGAAGGAGATACCTCGGACTTCCCAGCCTGAGAGGTCCCCTGGAGGTGGTGGGTCACCATCACTTAGCGTGGGACAACCCAAGCTAAGGCCACCACCCTGGACATTCTGCTGATTAAATGACCCATTGGTGCTAACGTCCCTATCATCTTGGGATTCAGGTTTCTTCTCTAAAATGACATCATTATGAAAACGTTCTGGAACTAGAGGTTTGACAACACCGTGAGTGTACTAGACGCCCCCTGAATTATACACTTCAAAATGGTTACAATGGTGAATTGATGTTACGTACATTAGACCATAATAAAAGAAAGTAGATGACATCATTGGACAGAGCGATCTCCAAGGCTGCGTCTGGTTGTCATGTGTTGCTTCTGAGAAGAGAGCGCATCGTTCAGGGGTCTGATCACCAGACTCTGTTTTGTCGAAGGCAGGCGATGCGGCCACCCAGTGTCTAAGCGAGAGGGAATGGCTCATTACGTGACGGTTCCGGCACAGTACAGAACATTACCTGTCCGTGAGAAATTACGCTCATGAAAACATGTTCAGTGCCATGGGAAGATACTTGCGATGTAATGTAAAATGTGAGAAGAAGGATTTTATCTGCCATGTAATACGATCCTAACTTTATAGATAAATCAGAATGTTGATAGTGTTCATCCCTGTGTTGTGGGATTACGAATGGTTCTGATTCCTTTATGCATTTCTCAAGCTGTCTACAAAGAGCATGAATTACTATCAGACTCTTTAAAAAGCTATTTAAAACAGACAGTCAGTAGCGGTGCTTAAGGCTGGGTAGCCCCCTGACATGAATCATGATGCGTCATGATGAGCGTACCCGACCCCCCACCACCCAGAGTGTCCTGGTGGCGCAGTGGAGACAGAGCTGGTTAGAAGGACACATTTATAATTCCGGGGCAGCCAGGGCACGGAGGTGCTCCACCCTGCTGTGCCTCGGTCTCTCCATGCGGAGCAGGGGTGTAATAATAACAGTCGACTTTGCCGGGTTGTGTAAAGAGCAGACGAGATAATGAACATGGGACGGTTCTGCTGATTGAAGAGTCCTCCGAGCTGTTGTCGTTGTCATGAAGTGTATCCATGGTGTGCATTTCCAAATCTTCCCTTTAACAAAAACTTAACGAGTGCTCATAAAGTCGGTGATTGCCACTTATCCAGTAATTTAAGAGCTAATTTCCAGTAACAGTGCTGCTTTTTCCCCCCTTCATCTTTCTTCCTATAACCTTAATGGGAAAACATTTCGTCTTATCTGAAAAAGCAACCACCTGACTTTTATTTACTGGCTCCAGTTGAAGGAGATGATGGGAAAGCCCCCACCCCCACCCCTGGGAGCATGGCCCTCTCCCGAGGAATCGGGCTGTTCCTCCAGAACCATCTGCACTGCTGAACTTTAAAGTTCTGGTTCTGGTTCTGGTCGCTGCTCCGGTTGTGCCGTCTGCCTGTCCTTGCTTTGAGACCAATGTCAAGACCGCCTCAGAAGGAACCGTGAACAGAACTTAGAGGACTTCCTGTTCATACAAAGGGGTTCTCTTTTTTAGAGGCTGGCTCCTGGGACCGGGGTGAAGAGGAGAGCATTTTGGCGGGGCTGCCGAGCACTCCTTTCTCATTTAAAAGAGCTTATGGGGTACAAAGTGCCATCACCTTGATATTTTATGTGAGGCTTACTTTGCTATTAAAAGCAAACTTTCCCAATTCAACCAATTCAATGAGTCGCTCCCCACGTACCGCGTATGTGCCAGGTCCTAGAGAAACAGAGTTGAGTAAGATGTGGTTCTTGCCTTCAAGGAGCTCACAAAATTGAGGGATGGGCATATAAACAAATGCGGTACAGCTTGACAAGGGAACAAAGAAGCAAGTCCCAGGAAGAGGACGTGAACAGGAGTAGGACATGGAAGAGCCATCAGCATGGTCAAGAGACATCTGAGCTGTTGTTGAAAGTGGCACAGAAGTATGTCAGGCGGCCGGGGCCAGGGGAAGGTCTTAAAGGTAGAGGGAAGTCCATACGAAGATACCAGCATGGTCCAACTCGGTACTGATGGCATGATCGAAAGTGGGAGCACCGAGGACAAGGCCATTTAATAAAGAAAAGAGTAGAAAATGGCCTTGGCATTGGGCTCAGTACTGTTAGTTAGTAGTATTATTTACTGTCCATGTTCACTGTGCTCAGGATTCCATCGCCGGGATGGACATGCAGGTGGGAAAGGGTTGCACCAGGCCCCAGATCAGCTGTGGGCAGGATAGGAGACAGGAAAGTGAGATGAGCTACAGGTGTGGAGAGAGGCACCGAGCATGGAAGGGAGCTGGGCGTCCAGTGAACACCGAGTCTCTGGTTCCAGGCCAGACTGACGGACAGCAGCATGGGGCAGCAGGGAGCGTTCAAGGCCTTGAGGGATATAGTGTGTCTGAGGCACGGACAGGAAGTGAGGAGGGGGCAGGAGCAGTCGGGAAGTGCCTCGAGTGCCAGAATGAGGAATATGACTGTATCGTGTAGGCTCTCGGGAGTCACCGAAGAGCTGTAGCGAGTGGGTGACCCAACCAGCAGAAGGGGTGCCTCGGGTGCCAGTGTGCAGGGTGGATCCATGGATGGCAAAGGCTAGAGGCAGGAGGCCCTGTTGCTACAGTCGGGCAAGAATCAACAAGGCCCAGGGAGGGAGAGAGCGGAGTTTCAGGGAAGACTAAGGAGGTAGGACTGGCTGTGGAGGCAGAGGGAGAGGAGGCGCTGGCGTTTCTTCCGGTGCCTCCCAGCCGAGTAACTGGTGGTGACATTCACGGAGACGGGGAATGAGGACTGGGGGTGAGGGGGTGTGGTCATTTCAGTCGGAGGTGCCTGTGGGCCATTCCGAAGGTCGGTAAGGGTAGTTAGACATGTGGGGGTATAGAGATGAGAAGCGTATTCCAGGATGGAGGTGGGATTTTCAGAGCTATGAATTTTCCTGAATATCCGAATAACTTCAGAATAAAATATCCAAACTAAGGAATGACAACACTATAATCATTTTTTTTGTATGAGTTCCAAATAAGAAAATAGTTAAGCCAGAAAACACCATTGTGCCTACCTCTAGAATTGGATAACTGATATATCTTTGGAAATTGTTCATTGAACTGTGCCTATGGCTTCTTGCCAGCCCTCAATGAGATTTTTATATTTCTTAATTATTCAATTATTACCCATAAATGGGAATTTGAAATCAAACCCAGACTGCTCCATAATGGAGTATTCTCTTGACTCACAAGTACAGTAAAGGAAATTGTCCATACTGGGGAAGCAGGAGGGTGGAATAGAGGAAGCGTTTCCAGCCCCGGCTCTGTCCTGGGGTCAGGTCCTGGTCTGGGCACGCACTAGCTGTGTGAGCCTGGACAGGTCACTCTTCTGAGGTCCATTATCTGGTCTGTACAGTAAAAATACTGACAATAGCCACCTCCGGGGATTGCTATAAATCTAAAGGAAAGGAGAACATGCAAGAGAAAGGGCTCTGTCTGCTGTAAAGCCCACTCCAGATGTCGGTTCAACCATTAATTCCTTGTGTGCTCCAGGTCTCAGCAGCTTGAGAAGCCATTAGCCGCAAAGGAAGCCCCTGACAGCGAGCGGGCCATTGCCTCGGGTGGCAACGCCTATTCCGAAGCCCACCTGCCCTCCATCTGCCTCAAGCAGGTGTTCCCCAAGTATGCAAAGCAGTTCAACTACCTGCGCCTGGTGGACAGGATGGCAAATTTGTTTATCCGGTTCCTGGGAATCAAGGGATCCATGAAGTTGGGACCAACAGGCTTTCGTACCTTCATAAGGTCAGTGAGACCAGTCCCCTCTGGCTGGGGCTTCGGGCAGGGTGGAGGCCAGCACATCCGGATGGCGGGATCTGCCTGACTGCTCCTGGGAGAGTCTGTGGTGCTGGGTAACTGTCCCCTCTGGGGTTGGATTGGCCCAGTGTCTGGTGCTGGGCCTGGCACATAGCAGACTCTAATTGATTGAATGAGTTAATGAATGTTACCGAGGTGACGGCATTCGCAACCTTACGCTGTGGTTGAAAAAAAAAAAAACAATTCTGTGCTACCTTGAACTAGGTCCTTAAACCACATATGAATAATTGCCCCTTGGACCCTGTGTTTCTTAAGCTGGGCTGATGTTCTCCCAGTGGTACATGGCTGTGTGCCGAGCATTTATGAAGCCACAACAGAGAAGCAAGGCATATCTTTCCAAAGTGTCACTTTCAGGAGAGAAAAGTTAAATAATTCAGCTGATAAATAATTTAATACGCTTGCTCTAAAATAAAAAAACACATGGTTATATTGTAGAGTGTAATACAAAATTTGCATGATTTTAAAGATAAAACATGAGATTTTTGCTGCACCCTATAAAATAAGCCATTGCCACATAATCTCCTAAGATTATTCATTAAGTCGCCTCTACCCTCTGGGACACTTTGGGACAACACAGGAGCACTAGCTAGCTGTGTAACCCCTGGGTAAGTTAATGACTGTCTCTGAACCTCAGTGATCCTATAAAATGTGGGTGAAGCTGCCTATACCCCAAGATGGTATGTTCTATGCTTCAAAGAAACTATCTACCAGCATTTGATGTTGCTGTTTTTTTTCTCATCAATTTTAATATTTCTACCTTGCACCTCAAAGTCACACTCTTCATGCTTTTATTCACTAAAGCAAATAATTAGAAGTCTTGAACCATAAACCGTTTTTGCCATAAGCTTTTCTCTAAATGACTTTTGTAAATTCTAACTCTAGCTCTCTGATATTCCTGGTAGGGTGGGAAACAGGAGTATCAACAGGAATTTTTGTCATTTCGGTACCCCCAAACTAGTGTTCGCACCTTGATTTTGAGAAGGGCGTGGTGTTGGTCTCAGCTGGGTAGGAAAGCCCAGTGGATAGAGCACAGGCTTTGGGGTCTGGCTTCAAAACCAAGCGCATTACTTAATCGCTGGGTGGCTTTGGCCAAGTCCCTTGCCCTCCCTGAGTCTCAGTTCTCTCATCTGTCAAATGGGAATGATCTCTCCTGCCTTGCAGGGTTGCTAGGAGGTCGAGATGTAATATGTCATAAAGCATCTGGCCTGGTGCCTAGTTCACAGGAGCTGTTTGTTAAATGGGAGTCTTGTGATTATAATTTCCATCAGGCAGTGGACATTTTCAGGAAAGTTAACAGACATGTGTTGTTATTTCCCTGAGAATACCACCGAACACGATACCCTCTGGCTCATTCAGGAATTGTATTTGATGTGCAGTAAGAGATAGCTGCCTGCAAATGGTTTAAGTCATGCAATCAGTTTTCTCTCATACAACAGGAGGTTTTGCAGCAGCGGTCTTAGGGCTGGTTAATGATGCCCCGTGGTGATCAACACCCCACTCTCTGTCTTTCTGCTCATCCATCCTAAGCATGTGCTTCCAGGTTCAAAATTGCCTTGTGGTCACAAGATGGCTGCTCGAAATGCAGCCATCATGGTTCAGTTCTAGGCAAGAAGGAAGAAGGGAGGAAGAGCAAAAAGCCTCTGCCGAATGAGTTAGACTCCTTTAAAAAGCTTTCCGGAAGCTGTATTCAGTGACCCCCACGTCCATCTTCTTGGCCACTTCCATCTGCAGGGGGAGCTGGGAAATAGAATTTGTCTGACTGTATATACTACTGTCCCAATATAGTGAAGAGGAGAAGGAGAACAAATAGGTAGCCGTGTTCTACCCTTTTGTGATTACGGGGCCTTGGGACATAGGGAACCAGCTCAGTGACAGAGGCCTTGAGTCTTGAGGACACTTGAGGTGCTGCAGAAGCGTGCAGGGACCCAGGGAAATGGTGGGGGCGAGCGGTGTCCTCTCAGCATGACCCGCCCAGGGGTTCAGACCTTCTGGGGCAAAGGCAGGAGCCTCCTGGGACCTCCCCAGCCCCCCGCACCTTTGCACAGAAGAGTCCATTCAGGACCTGTGAGAGTGAGGATGGCTTGGCTTGATGTGAACAGCAGCCTGAGTGCTGCAGGGGACCTTGGCCTTGGGAGATCTGCTCTGTCTCAACCGCTGAGGGGAAAGACCTGCCTGGTTTGACCTAACAACTTTTCCCGAGCACCTGGTGGCCATAGGACAATCAGAAATAAATAACGGACTCCCACCTGCCCTCAGGGAACTCTCAGTCTAACAGACAGCACACACATCGAACAAATAATTAAATGCAATCCTTTGGCAGAGTCATACGGCGGTGGCCTCGGGTGTCCCCAGGGGCCTACGTTGAGAGTGCTGGGACCGCACAGAGGTCGCTTTGTCTGCCTGGTGGAATCAAGGCAGGGCCCAGGGAGGAGGCAGGGATTGGACTGTTATAAGCAGTACTTTGCCTGGCAGTAAAGGGCTTCACGCTCCAGGCCGTGGGGAGAACCTGAGAATGACTCCCATGGGTGGCTCACGTTTAGAAGTCAGAAAAAGCTAAACTGATGGTAGAAACTGAAATGCTTCCTTTTTATTCCAAATAAAATTCTACTAAAATGTAAGAGAGACGGGGAGATTAGAAAAACTAGTGTACCATAAGAATCACAATCTCAGTTGCCTCTGGGGGCAGGCAGGAAGCAAAAACAAGTACAATGGGCTGGATCTGGAAGGATGGGGGTGGGGCGGGTGGGGGCTTGACAGCCTGGGGGGGCACCTACCTGCTGGAAGGACCCTGCTGGGCTAGTGGCACCAGAGCTTTTGGTTTTTCAAGAGAAACTAAAAATATTGATTTTTATATAAAATCATAATACATGTATATGAATATTAGTCATTCAGAAAATAATTTAAACCCTTTGTGGGTTCAATCGAAGAGTGACTGACTACCCATAGAGACCACCAGCGTGTGACCTCTAGTATGAGAAGCCAAGGTACACATTAATGGGGCTGCTATGTTCATATGTGATCTTGAAAAGAAAACAGAATTGGGAATGGTTCTAGCAAAGATGCCTCAAATGCTCTCCAACTGGACCTGGATGATGTCCAAACTATTGCTACGGATCTCTCTCTGTAATCAGCTTTATGCTTTTCCATCTCTTTGTTCTCTATAATTAAGGACATTTGCATGAAAAACTGACTTTGCGATGTGAGAGACTATTAGGTCCTGCGCCT
Source organism: Pteropus vampyrus (assembly GCF_000151845.1). Classification (NCBI taxonomy): domain Eukaryota; kingdom Metazoa; phylum Chordata; class Mammalia; order Chiroptera; family Pteropodidae; genus Pteropus; species Pteropus vampyrus. Next base: position 7,159,210 of record NW_011888842.1, on the reverse strand, counting down.
GTCATTTCCGACCTGTGGCCAGGTTCTTAGTGGGAGCGATGGTGACCGTGAGAAGGGGCACAATGTCTTCAGGTGGGGAAGAGGCAGCTGAGCAGGTAGACTCAGACAACAAGGCTCTCCCATCCCTCCAAGCCCACCCAGCGACTGACCTGAGTAATTAAGGATGCAGGAAGAAATGAAGAAAACGTCACACAACCAGTAATAGATTTTTTCCTTTTCGAAAAGTACCAAGAGATTCCCAGCAGCAACTTCATTGTAAAAGGCGATACCCTCTGCTTTTAGATTTATCTGAGTCTGTTCAGTCTTGCCAGCTAAATTTAACAGCAAGCATTTTCTCTTGCTAACAACTATTCTCTGTCTCCTTTGTACTTCGGTTTAAATTTTGCTTCATTATGAATTAATAATATTTATTCCGTGTGTTAAATCAAACCGAGTGTCCTTCTCTGGAGCACCGCACAGGAGACGTATATGCCGGCTGGATAGATGTTCCTTTCAGAGCTCCCACACACATGGCAGAGGTTGAACTTGGCTTTCATCTCTACTACCCACTCTTTCTCTCCGACTTCCTCGAAGAGAACTAGAGGGAACAACATAATAAGTATTCCGATCGCATTTATTTTCAGTGGCCATCTCTCACGCTGCGCTGCATAGATCAGCAGTTTTAGGAGTGAATTATGCTAATGCCAGCCTGGCCATAACCTATTTTTCTCTTCCACCAAGAAATGAGAAATAATGAACTGTTGTTCTCTTGTCTAGTTGTCTAGCCTTAACTTTATCTAACCAGCTTTTCGTGTCGTTTCCTCAGGAGACACATAATAGTAGGACATATTACCGTGAATTAAGTGCCTCTTTTTTTCTGTCTTTTTAAAAATTATTATATCATAATAATTGCTGAGGTGCGGCGACTTCTCTGTCTCGGAAACAGAGATGATCTGATTCTTCAGTTTGACAGCTTCCTTTAAGGGAAATGCATTTTCGTTATTTTCCAGCCACTGGATTACTAATTTGGGAGGCATCCTCTGTAATTCACTAAGAACACATTTTCTGAGTGTCTCCTACGACAGAATTTGACATTGATTTGAACATGCTGCATTTTCCATCTTGGTAGCCTGAGATTTTAAACCGTTTGCCAAAACCAGGTTCATTTCGAGGAAACGGGGTGGGGGGGATAGCTTCTCCACACCCTGAGCATTTTTGCTTCACGCAAGGCCATTCCACTCGGAGGTCCCTTTGTGGCTTCCGATCTTGGTCTCCTTTTAAATTAGAGAATGGTTTTCTCTTTTTCCTTTTCTTCCCCTCCCCCCCTCCTTCTACTCTCTTTTCTCTTAAGGAGATATTAATGTGCTTCATGATGGGTAGCTGTGGGGGAAGGTTATTCTCTGAGAGGCAACATGGTGTGTTAGAATGTTCTGGAATGGAAGTGTAAGGGGCCTTGATCTCCCCTCTGTTATTAACCCCTTGGTGACTTTGAAAATTCCCCTCTTCTGTGACGATCTCTAGCCAGCAATATTGTGAGTCTATGCCTGGGATATCAACAGCCTTTCGACTATACATGTTACAAACTGGAGTTGTCTTTTTCACCCCTTAGATGTTTAGACAGTGGTTTGGATTTTTTTAAAACAAATA
>NW_011888842.1:7148606-7157534 GCF_000151845.1 Pteropus vampyrus | reverse complement strand
CCAGGTTCATTTCGAGGAAACGGGGTGGGGGGGATAGCTTCTCCACACCCTGAGCATTTTTGCTTCACGCAAGGCCATTCCACTCGGAGGTCCCTTTGTGGCTTCCGATCTTGGTCTCCTTTTAAATTAGAGAATGGTTTTCTCTTTTTCCTTTTCTTCCCCTCCCCCCCTCCTTCTACTCTCTTTTCTCTTAAGGAGATATTAATGTGCTTCATGATGGGTAGCTGTGGGGGAAGGTTATTCTCTGAGAGGCAACATGGTGTGTTAGAATGTTCTGGAATGGAAGTGTAAGGGGCCTTGATCTCCCCTCTGTCATTAACCCCTTGGTGACTTTGAAAATTCCCCTCTTCTGTGACGATCTCTAGCCAGCAATATTGTGAGTCTATGCCTGGGATATCAACAGCCTTTCGACTATACATGTTACAAACTGGAGTTGTCTTTTTCACCCCTTAGATGTTTAGACAGTGGTTTGGATTTTTTTAAAACAAATATTGACCACTTGTTAGCTTTCTCCTTTATAGACACCTATCAGGGAAAATTAGCTCCTTTCCTGCACAGAGAAGGATAAACACGAAAGAAATTCTATCAATAGAATTTTATGGAGTGGAAAAATTGGTGTCTAAATTTTCCATGAAGTGTCAGTGGTTGTTGAGAGGAAATGGGGAAATGTTTCTAAACTTGGGATCCTGATGAACTTGAGTGATTTGTAATTCTTTCCCATCGTATGTGCCCCAATTCCTTTGATTCTGAAAAACAAACAAACAAACAAACAAACAAACAAACAAAAAACCCATTTCTTCCAATTGGTTCTACATCATGGAAGAAGGCTGGGAGCTGTCATTTGCCACTTCTTATGTTCCTGACACAGAGCTAGTCCTTAAAATAGCTTTGTATGGTGAATAGCCCTGTTCTTGTTTTACAAATAAGGAAATTTAGATTCAGAGAGTTTCAGTGGCTTGCTCAAGGTCACACAGCAAAGTCGAGATTCAAACTCATGTGCATTTGACTCCTCAGCTCATTTTTTTCCATGTACATTTCTAGCCTATCCTTTCTTAGGGATTTTCCTGGCTTCTCTTGTTACCACATTTCTTGGACTTCTCTTCTACTGAAGAACTTACACTTCCACCCATTAGTCATTTGAAGGACTGCATCCCAGAACATAAGGAGAAACTTTTCTCAATGATTAAGAGCTACTAGGTTTCACGTTTTTATCCCAGACTCTGAGATCACTTCTACCTTCCAAGGATGATACCCAAGACTGATTCAGCTCTGTATCACTCATGGCCCCAGATGCCACCTACATGGAGTGGACACAAAATAAACTCTGTATTAAGTGGATGGATGGATGGATGGATGGATGGATGGATGGATGGATGGATGGAAAGTCATTCTAAAGTCTTGACCCTAGGAGGCATTCCCTGTTTGAGTCAGTTGAAAAAAATGTTTGGTGACTACGGGGACAAACCGGGGAGAACCTGTCTCCTGGTTGTCTTGCCCAGCCTTACATTCCAAAGCTTCCCACAGACTTCCTGGGTTCTATGATGGCCCCGCCTGAGACTGTGCCTTGACTTCTGGGTTCTCCCTGTGGCCCTGGGCTAGGCCACCTCCCCGCTTCTCCCCAAAGCAAGGACTGGATATGAATCCCAGCTATGTGATCTCGGGCAAGTCGTGTCCCTTCTCGAATCTCGGCTTACCACGTCACTGGAATGGGACTAAGAATACCTCCCTCACAGAATGGTTATAAAGATCCAGAGAGCTATAGGGCAGGAAAGGGCCCGGCATGCAGATGGTGCCCCCCAAAATGCCTACAGAATCAAAATCCTTTCAAAGCATTTCCTGTCTGCTGCAGCCCACGTGGGTCCCTCCTTCCCGTCTCTGTGGCAGATGTTGCAATCAACTGTACTTGCAGGCACCGTGAGGGAGGATGAGTTTCCTTGGAAAAGGGATAAATGGAGAATTCTCTTTGGTAAATTGCGGCTCCTGCTAAAGGTTTGACACTTCTATTTTCCACTCGTCAGGAAAAAAGTAACTATATACCAGTGGTCAGTTTGGTTTCCTGTTTTATATTCTGTTAACCCCTAGAGCAAGCCAGCAGAGCCCCTGTCCTGTGGGGGGGCAGGTAGTCGAGAGGGTACTGATATGATCATTAGAAAAAGCCATGACCGTTCCTGAGAAAGCTTTGGAAAGGAGCAGTGCAGGTCGTTCGAATACCTTAGGAGAGGCTGGAGCACCGCCCTGGCAGAACCCAATGGAGATAGCCATCTTGGTGACAGGGGACGTGAAAAGCTCTGCGTCCACTGACATGTTGTTACCGGGGCTCAATAACTGAGCGTTGATGTGCTTCGAAGTCTGCCACAGTGACTTGTGATTGAAATACAGAGCAGGAGGCTAGGAGGAAGCACGATGTGAGTTGACGGCTTGAGAAATATGCACGGGGCGGGAAGAAAGGAAGGAGCAGGGAGCGAGGGAGGGAGTGTGCCGGCAGATAAGGAGCACCGGCCTCGTCCCCGCAGCGTGCTGGGCACTTTCCCAGTCACCCTTGTTAGAGGGGTGCTTGGGCGTCGAGAGAGGCCTCTGGAATGCCCAGATCCTGCTTGCCAATCAACCCCCGGCCTGGCGGGTTCCTAAGGGAGCTGCTTACACAGGAGATGATGACAGATGGGAAATCAAAGAACCACTTTGTCGTTAGCTGGGGTGATGGATGTGGACACGTTTGGAAAATTGAAAGCAACAGTAAATGTAGTTTAGCCAGATGGACAGCTGGCCCAGAGATCTAGCTTTCGAGATGTTCAGGGCAAGTCCGGCCCGTGTTAGGACTCACGTCCCAGCACAATCCCGGCGTTCAGAAGGGCGGCGTACCCAGACAAGCCCAGGGCTGCCTCCAGTCTGAACCCAGCCCGAACCCTCGCACCAGGCGCTGGCTGGCGAGCAGCGTTTCTCCAGAATGGACGGGGCCACTTTCTGAAAGGCCAGCTTCGGGCAGCCTCTGATGGGGCTAAGACGGTTCTGGCGCTCGAAGAGGAAAAGAAAGAACGGGAGAGAGAGCGGTACGGGAATCGACAATTGTGGGGCCGACCAGACGCCAGACATCATGCTGGTCCTCACGTCATCTTCACAACAGCCATGTGGGCGGGTGTTATTGTCTTCATTTAGAGACCAGCAGATAAATGCTCTGGACGGTTTAACTAAATTGCCCACGGTCACAGGATTTCAATCCTGGTCCATTCAATGCCGGTCTGTCCATGATTCAAATGCCCAAATCATGCTCTTTTCAGTGTGCCAGACTGCCTCCCTACGTTTCCAGACCAAAAATAATAATAGTAATAATAACCATGAAAGTGGGAAGGATTCAAAACAGCCCTCCGTGACCGGACAGGGACCACCGCTGCTGACATCGGACTGAAAACCTAAACCAGGGGGCATCCGGAGCACCGAAGCCCACCCCTCCTCTCCCCGCCGGTTCCCGGTGACTCCCCTAAAGTCAGGAAAGAGCTTCGAGGGGACTCCCAAACGATGCTGCCCCAGCCCGCAAAGGGTGGGCCAGCCCGTGCCATGCTGCTCCGGGAATCTCGGGCTCACTGTGGCTGACTCGGGGCCTCCGTAACGTCTTCAGGTGACAGATTAGAGGGGTGAAGTGCAGAGGCCTCGAGCCTCTGTCTGCAGATTGGGCCCCGGAAACTCCGGTGCACATCTCCAGTGGGGAATCACTTCTGGACGGCAGTGACATCTTCCACCCGCACCCGTGACCGTGCTGTTATCGCCGGGCCATCTGAGAGTGCCGCTGTTGGCCTCCTGGACACTGGCGTGAGAACGCAGCCCTGCAGGTCCGGCTTCTATTCCTCCTCCCAGAGACTAATGGTGTGGAGGTCAAGACGTGCACCCGGCGTGCTTGTGGAACGTGGAGTGCCTGTTTTTCTTCCGGAGCAGGCGGACCCCCACGTTGCCTTGTGTAAGGACAGGCTGACTGCCTGTTTTAGAGATGAGGAAACTGAGACCAGGAAGGGGTAATAGTTTAACCAGGACCACTGCAGGTCTAAGTGGCAGAGCCGGGTTCAGCTTAAAACTCGCCATCATGGGGATGTGAAGGACAGCATAGGGAATGTAGTCAACAGTGTGGTAATAACTACGTACAGCGCCAGGTGGCTACTAGGCTAATCGGGGCGATCATTTCGTAAATTACATAAATGTCTAACCACTGTGCTATACACCTGAAACTAATATAGAGTACTGAATGTCAAAAAAACGTTCTTTTTAATGCCCTTGGAACTTTGCTATAAATGTGAGATTGATCAAAATAAAAATCTGAAAAAATATACAAAAGAAAAATGTATAGGGAATTTTTAAATGTATGTTTCAATAAAAATTTTCTTACCAAACAAAAAATAACTTGCCATCATGAAGTTTTTGCTCTTTTCAGCCCATTAGAACCCTAGTTAACCAAGTTATAGGAACTCGCCTAATCTAACCTCGACTTACGTTTTCAGCCCTCTGTCCCACCGTTCCCTGCCCTACGCCCTTTGTTAGTGCCAGCTCTGGCGAGGGGCAGGCCTGCCAGGCGGGGAGTACAGCCCAGGCAAAGGCGCAGAGGCGAGACTGAGCAGGACGGGTTCAGTCCATCAGTAACGCATCCCTTCCCGTTTCCGGCAGGAACTGTAAGCTGAGCAGCAGCAGCTTGTCCATGGCCGCCGTCGACATCCTCTACATTGACATCACAAGGAGGTGGAACTCCATGACCCTGGACCAGCGGGAATCAGGTACCTGGTGACTGGCCTCCAGTATGGCCTGGGGAGTCCAGACAGAGACGGGCAGGGCACTCTCCGTTCCTTCTTGTTCAGGGTCGAGGCGGGGGAAGGGGGGAGGTTATTCTGTCAGCTCAAGGGATTGAGCTGAATTTGACTTCAGGGACACTGCCTGCTGCAGGGCTGTGCCCACCCCAATTTGAAATTCCCCATTAGAATCCCTTGTCTTCGCTTAGGGCTCTGATTCCATTTGCACTGGGGGTGCCCCGTTGTCCGTTCATCCGTTCGCCCCACAGCACACACTGAGCAGATGCCAGGCCAGGCCCTGGGCAGACTGGTGTGAACAGTGTTTGGTTCTCGCCCTGAGGGAACTCACTGTAGAGCGGGAGGCAGATGAGAACACGCTAGCATAGTGTGATGCATGCTAGGATGGAGGGAAGCACGGAGAGGCCATCAGGGAACCCAGAGAAGAGCTTCTAGTCACGTGAGGCCTGAGGACGACGGGCTAGAGGAGGCTGGCCTGGAGAAAGATGAGGGGCATCAGCCGGCGAATGGGGTGGGACAGACCCCTCCAGCGCGGGTGCTGCCTGGTCTGGGCATCGGTGCTTGTGGAAGGTTCGGGAAACCTCGAGTGGCTTAGACGGGCCGGCGCACGACTGGAAGGGCCGAGGCACAGAGACGGAGGTGCAGGAGCTGTCGAGGCCTTGAACGCCGCACAAAAGACTTTGCTCTACGTTATGCGGCGTGAAGCCTTCGGTTGGAAGGATCCTCCCCTTGGGTGGAAATGTTTCTGATCTTTTGCCTCATAGAGGGTGTTTTTCTACAAAGCCATAGTAACCATACCTGACATTGGTACCGCTTCTCACAAAGTTACGAAGTACGATCGTGCATATTCCCTCATTAAACGTCCCTGTGGGCCCGTGCAGAAGGTATTACCAGCCTCATTTCACGGACGAGTAGAGTGCACTCAGGTCACCTGGCAGCTCAGGTCACCTGGCACCCAGGGTCCCCTCGCCTCTGCTGCCTCCCTGCAAAAGGAACACACAAAAGAGGGGGCCCCTGGGGAAAGCCTTCTCCTGGGATTCAGTGGAGAGGACATGAAACCGGGGCTAGAGAGATCCAGATTAGAACTGACTATGCCGTTTCCTGTGGTGTAAACTCGAAAAGCCATTTCACCCCCGATCTCCATTTCCTCCTCTGTAAATGGTGCCAGCAGTGCCTGCTCTCCAGGGTGCCAGCCGGAGGTCTCCTGTGTCAGTGGGGATAAAAGCCTTTGGAGCCCTCGGCGGCAATGCAAGGCAGTTAATCTTATTAGTGGGTGCCACTTGGGGGGCACCCTGCGGTGGGTCCATCTGACAACGAGGTGCTCTCTGCCAGGTCCGCCCTGGGCTACAGCCTCCTGCCCACGGGGGCCAGTAGGCCCGTCCTGCAGGCACAGAGCTCAGGCTTCATTCGCAGATTGGCTTCACGGTCGATAATGATGCTTCCTGGCTGCCCGTTTGGGGCTGTTTCCTGTGTGCCAAGCCCTCTGCCGGGCCCATCCCATGCGTAGCACCGCTAGAATCCTCCCAGAGGCAGGCATCATTATCTCCATTGCACAGAGAAGGAAACTGAGGCACAGAGGCACGACCAATGGGTAAGGCTCTAACACCACGCTGCCCCCGTCCCTTTCTCGGTCGCTTTGTCCTACTAATTGGTCCTGGAGTAAGATGACCACCAGCTCCCAGCCTTCCTTGAATGCAAAAGCCGAACTCGGGGATACCAGCAGTTGTCGAATCGACGAGGTGAGGGCTCCTGCCTCATCTCCGCAGTGAGTGCTCCCTCACAGCCTTCCCTGGCAACCAGGAGAGGCCGAGATGGCGCGTCTTCAGGAGAGGGAGGCAGATTAATTACCGTCTCGAGGGCCGAGCGCGCTCCTGTGACAGTCGAGCAGCTCGCTTTTTGCTGACGCCTTCAGAAAGCGAAGAAGTGTTTGCTCTGTGAGTCGAATGCGGGCAGTCATCGCGGGATCCCGTGGAGGGGGCCGGATGAGGGGGTGGGGGTGGCAGTGGAATTATTAAATATTGAAATTGATCAGGAGTAGCAGCAGGAAGCTATTTATCATGTTTTATTGCTTCGAACTAGCATCGCCATCTGGCCCATTGTTAATTCCGAGCAGTTTCCCCTGTTTTGTTTGCCTCTTCAGTTGCTCCCTGTAAGCGGAATCCACTGGGGCTATCCACAGTGCGGGCTCGGCGAGGCTTTCTGGGGTCTTCCAGATTTCTGGGGTCTGCTGACCAAGCTAAGGAGAAGAGAAAAATACTCTTTGGCCCATACGGACAAGCGAATCCCGGGCTGGGACCTTCCGGGCCTTTCACCCCATCTCAGCCCCGGGGTGTGTAGAGCGATAACAGTAATAACCACAATTTTCAGATCACCATCTCTGCTCATTCTCACCCCAGACCTTCAAGGTGGGTGATCGTATCCCATTTTACAGATGAGGATCCTGAGGTTCCAAGAGCAAAAGGGACTTGTCTAAAATCCCATAGCCAGTGAGTAGCAGGGGTCAGATTTGAACTCAAGCCTCCTGCCTCCTGGCCCAGGACACAGTCCCTAATCCAGGGCCACACCAAGCAGTGCTCCGTCATTTGAGTGACTGGGAAGAGGGAGGGGCTTGTGAGACAGGAAGGGGAAAAGTCAACTTGCAGAGCACAGGACCTGTGGAGGAAGGAGCTGGAATGGGAGGTGGTGCCTCGCCCACCCGCCTGTCCCCTCTTCTTTCACCCTGGGAGCTTATACCCCTGTTTCTGTCTCTCCTGAAAGGAAATGACAGAGTCCAGGGGTAGAGGTGGTATAGGCTGGACAGTAAAGCCAAGAGTGAGAAGCCCATCTATGCCCATGGTCTCAAGGGTCAGTGGCACCTCACAGCTGGTGCCAGCCAGAGCCCAGTCCTCGCCTCCTAAGAAGGCCAGTCCAGTGCCCTGATTCCGAAGGAGGAGTTTGTGAAGCCAGCCACATTCCTGGGACCATTCAGGAAGTCACTGGCTGGCAAAAGAAGACGTTCGTGGTTGACTGGTGGTTCTTCCTTTCGGAAGTGTCAGCGGGAGGACCAGAGGGTCCTTCTTCACTCCATGGTGCTGAGCCCTGGACTTCTCAATTAAGTTCTGGCCAGAGGGGTGGTGCAGTGACCAAGGAGGGCAGCTTTGCCTGTCCTGGAGCTGCTGTGGGTCCGAGAAAGAAGTCAGGAGAGTGGGGCATGTGTCCTCATTCTCACACACGCTCATTCATTCTTTCGTTCATGCAAGAAATGGGATGAACATGTTACCAGGTATTGGGCCCTATGGGAGTATAAAGACAAGTTATTTATAGATCCTACACTCCAGGAAAAAAATAATAGAGACCATTTATTGAACATTTACTATGTGAAAAAAATCAAAATGCTTGTTATATGAGTGATGTCATTTAATTCTCACACAGCCCTATGAGATAAGGGGGGTTACTCCCATTTGGCAAATGAGAATTTTAAAGGGGTGAATTTAAATAGATGTGGCAAGTATGCCAGTGGGCACCCTGGGATTTGAACCAAGAGCAGTCTGCCTCCAAAGCCCATCGCCTTTCCATTATACCCAGTGTCTCCAGCTGTACAAATGGAAAGGACAATCGACAACTGTGATGGGGTCTGGCCAGAGCTCAGATGTGGGAAGCAGCAGAAGAGAGAGGCTGCGAGGGTTAAGAGAGAGAACACATACACAGCACTTAGCATGGTGTGTGACCCAGAAGAGGCGCTCATGTGTTCAGTGTCCATGAGGATGTAGCACATGGCCCAGAGCATGCGAGGGGCTCTCGCTCAGTGCCCGGTGAATGTTTGATGTGCAGACGGATATGCCAAAACAAGGCACGCCCACACCGCACAAGCAGGGAGTTCCGGTATGAGAACCACGCCTTAGAGCTGTGGCAAGACCCTTGACGGGGTCTCCCTTTCCTCGCCTTCCTGTGGGCATAAAATGCCAGCCTATCTGGGTAAGATCAACGCCCAACACCAAACGCCTGGCACCAGCTGCACCTAAGTGCTCATGCCTTGTCCCCTTCTAGAAGCCAGCCCAGCCCTTCCTTCTGCTCTATCAAGACTTTGGTCCCCACTAAGGGAGTTAACCAGATTCCTGATGTTCAAGACCTTTATGAGCCAGCTCTTGAAATGAAGAAGAAAAAC
>NW_011888842.1:7145340-7147146 GCF_000151845.1 Pteropus vampyrus | reverse complement strand
GGGGCTGCTGCTGTTGTTATCGCATTGCTCCTCCTGCACCCCTCTCGCAGGAAATACTTTCTGGACACCGACTCATGCCAGGTGCTCTGCAGGTGCTGTGAACAGACAGGAAGAAGTGATGGCCTTGAGATGCTCCCAGCCTGTGAGAGGGATGGGATAGGTGGCCACAGACTTCCCCTCGGTGCCTGACAGAGCTCCAGGCTCTCCTCTCCTTCCCTCCAGCACGGCCCTCGCCCACCTCGGCCTGGACCGTTGCTGCAAACAGCCCGTTGCCTGGCTGCCCCTTTGTCTTACACCATATTGTTGGGCTGCAAACAGAATCTCATCGGTCCAGCTCAAGGAAAATGGGGATGCGTGGGCACTGTGAGGCCGGGGAAGGCTGAAGGCAGCAGGAAGTGGAGCACTGAGGCCTCAGGGCTGCAGGCCTGGACACAGGACCAGTGTATCTCCGCATTTGCTCTGTCGCGGCCTCTGATGCCCGGCTTTCGCCCTTCCTTTGTGTGTCTGCTCGCACACTGGTGGGTGCTCGCTGCCTGGCCTAGGATGTCTGTGCTGACCTCCAGCCCTCCCTCTGCATCACCTTTCAACCCAGAGCCAGCCATCAGCTCTCCTCAGTCTCTGGTCTCACAGCTCCGACTCAGGGGAGAGCACCTGCGTGAGCCCAGCCTCACAGACTGGACCCCTTCCCACTCGCGTCCACCCCGCCCTTCACTAGCCCCGCATGCTCTGGCTCCAGTCAAGCAGCTGGCCATCGTGGAGGTCCTCCCCTGCGGGCATCCGCCTCTGCCGGAAACCCACTCTCCTTGCACACGCTGCCCAGGACCTGTCCTCAAGGAGCCTCAGGCCATCCTTTTTATGGGCTTCAACAGCATCCAGCCCTGCTCCTCGACAGCGCTGATCACAGCACTAATTAAATGAGAGCGTGGCATCTGTGCCTGAAGCTGGACTCACATCCGTGAAGCAGAGCAGTTCCACGCTAATGAAGCTTGGCACTGTGCCTGGCACACAGTAGGTGCGTTGCAAACACAGCTCTCATGGAGGAAGGGTCAGACCTTGACAATCGGCTGATCTTGTGGGTGTCCAAGTCTTATTCCTGTCTCTTCCCAAATTTCCTTTGTCAACTTATACAAATCGCCTGCCTCCTACACTTTCATCAGCTGGAATGGGCCCCACTGAAATGTATTTGGTTAACAAGGTACTGAAATAATTAAAAGTATTTTTACTTGGAATGTTTAGCACAGCCTCACTTATACATATACATGAACGGCTTCCTCTCTCTGAAACGTGGGGGCCGCAGATAACTAGGCAGGTTGCACACGGCGCCTCGCACGACGTGTCTGGCACAAGCGACATTCTTCAGCCTTGAAATCATCTCAGAGTCAGATGGGCCTCTCTGGACATGTGCCCTACACACTTAGAAAATAGTAGGCATCGGAATTATTTTTAATAAAAGCAAGCGAGCCAACAGAAACGCCAGCTTCTTTCTCTCTCTCACAGACACCTATCTTCGGGGCCTGCTCCCGTGCAGGCTGTGCTTTCTGCAATTACATTTCCCCTTGGTGAGGGCCGCCAGCAGATGTGTGTTCACACCCACAGCCCCTTTGTCAGGCGAGTGCCTGTTCCTTGTCATCCTCTCTGGCGCCTCAAGGTGAAGGGAACAGGATCTCCACCCATTGTCTGGCCCCAACCTCCCTCCAAAAAAGACAAAAGGAAAACAGCAGAATGATTTTTTATGCAGCCTTCCGCGTTTCTCATACTTGTCGCTTACCATTCCCAGATCTTGCAGAAACAGCAGCAGCAGGGAGC
>NW_011888842.1:7127767-7141620 GCF_000151845.1 Pteropus vampyrus | reverse complement strand
ACTTACTCTTCTTTTATTAGCTTCCTAAGGTAGAATCTTCGATGATTGATTTTAGATATTACATCTTGTCTAATATATGCATTTAATGCTGTAAGTTTCCCTGTAAACACTGCTTTCACTGCACCCCGCAGAATTCAGTAAGTTCCATTTTTGTATTTATTTAGTTCAAAATATTTTTCGATTTCTCTTGAGATTTATTTTTTCACCCACGTGTTGTTTAGACGTGTGCTATTTAATCTCCAACTACCTTTTTGTTATTGATCACTAGTTTAATTCCATCATGGTTGGAGAGCATACTTCGTATATTTTTCTTCTTTTAGATTTCTTAAGGTGTGTTTTATGGCCCAGAATGTAGTCTGTCCTGTGAATGTTCCATGTGGACTGAAAACAATGTGTGTTCTGCCCTTATTGGATGACATATTTTATATATGTCAAATAGATCCAGTTGATTGATGGTGCTGTTCAGTTCAACCATATCCTTACCAGTTTTCTGCCTGCTGCATCTGTCAATTACTGATAGAGCTGTGTTGAAATCTCCAGCTGCAATAGTGAATTTATCTATTTTTCCTTGCAGTTCTATCAGTTTTGGACACTCTGTTATTAGCTATATCCACGTTACAAGGGTTGCTACGATGTCTTAGAGGACGGACCCCTTTATCACTATGTAATACCCACCTTTATCCCTGATCATTTTCCTTGTTCTGCAGTCTGCTTCGTCTACAAGTAAGATTGCGACTCCAACTTTCTTTTGGTTCATGTTAGCATGATCTGTCTTTCTCCATCTCTTTACTTTTTAATCTATGCCTGTGTTTAAAGCAGGTTTCTTATAAACAACGTATAGTTGTGTTTTGTTTTTTTATCCGCTCTAACAAATTTTGTCCTTGAGGAGTCTTCATCCCACTAGACTTGGGAGACTCCCATTGGTCAGGTGTCCTTGACCTCCATGTATTCCCTGAGGTCTAGATAGACCAGTGATTCTCAAAGGATTGGGGTGGGGTGGGGGGGCTTTTGACCCACCTCTGCCCTCAGGGACATTTGGCCATATCTGGAGACATTTTTGGTTGTCACAACTGGGGCAGGATGGGATCTAGTAAATAGAGGCCAAGGATGCTGCAAAACATCTTTTAATGTATAGTGCAGACCCCCACAACAAAGAACGATCTGGCCTCAAATATTAAAGGTATTGCAGGTGAGAAACCCTGAGGTAGAGAACACCCTCCTCAGGATCTCCACAGTAGCTCCACGTGTACTTTAAATCGACACATTTTCCCTTCGCTTCTCTAAAAGACAGCTCCCAAAGCTGTGGGCGCAGTTCCCTGTGCCCCACCACGGTCATGTGATGCAGCTGCCAACCAGCTCATGGCGCAGGATAGCAAGCAGCCTCTTGGGAAAAGGAGCACACCTGAACTGTTCAAGGAGACCTTACATGACTGAGGTGCTTTCTTCTTGGTAGCAGGTGGGTGTCTCTGCCCACACTTCCCCACTGATCACGTCTGTGAAGGGAGGAGGAAGCCTTATGTAAGCGCAGCCTCATACAACCTTCTGTCATTTTGGCACTCCAGGGCCTGGGACACCCCTTCCCTCCTGAAGTCTCAGGGGAAAGTGGTTCTGTTCTAAACAGATCCGACAGGGTCTACTTGTCACCTGCAGGATAAAAGCTGAGCTCCTCAGCCTTTGAGATTGGCCTGGCCAGCCTCTTCTCCATCCTTCGCAACCCCAGCCCCGGTCTCCACCCCACACCCCTCCTACACACCCTGTGCAGCAGCCACAGGGCTACTCTGGGCCAGGCCGGCATGCTCTTTCGTGCCTCTGCTCACGCGTATCTCCCTGCCTACAATGCCTTTCTCTATCTTGACCTACTGGACAGTGCCCACATGTGAGACCTCCTTTGTGAAGCTTCCAGGCCCCTCTCTGCCTTCCCGAGAGTCGGTCCTGCTCTCTTCTGTGCTCTTTGCTTCTTGGCACACCCCTGCAGTAGGTCTTATCTTGTTGGATTGTCAGAGTTTGCATAAATCTGTATCCCCTCCTCACCTGCCCCCAGTGGATGCTGAGCTCCTCAATGCTCGTACCTGACTCATGTCTGGGGCCCAGGGCCTAGCACAGTGAAAGCTTTATTGAGCGAGTGAGCGAGCGAGCAAGTGAATGAGCAAATAGATGGATAGATGGAATCTCATTAGGCTCCTTTTTCTCAGAGTGGCTACATCCGGGACCCTCAATGGTTCCCTGTCGCTCACCTGGTTAACTGAGACACAGGACACGCCACCTTAGCTCTACCTCTTCTTCTGCCGTTGATGCTGTGTGATCTTGAACAAGTCACTTGCCCTCTACACTCCATGTGCCCATGGTAACCAGCTGTGACACTCTAGTGTGTTCCATGCATGATCCCAAGCAGAGGAGGTAATAGAATCCTAATCAAGTTCAGAACGCTCCCTAATTCTGCGTTCCCAGTGGCCCCAACTGGCTCCCAGACAGCACTGCTGCTGAGCCTGAGTACAGTGAAAGAAACATTTTCCTGCACTAATAAAATTACCTTCTCTAAAGAAGGCAATTTGCATGTTAATGTTTTGGGTGATTCTGTGCAGTTCCAATGCCCTGAGGGCTGCAATTTCTCGCTGACAAAGTGACAAAAATAAACTCCCGCATAAAAGAGCATTTCTTTTCTTTCTCCTTTGTACTCTAAAGTGACATTCTTAATGTGAGTCAAGTTGAAATGCACTTCTCTGTCTTATTTTCGACACTGATTGGCCCTCTCATCTCCCTTCCAAGTGACAGGCCGGTTCCTCAGAGTTCCTCAAAGCTCCTCAAACTGGTCTCTCCTTGAGGACAGGGCTTGGTCTTCTTGGCAGTGGGCACCCCCAGCCCTACCCCCAAGGCTCCTGACTCTGGTCTTCTGAAAATTCCAGAAGGCCCAGCCAGTGAACTGGAGGGAAAGATTGGGGAACAGGAAAGCACCTGCCTTTGGCACAAGTTAGGGTAGCCTAACTCCCCCCCAGGCTGTCTATTTAGGAAACAAAGAACAGCTACAGTGGATGAAGATTCTGAGCCTCTGCCTTCCAGGGCAGCAGACTGTTTATATGCCAGGCTTGGCCCTTCCAATGGCCTGAAGACAATAAAGAAGGTCATGTTTACAGGGCATCTTCCTTATGCTAGACACCAGGCGGGGCCTCTTATATCTATGTTCTCTTGTTGTAAGAGCTGGCCAACCTGGTAGATAAGAGCTGAATATATGGAAGATATTTAAATATGAAAAATATTTAAAGCCCAGAGTGAAGTGAATGAGCCAAGGTCATCTAGCAGCTTGTAAGAGTCAGATCCTGGATTTGAACTTAGGTATGTGTGTTATAAGACTGGGTTCTTTCTACACTACGTGGATGCTGAAGGCATGCTCCCAAAATCCATCAATGACCCAAGCAGGGGAAGGGAGAGGGAAAATGACATTTACCAAACACCTATCGTGTGCCATGTACAACGTCTATAGATTTCATTCAGTTAGTCAACTAATTGTTCGGTGAGCACCTACCACATGTCAGATACTAGTAGTGATGGGCATATGCAGTGACCAATAGGACGCCCAGGCCTCACGCCCCTCCCAGTCTAGTAGCAGAGACAGACAGACATTCAACACAGAAACACAAAAATAAATGTTGTGGTGAGTCCTATGAAATAAAAGTTTTAAGGAAAATAGCAGAGAAGACCTAAAGCTGGGTCAGGGAGATCTGTCAGTAAGTGACCTTGGAGCTGAGATCTAAGTGGAAACCAGGTGAAGACCAAGGAGAAGGCTGTTCCAGCAGAGGGAACGGCCAGTGACAAGAACCCTGAGCTGGGAAAGTGTGCAGAGGCTTCTAAGAGATGAAAGAGAGCAGGGGGGTGGCACACAGGCAAAAGGGGTGCACTGGAATGTGTGTGGGGGGAGGGCTACAGAGCAGGTCGGGGCTAGATCCTGCAGAGTGCTCAGAGCAGGTTAAGGAATGTGGATTGTGTCCTGAATATTGCCGGGAGCTTAAAGCAGAGGAATCTGTGGCTCGATTCATGCTTCTAAAAGGTCCTTCCGGATGCTGAGTTGGAAGGGGCAGCGGCAGCAGTGGGGAGACCAGAGGAGGCTGTGCAGGAGTTCAGGTCTGTGCTGGTCTCTCAGGCCGAGGGTGCTGGGTGGGGTGATGATGGCGGCAGTGGAGAGCAGGCGGATAAAGTACCTGGGACATCGGGGGAGGGAGGGGCTGTGGGAGAGGAGCGTCAACAGTGGCTCTCAGACTTCTGGCTCGAGCAATGAGGTGGGCGGAAATATTATCTATTGAAATGGGTGGGACTTACAGAAAAGCACAGTTGGTAAGGGAAGTTCTCCGAGATCCATTGCTAACGGACTCTTTGAGATGCTAATGAGATAGCCCAGTGGCAAAAAAGCAGGTTGGCGTGGAGATAAGGATCGGACCCCATTGATTCATGGAAGATATTTAAAGCCTAGGGAATGAATGACAGGAAGAGAGAGAAGAGAAGCTGGGCCTAGGCAGAGAACCCTGCAGGACCCCAGGCCAAGTAAAGTGGAGAAAAGCCAGCAGAGGACAGGAGAGCCTGAGCCAGGAGTGATCAAAAAGATACACAGAAAAGCAGGAGCATGGGGTGTCAGAGGAGCCGGGAGAGAGCCTTCCAAGGAAGGAGGCTTCCCATCGACGGATGCTGCAGAGAGAGAGAGGTAGAAGGGAATGGGCGGTGACCAGTCTTCTGGCACAAGCAGTTTGGCGGAGAGGTAGCAATGTCCACCTTGAGCAGCAGGACGGGAGGCTGTGGGGACAGGGTGTGCGCCAGCATCTCTTTGAGAAGTTGGGCTGAGCAGGGCGCCGGGGCGAATGGTGGCGACTGAGATGACTGGCCGAGGCAGCTTTTTAAACAGCGCAAGACCCTGGGTGCGTTTGACGGCTGAGGGGCACAATTCAGGGGACGGGAAGAAACTGACGAGCTGGGAGCACCGGGCACTGACTCCAGACTATCTCCCTTTCCTCCCTTAGGCGCCCCGGAAGCCTCCCTGCCACTCCCGGGCAGTTCTCTGCTGCTTCCTTCGTGTTCTAACACTCTCCACTCGCCAGTTCCATGGCCCTCGCTCCCCTCCCCTCCAGCAGGCGGGGGCTTGCACATCCCTACATCCTCCTGATAGGTGGTCAGCGAATGTTCCCAGGATCCAATCATCCTGGCTGCTGCCTCGCTAATCCTCTAGAGCCATGCCATCGTGGGGAAGAAGCGTTAGGTTTGTTCTGCGGGAGAGTGGGGCCAGTGGGGATGCTTCGCACATGTCAGCTCGGAGGCAAAGAGCCCACAGTGAGAAGGGGCCTCCTGGGGAGGTGATGAGCATCCTTCACTAGAGATGGCCAAGTCGGGGCTAGATGGCCAGTCGGCAATGTCAGGGAGGGCAGCCGCGCGCGGCTCAGAATCTCACAGGGAAACTACGGGAAGCCAGACGAACAGTGCTGGAAGCCGTCCTGCTAACTTGTGACTTGTGGCTTCTTCCCTGCCTCTCCTAGGAAACCCGATGCACGGAGGGCAGACTCACAGAGCCAGCGCCCGAACCCCCACCACCACCCCCAGTGTGTGGGGCTCTGGGTGAACGTCTTTACCTCCCTGTAGCCCCGAAACTTGCAGTGCCCAAATACCAAGCAGAACCCCAGACAGAAGCGAAGTTTCACTGTGTCATTAAACACAGGTGAACAACCAAAGCGTGAAACGGGAGTGGGGGACATAAATGATTACCACCCAGATTTTGTTTGGAGGATTAAACGAGAGGTGCCCGTCAAGAGCTCGCCGCGGCGCCTGATACAAACCAGGCACGTGCCACGCGCCAACGACTCCTTAATTCTTATTATTCTGAGTGTGGTTACAATGCTGTAGGGGCTGGATAGTGTTGTCTCTGAGGTGCTTTCCGAGCCAGAGATTCTGATCGCCTGCTGAGGAATGTGTGTTGAGCCTCGGAAGGTCCCGTCAGAGCCATTAATCCCACAAGAAATGTCTAAAATAGCATGGAGGAGTTGCAGGAAGCAGGGACCAGTCCTGTAGCCTGTCCTCTCAGACCGTAACTCAGGAACTTGGGTCCGTGCCGTGGTGGAGTCGGGTGACACTAGATGGGACTGGAATGGGACCTCTGGGCCAGCTGCCTTCGTCTTTGATTATATTTGTTATTTAGGTGCTGTAGGCTTCTGGGGGTAATGATTTTTCTGCAAGGTCTATTTATGGTTCACTCCTGACCCTTATTAATTTTTTCCATCTGGCCAAGAACAAAGGTGATAGCGACTTGTTGCTGTAACGCTCAAATACGATGACTGTGTGTACGCGACTTCCCTTCCCCAGCTCTCTCTTTCTCCCCCAAAGCGTGGGCCTTGAGGAGGTTCCGCCTGGTGCGGAGGTGAGGCCACGTGCAGCAGTGGTGGCCACCCCAGGACCACCACCCTCCAGCGGTGCGACCTTGAGCGAGCGAAGCGTGGCATTGGGCGAGTGGCCGGGCCCCTCGGGGTGGCCGCGAGATGAAATGCACTGCGTGCATCCAGACGGGCAGAGCGTCCTCAATAAACGCGGTGTGTGATTTTAGTTATTGCCATTTTTAAAACATTCGGAAGCCACCATCATTTCCCGTGCTTCTGGAATCCTGAGAAATCGCCCAGCCTGCCGCTCATTTTACAGAAGGAGCAAGTGTGGCCAGGAGAGGGGAGGTGACCGGCCCAAAGCCACGCCGCGCACAGGGGCAGAGACCGCCCGGGGGCCCAGGACCCCTGACCGACCTGCGTGGCGTTTCCTCCGCGTGACCCCAGTCGGCCGCTCGTTTCTCCCACCGGCTGTCGAGAGCCTGCTCTGTGAGAGCTGGAGATGGGGCCTTGCGACAGTCTAGTGTGGAGACGAGCGATCGGTCGTCTGCAATCAAAGAAGGAAATGAAACCAACGTGAAGACAGCACGCCAGGCACGGCGAGGGGTGGCGGGGGGATGTCTCTGCTCTTTCTGAAGCACCGCGTTGGGCTTTTTCTGGGCGGTGCCTTGTAAAAGCCACTCGAGGCAGATCGTACTCCTCCCACGCCACAGATGAAGAAATGGAAACCTTGAGAAGTGCGACGACTTGCTAAAGACGAGACAGCTCCTCAGCGGCAGCGCTGGGACCCAGACCAGCCCATCGGGCTCCCGGTCACTTTTCCACAGAGCCGAATGCCAGCTCATGGGAAAGGCCCAGGTCCGAAGTCCCATAACGCAGTCCTCGAGACACCAGCCCCCCGCCTGGAGAGACGGGGGCCACGTCTGAGGGGACCGTGTGGCAGCAGCCAGGGAGCCAGGCTGCGAGGTGCCCTAATTGTGGAGGGCGGACTGAGATTCTTGAGATTAACCACCCTGGGGAGGGTGCAGCCTTCGCAGATAGCTCTTGTGGGGAACATTCTACTGCACAGACAGGAATCGCTAAGCTAATTCTAGTCAAGATCATTCAGCTTTATTTCCTACGGACAGTCGCAAGCGGAAAGCTTGTGTACTTACACATTTAGACTTACACTATGAGACAGAAACATCTCTTCTAGGTAATAAGAAAGAGATTTAAAGGTTGGAGAGAGACAAGGAACTGGAAGGAGCTATCCTAGCCTGGCACACCGATACCTTGAAATAGAATCACTAGCAAGAAGCTCAGGTATATTTGAGAGGTAAAAAAAAAAAAAATCTCATTTCAGTCTGGGGTAATATCCCTGGCTGTCAACAATGATTTGGATTTAATTATATCATACCTGCAAATGTGCTCCGTAAACTGTAAAATAATACATAAATGTAAGATGATAAGAACATGCTGTAGGAAAGAGTGTGGGTTCGGGAGTCAGGCATGGGTTTAGGTGCTGCCTCGTCCACTGAGGGGTCCTGGACAAGCCACTGGGCCCCTCTGGGTCTGCGTTCCTCGACAGGAAACGGTGGATACCTGTGACAATGTCCTCTCCTGAACACTCCTCTGCGTGTGGACGAGAAAACAAACATTCTTCACAAATTGGCAGGCGCTGTGTACACGTAGGGATTGTCCTTGTTTTCATCCTTACGCCCCAGAATAGATGACAGGATTATCGGAGAGCGGCCACCAGGGCTTTCGTTAAGTCCTCTGGGCAGCGGAGAGGAGAGCCCTGGGGGCCAGGAGGAGCCGGGGGGCCCCCCTCGCCCGGTGATTGGCAGAACGAGGCTGTGGTCGGTCAGGAGCCACGTCCCAACCTCCACGTGGCAGTCTCGAGTGAGAAACGCGTATGGCCATGACGGGGATGTTTCAAAGGCTGCTTTCTCCAGCGACATCCGTCAGCTCACACGAAGTTTCAAAAAATACTCAACAGCTTATCTTCAGGCATGGGAGGCAGGTGGGGACGGCATGTGTGCAGAGACCAGCGGATCTGCCCGTACCTTCTTGCCGACACCCACGGAGACGGATGGAGCCCATCCCTCATTCACTCCACAGGGGGTATCATTTCTTCCTTCTCCACGACCGGAAGTGACACTGGGACTCGGCCATCTCTTCGAAGGCTCTTGAAGCAGCTCGGAGTGAAGAAGTTACGAGAATGGTCCTCGGGGTCTGTCACCGATGACGATGTGACTTTGACAAGTCTCTAATGTGAAGTGGGATTGATGGTAACACCCGATTCATAAGGTTTCTGTGGGATTAAGTTAAATAATGCACATGAAGCCCTCAGTCCAGGGCCTTGCACTTAATGAGGGCTCAATACACATTTACTATTGTTTCCTCGCGTTGCCGTCACGGTAACAGGTCACGAATGCGGTCTTACCAAAAAGATGCTTCCAACTCCTGTCGGAGCCGTGGGGGTTTCCTGCGGGCTGGCGGAGGAGCAGGGAAGAGGGGTAGGGTTTCTCATACCTCTCCCCAACGTTCAGACAATCTCAGAAACTTGATTGGCGGAAAGACAGCGTCCCTGAGTGCTGGGTGCAGCTCAGCAGAACCAAACCTGCCGGGTGCTATGGACTCGTTAAGTCCTCTGGGCAGGGAGAGGACATGTCCCTGCCACATTCATGTGTTGAAACCCCTACCTCCCCTCCGCCACACCCCGCCGATTGGGAACAGGGCTTCTAAGGAAGTAATTGAGGATAAATAAGATCATAAGGGTGGGGCCCTGATCTGATAGGACTGGTGTCCTTATAAGAAGAGACATCAGAGAGCCGGCTCACTCTCTCTGCCGTATGAGGACATAGCAACAAGGTGGCCGTCTGTAAGCCAAAAAGAGAGCTCTCACCAGAACCAAACCGTGCCGGCACCCCGATCTGTACCTTGCGGCCCCTAGAACTGTGAAAATATAAATTTCTGTTGTTTAAGCCACCCAGGCTTGATATTTTGTGATGGCAGCCTGAGCAGAGGAAGATGGGAAGGAGGGGTGGGCAGTAGGATTTCAGAGGAGAAAGCTCGTTCTGTGCATCCCCAAAGGCTGAGTGGCCACAGCACAGTTAGCCCAGCACTGGGCTTCCCAAAGACCATGTCCTTCCTGCTTTTCTCCACTGCCTCCTCCAGGGCCCGTAAAGAGATGGCCAAGTGGGAGTGTTTGTTCCATCGATTCCTGATCACCCATGGGCGCAGAATCCTCCACGCTGCAGTTGCCAAGTGTGGCTTCTGGGGCTGCATCGCCAGTGGGTAGAATTCCAGGGCATGGGAACAGGAAGCTACACGTCCGGCCAGGGCCCCAGATTATTTTAGGCATAAAATATTTGAAAAACACAGGCCTCGAGCGGAGGCTAGTCAGTCTCCTCAGCCCAGTGTGTAGGGACCTCCTCCACAAAGGCTCCCGTCTAGCCTTCTACCGCGTCCAACCCCCATGGGCACGTCGCAAACCCACCGGCTCTGCCCTCCGACCCTATCAAGAATGTCGCCACCCTTGTCACCACCTCCACCACTACCACCTGGTCCAGGCCCCTCTCCGCTTGGACCTCCTCGCTTTCTTTCACACGCGCCCCCACCACCTTCTCTCAACCCAGCAGCCAGCCTGTTCTCGTCACTTCAAAACTCCCCAGGGGTGTCCCATCTTCCTCAGCGTGAAACCCAGAGTCTGACCTTGGTCCACAAGGCGCTCCGTGGCCTGGCCTGCTAGAGCCCTTCAGGTCCAGTCTTCCTCAGTCCAGAGAGAGGAGGGCAGGGCTTCGGGGAGGATGGCAGAGCTCTGCCCTACTCAGCGGACAAGCGACGATGCCGGGAGAAGCCAGGGCTGTGCGGGTTCCCAGGAACCAAGGGAGGGCTTACTGCAGAGGTAGAGCGATTCCGTGGTTGTTCAGCTCTGTCTTTTAAAAATTCCTGATTGAGTCTGCTCTCAATCAGAGTATCTTAAATGCAGACACGTTTAGCTCAAAGTCAAGCATCTTACAGTTCAGGGGTAGGTCCTCGTACAAACAGGCCCCTTTGTACAGACGGGCGCTCAGGGTGGATTGTGTGCCCACTGGACTCGGCAGTGGGGAGGAGGATGCAGGGACGGTGTTCTCAACGTGGGGTCACCATCCGGGAACTTGGTAGAAGTGCAAATTCACAGACCTTTGGAAAGGAGACCCCGGGGCGCGCCCCGGTCTGTGTTTTCACAAGCCCCCCAGAGATTCTGAATGTTGAGAGTCTCTGGTCTGCATCGTCTTGGTTTTGAGAAGTCTGCTCATCGTCTGAGAAGAGTTTTCACAGGCCGTCTTTACTCCTGCCCTTTGGCTCACCTCTGTGTCCTCGGCTGTACCGTGGGAATGACAGCTGCATCGCCAGGTCGTCGAAGGGCCGCAGTGCACTCGGGTGCATCACAGGGGTCTTCACTGGTCCTGCTATCCTGCTATGCGCTAGGCTGCACTGGGCACTGGGGACAACATCTTCGCCTCCAGGAGCACAGACTCCTACTGGGGAGACGGGTTGGGGGCACTTTAAAAATATAATATGCATTTTTTTCTAATGGTTATCAACGATGAGTGTGCATGATCTTAATTGGAAAATACAGAAAAATAGGAAGAAGGGTACAAAAATATGCTACGAGTCTAGCACACTTCTCCCCTGCCCCTGTTATAAATAGGTAGCAGTGAACACCATGTGTGCATTGTGGATTTTAGGGAAGAAATATTTTGAAACACTTGAACAGCTCTTAAAACTTTTGCCAAATTGCTTCCCAAAAGTTCATAGCAATCTCACCAGTACCTCACTGTAAACGGTCTTTTATATTTTTGTTAGTTTAATGGCTGAGCGATAGCACCTGTGGCTTCAAAGGGACTGGATGTTTTCTCTCTTACTTGCTGATAATGTATGTGAACTACCCATTCGTATGCTTTGTCCATTTGGGGATTCTCTAAGGTTTAATGTGAAAGGAATTACCAAACCAAACTTACCTTAAAAAACAGATTCCTAGGGTTTTATCGTAAGAGGATATATTGGAAATAAAAACAGTGATATACCAAGAGTTTATTACAGTAACCTCAATCATAGTGAAAAAACGCAGCTACTGTCAGTGTTTAACTGTGTGGTGAGATTTGAGGCAACAATTAAAATAATGTTATGAAGGTTGCCTGGCAACGTACAAAAATGTTTATGATATAATTTTAAGCAAAATGAGTACAAGGTTCTGTTCGTGTTGTTACTACAACTAAGTGAAAACATCTTCCGAGGACAAAGAGTGGCTGGAAGCTCAGTCAGCAAGGACCCTTGGGTTCCAGAGGGGACGATGCATGAGATTCCCACTCTGTTTTATAATAAGTAATACTTAGGAAGGAGAGAGACCCAGAATGAGCATGTCGACTCTCTGTGGAGGATCTGAAAAGGCTGCAGATGTCAGCCAGGTGGGAGCTGCTCCATCACCTGCCTCCGCCCCCAGCGCAGGTGCGGCCCAGCCGCACTGCCCTGGAACAAAGCCTCGCTCATCTGAGTGCACTTGCTCCGCCAGTCATCCTCCTTCTCCCTAGAAAGGTTGAATTCTCTGAAACTCAGTGAAGCTTGACCTGGGTTTGGCCACTGTTTCCTGGGCCACCTGGATGAAATGAGGAACAAGAACAATGTCTTGTCAGACTCACACACACACACAGCCCCTTAGAATAGTCGTTGTGGAGCTGGAGCCCCAAGTGTGTGGTGTACAGTTTGGGGTGTCCCCTCTTCCCAACCCTCATCAGCTTTTAGACTCGCTCAGACGCGCTCAGCAGGACTGAGCCGTGAGCGCAGGGCTCTTCGTCAGCGTACAGCCCTCTTCCCCGGTCTCTGGCCTGAGAAGTGTTTGGTTTGCTTTCTATCCGGTGGTGGGGGTTGTGGGTGCCTTTTGCAGTCAGGAGACCCGGGGTCTCGTCCTGCTTCTGTCAATTACTGGCTGTGTGACTTGGGGCCTGACTTCATTTACCTCTCCTCTCTTCAGTAAAATAAAGATGCTAGACAAATATTCTAGGGCATTGGAAGTGACAGTGGCTTTGCTGGCTATGGAGATCCAAGAGTCTGAAGTGGGAGCGGGGGCGGGCAGAGCTCTAGGCTGCCATACACCTCACAAGATGTCATTTGAGGACTAAAACCAAGCCAAAATTTAAAAATCCCACAAAGCTTCACCACTATTTAAAAAAGGAGGAATCTCCAGGTGAGAAAATGTGCTCCGGCTGTTATGCATGTGAGACCACAACATGGATCATAGCTAGCTTCGCCCCAACACCTTCGGTGTCTCCCAACTCACTTCCCCTGGCCTTTCGGCCCCCTCTAGAGTCGAGTCCCCTGGCCGCTTCCCCCAGCCTGTCCTGCCACAGGCACTAGCGTCATTACTGAGCCACACACATGCCCACCTCCCACCATGCTCTTCTCTGTCCTCAGCCCAGCCCACCGCTCCCGGCTCGCCTCTGCCCATCCAAGCCCTATCCATTCTTCAATGCCCAACTCATGCCCCCTTCCCCACAAGCCTCCTCTGAGCCCCTCAACCCCCCAGCCTCCCCACCGTTGGCTTTGCTGTTTCCTACAGGTTCTACATATTTCCATCGAAGCCTGTCTGTGTCCTTACCCCTGGAGTGTTCTTGGTAGGGATGCCCAGGAGAGTCTTTCAGGAGTGAGGTACAGAATCAACAGTGCATGAGGCCTGGGTTCAAATCCCAGCCCTGCCCTTACCAGTGTGTGACTCAAGGGCAAGTTAGTTCATCTTTCTGGGCCTCGGTTTTCTCATCTGCACAATGGGCATCGTAGTGAGGAACAGAGCACCTGCTGTAGTGCATCTGGCTCATGCAAGAGCGAATAATGTCCATTCCCCTCTACTTCCTCTTCTGTTTTCCATAGATAATAGGTAGGTAGGTAGGTAGGTAGATAGATAGATAGATAGATAGATAGATAGATAGATAGATAGATAGATAGATAGATGATAGATAGATAGATAGATTAGATGAAAGATGATAGGTAGATACATGTATATCTATATATATATTTAACTTTTTTTATCAAAGTAGAAAAAAGTAGAAAACTTGCATTGTGTTTTTTCTGCCAAAGTAACACATGTGTAACTTCAACTTTAAATAGTAGCAAAGGGTTCATAATTAAAAGCAGCTGCCCTTGCATTGCCTCTTTCCACCCGCTAGAATTTTCCATTGCATATTTTTAAACTTCATACATGTTTACTATAGAAAATCAGAAAATGTAGACAAGCAAACCAAGTATAACACATTAAATCCGACTTCTTGTTTTTAGAATGTCTTCCAAATCATTTAGCCATGCACGCTTTTTTTCCAAAAATGAAGTCCTCAGTGTATATTTCTGTGCATTATAGCTCTAATCACAGTCTGCTTTCAATTATGAAAAGGAAACAAATATTTGTTGAATGGAAGATGCCCAGTCCTTGCTGCTCAGTGTGTGCTGCATGAACCAGGAGCCTAGGCACCACCGGAAGTTTGCTAAAAATGC
>NW_011888842.1:7119551-7127717 GCF_000151845.1 Pteropus vampyrus | reverse complement strand
CGCCCCAACACCTTCGGTGTCTCCCAACTCACTTCCCCTGGCCTTTCGGCCCCCTCTAGAGTCGAGTCCCCTGGCCGCTTCCCCCAGCCTGTCCTGCCACAGGCACTAGCGTCATTACTGAGCCACACACATGCCCACCTCCCACCATGCTCTTCTCTGTCCTCAGCCCAGCCCACCGCTCCCGGCTCGCCTCTGCCCATCCAAGCCCTATCCATTCTTCAATGCCCAACTCATGCCCCCTTCCCCACAAGCCTCCTCTGAGCCCCTCAACCCCCCAGCCTCCCCACCGTTGGCTTTGCTGTTTCCTACAGGTTCTACATATTTCCATCGAAGCCTGTCTGTGTCCTTACCCCTGGAGTGTTCTTGGTAGGGATGCCCAGGAGAGTCTTTCAGGAGTGAGGTACAGAATCAACAGTGCATGAGGCCTGGGTTCAAATCCCAGCCCTGCCCTTACCAGTGTGTGACTCAAGGGCAAGTTAGTTCATCTTTCTGGGCCTCGGTTTTCTCATCTGCACAATGGGCATCGTAGTGAGGAACAGAGCACCTGCTGTAGTGCATCTGGCTCATGCAAGAGCGAATAATGTCCATTCCCCTCTACTTCCTCTTCTGTTTTCCATAGATAATAGGTAGGTAGGTAGGTAGGTAGATAGATAGATAGATAGATAGATAGATAGATAGATAGATAGATAGATAGATAGATGATAGATAGATAGATAGATTAGATGAAAGATGATAGGTAGATACATGTATATCTATATATATATTTAACTTTTTTTATCAAAGTAGAAAAAAGTAGAAAACTTGCATTGTGTTTTTTCTGCCAAAGTAACACATGTGTAACTTCAACTTTAAATAGTAGCCAAGGGTTCATAATTAAAAGCAGCTGCCCTTGCATTGCCTCTTTCCACCCACTAGAATTTTCCATTGCATATTTTTAAACTTCATACATGTTTACTATAGAAAATCAGAAAATGTAGACAAGCAAACCAAGTATAACACATTAAATCCGACTTCTTGTTTTTAGAATGTCTTCCAAATCATTTAGCCATGCACGCTTTTTTTCCAAAAATGAAGTCCTCAGTGTATATTTCTGTGCATTATAGCTCTAATCACAGTCTGCTTTCAATTATGAAAAGGAAACAAATATTTGTTGAATGGAAGATGCCCAGTCCTTGCTGCTCAGTGTGTGCTGCATGAACCAGGAGCCTAGGCACCACCGGAAGTTTGCTAAAAATGCGGTGTCCCCAGTGCCACCCCAGAATCTGCATTTTGACAAAATCCTGGTGACCGGCAAGCACATTAAAGCTGGGAAGGGTCGTGTCGAGCAGAGCTACTCAAAGTTGCAATCCACGAACCCTTCCTTACAGTTCTGGACAAGAGGCTTGAGCCGGAATGTAAACGCGCGCCGCTTCCTGTACAGAGAGAGACTTGCTGCAAAATACTGCCAGCTGAACTAAACAATGTGATTGATGAGGAGGGCGATTTACATTATGGTCCCAGCTCCTTATCTTGTCAGGGACCGGGGACATACAGTTCCTGGACTTGGCACCCGCCTCTGATCACACTTTGAGTGGCACTGTTTAGATCACAAGTTGGGAACTTGGGGGCTGGGACCGCCCTGGGTTTCTCTGGCTTTAGATCCTGGCCTCTTACATTCTGCATGTGTCTGACCCTCCCACCGACTGCGACACACACGCGCGCGCAAACACACACACACACACACACACACACATGCACGGGCATGCACACACGTGTGCGCACACATGCACACACCCTAGGAGAGCCCTGGCCCAGAGTCTGATTAGGAAATGTCTGTCTGACTCAGACAGAGGCCCCATTTCCCTGTGTCCCTGTCCACACCAGGCCTTCGTTGACATTAAAGGGGCTTGACACCAGGGTTCCCCTTCTCTGTCAACTCCTCCTGGCAGAGCCAGACAGAGCAGGGGGCTTGCAGAGCATCTGGAGTCCAGAGAAGCCGAGTGAAAAAGCCCTGATGGACTTGGAAAGAGACAAAGCAACATTGCTGCTCAGCTCAAGTTCCCAGTGCAGAGACACTCTCAGATCTCGGGGTCCATACATAACCTCACGTTTACAAACCCCAAGCCGGGCTTCTGCCTATGGTGACAGAAGCCAGTGAATGATGCCTCCGAGTGGGACGGCAAGGCCACCGGGAAGGTGTGGACGAGCGGGGCCGGAGCTGGCCTCCTCTAGAATACTGTGTGGCATTTGGTCCCCAAGGAGCCCAGGGGAGCTCGTGGACTTGGATCATGGAGTTCGTTTTTACCTGGACATTGGGAAGACACGACTTAGTTAAAAGAATTGGGAGTCAGCTTGAATTTCCAGGCTAATATTCCCTGGCTAGGTGACCTTAGGGAAGCTACTCAACCTCTCTGTTAGTTTCCTCGTGTGTAAAATGGGGTATAATAATACTAACCTCGAAAAAGTGTTGTGAGAGTTAGCGATAATGTCTGTAAAGTGCCTAGAGCCAACTCATTCATTCATTCACTCATTCATTCACTCACGCATTCATTCATTCACTCACTCATTCATTCATTCACTCCCTCGCTCATTCGTTCATTCACCCATTCATTCACTCACTCATTCATTCACTCACTCGCTCATTCACTCATGCATTCATTCATTCACTCATTCATTCGCTCATGCATTCATTCACTCACTCATTCATTCATTCAAACACTCATGTATTCAACATGTCTATATTGAGCACCTTCTGGTATCTAGCACTGGAGGTGAGCTGGAAGATAGATTGTCAAAAAAAACATACAAATAAGCACTGAGCGAGCTGCAGTATGTGCTAGAAAGACGAGGCAAAAAGCCTGTACCAGGGGCCAGACCTAACCTGGAGATCAGGGAAGTGAGCAAGTGATTTTGAGCTCAGATCCTAAGGATGAGTAGGAACTTATG
This sequence comes from Pteropus vampyrus, assembly GCF_000151845.1. Classification (NCBI taxonomy): domain Eukaryota; kingdom Metazoa; phylum Chordata; class Mammalia; order Chiroptera; family Pteropodidae; genus Pteropus; species Pteropus vampyrus. The sequence goes on along the minus strand of NW_011888842.1, from coordinate 7,124,792 downwards.
AGGTAAACTAAGAACATTCTGGGGGGATAGTAGAGACTACTATTAATACATTCCAGAATGTAGTTTTGGGGAAAGAAAAGGTAAAATACGGGTGTATTTTACCTTTTAAGGTAAAACGTGCATACAGCAAAATACACAAATCTTAAGGCACAATGGGATGAGTTTTGACAAATGCACACACCATATAGCCATCCCCTCCATCCAGATGTAGAGCATTGCCATTGGGTTGTGCTTAACCTTAATCACTCTTTCCCTTAATATAATGTCGAGGGCTGGGTTTCGATGGGAACATTTCACCGTGGAGCAGAGGGATGAGGCTTTGGACTAGGCTCAAATCCCACCTCCACCACCTTCTACCCATAGGACTTTGCCCAGGTCTTCCCACTTCTCTGAAACCCAGTTTCCTCATCTATAAATTTGGGCCCATTAAACCTGCTTCATAGGGTTGCTTAAGGAATTAAGTTTGCTCTAAGCACCCAGCTGGCGCGGTGCCTGGTGGGCAGGCCCTCTGCCCGTGAGCCCTGTTTCATTTCCTGAGCGGAACCGACGGCGGGGGAAAGCCCAGTGGGCGGAGTCAGGCCTTCGCAGGGCGGCAGCATGCTGGGCAGCTTCTGCACACACCCCCCTAACGCTGGTCCCTTCGTCCACAGGGATGTGCCTGCAGGCCTTCATAGAGGCTTTCTTCTACCTGGCTCAGAGGAAGTTCAAGATGCTGCCACTCCACGAGCAGGTGGCCTCTCTGATCGACCTGTGCGAGTACCACCTGTCCCTGCTGGATGAAAAGCGTCTGGTGTGTGGCCGGAGTGGCGCGCTGGGGGGCCGGCCCCCGGACATCGGCAGTCCCCAGGAAGCCACCCCTGCAGCCCCGCTGGCAGAGAGCAACCTCCCACCTTGCACGGATAAGCATTCCCATCCCAGACACGCTCTGTCCTGAGGGCCACTCTGCCCTCCCGGAAGAAGAGTGAGCCACTCAGGGCTGCCGAGAAGCCCTGGCCTTCCTGCCCGTGGAGAGGCGGAGGGCGGCTGAGAATTCCCGCCCGAGATGCTAATGATTGTCTCCATGTTCTTCTGAGCTGCGCTTCGAAAGGCCGACTGATTCTCGCCTGCCGGGGCCACTTGGTGGTCCACCGCTTGCAAGTCACCAGTGGACATATGACATCCCAAACGTGACAGATGGCGTCTTCTATGCTGGGCCCATGGGAAGCAACCATCGGAGTAAAACTGTTGCGTTTGGGGCGCCAGCAGCCCCCAGACTGAGCTCCCAGACTGAGAACTGTGCTGAGGGAAGAACTGACCACGAGGGCCCACTGACCACGGGGACGCCGAGTCCTGGGTGTGCTGGGCTCCAGGAGAGAGCACCGGTTAAAGCCCCCGATCATCATGTCGAGATCCCACCTCCCGGTCCGTGAAAACGAAACGGAAACATCCAAGCAGGGGCCGTGGCTCCCCCATCCCAATCATGTGCTACATGGCTGTAGTGAACAGATCAGCCTCATTTATTTCATTAGCTTGCCTGTTGCTGCAGTGTTCGGTTTGTTATTAATTAAGAAAGAATTAAGAAGTCACTAAATAAGGCTCCTAGAGTCTTGGAGCTGGCAGGGGACTCAGAAGTCATCTTGCCTGATTTTGTTTGACCTTGACCCCCCAGAGCGGGAGTCCCATGGTCACATGGCCTCTGCTTGGAGCCCTCCATCAGGTGGGGTGCTTCCATGTGCCCACCGTGCTCTGGGAGCTCTGGGTAAGAAGGGGGAAACTTCTGGGGGCCGGGGAACAAGACCTGGGTGAGGATTAGGGCAAGAGGAGCATGGGGCCAGAAGCCCAGGTACCAGGCGTGGTGCCAAGAAACAGGAAGCCCTCGCTCTCCCTTCCACGAGCCCCTTCCCTTGTCTCCACCGATGTCCCCAGGCAGCCCCTCTCTCACGGGAAAGCCTGAGAGGCAGCCTACGTGGCACTGTGGAAAATGGCCCTGGGCAAGTCGGGGTCCAGGGCCCACTGACCACGAGCGAACCAGAGACTGTCCTTGCACCGCCTAGCCCTCCACGGCGTTGTTGGATTTGGGGCTAACGTGGCCCTTTCCCAGAGTGTCCCTTTTAAAGGACCCCGAGGGCCCGGGGAAGAGCTGACCATCATGCTCTGAGTGAGGAGAAAAGGCCTGAGGGCGTTAACGGCGCCTGGCACACGGGAGGACTCGGAAAACGCTCGCGAAGCTGAGGCAAGTGCGGGGCCGTGGGGCAGAGCGTGTCCCAGAGAAGCGTGCGTCTTCCTTCTCCAGCTTTGCTCTCGTCCTCTTCCTGTTAACATCCATCCTTCCCCACCTCCTGATCCAGGTCCCCTTCACTCAAACCAATGGGAGCAGCTGACTCCAGCTCCAGCCCAGAGCCTGGTACAGAGCGGATGCTCAAAAAGAGTCTGTTGAAATGAGTGACTTGGATCCAGCCTCCCAGGAATGTTTTTAAACCCAAAGGGAAGGTTGTTAATCCAAAACCCCGCCAGCGCCTGGCCCTCTGTTAATCCTTGCCGAAAGCCCACTTTCAAAAGAAGTGAAACCTGCTTCCCCCACATATGGCTCCCACGCACTGACCCCATCCTGCCGTCTCCTCCCACCTGCTCCTCAGGGCACAGGCCAGAGCCCAAGGCCACTGCCCTCCCCCAGCCCAGAGGACCCCGGCAGTACCCGAGCCCTGCAGAGCCCACTGTGGACTGTTCAGTGACAGGAGACACTCAGTGTCTTTATTTCCCCCAGCAAAGAGCAGGACGAGTAGCCTAAGGTGGGAGGGACAAGAGGAACCTGATATTTGTCCTTCATGGGGACATCGTAGAGGTGTCGTCAGCTCAACTCACCGGTTACCTTGGGCAGTTCCATAATGCAGTTCCCGTTTCCAGATGCGGAAGGAAAGGCCTGGAAGGTTGCGTTGTGGAGTCAGGCCTTGGTCCAGGCCTGTTGGTCGACTCCCCTCTCTATGTTTCTGGATGAGCATGAAAACAGCTCCAGATACAGACCTCTGGTGGGTCCTCCCTGCTTCAAGCCTGCCAAGGTCCCTCAGGACTCTGCTCACTGTCACACAGTTTGGCGGCACGTGCGAGGGCCATCAATGTTCCGAAAGGGTCCGCCATAAGAAAGAGAGTCTGAAGGCCCTGCGCCCGCCCTTCCTGTCCCCTTGACAGAGGAAACGAGCTTCATGATGAACGACCCACGTGGATTTGTCCCGGCGCACTTACCAGCTGGGCTCGGGAGAGTCTTTTAAACAAAGCTCTAGTTTTACTCCATTTCTTGATGTTGATTTTCAGAAAGCATTCATCTGCCAACATGGAGTGCAATTTTCAGGTCTAAAACCAACTAAACATGTTAAATGTTGGGGGGAAAATTATCAGTAGGATGAATTCCAGCCACGTTGTTGGCAGTGCTATCAAAATGTTAGCTCCCATGGTGAGGAATGTCCTGTCTCACCCCTTGCACGTCATCTGGAGGAAGATTTCTCAGTGGCCAGGGTCGCTGTCTAGAAGGAGTCCCACTCCCCCTCGCAGACCCAGCAGAGTGAACCCTGCACCCCGCAGCATTAGGGAAACGAGGCTGCTGGTTTACAGGAGGCCAGCGAGTGACAGACTGGGCCCTTTTCCCTCAATGCTATTGAACAGAGGAATTGGAGGCTGCTCCGCTGTCAGAGTGAGTGATAGGGGACGTCCCCCCCTCCCCGGCGCCTGCTAGGAAGCCCCACTATGTTCACCCCCTCTGGTAACTGGCCACTTACTTTGCAGGGGGTAACGGAAGGGACAGCAAAAGCAGACGTTTCCCGCCTCTTCCGAGAGAGGAGCTGGAGCAGGGCGCCCAGCCAGGGAGTGCTTGTGCTTTGCCTATGGGATAAGACCATTCCTGAGATGGCCCTCAGCATCCATCTGGCCTCTTCCTCCCCCTCCTGCTGATCCCCCAACCCCTCTCGCCCCCCCCCACACACACACACAGTCCAGCCATACCACATCTCACATTATGCTGGCTGAGTCCCTGAAGGGCTGGCCCTCCAGCATGGGTTCAATGAAAGGATGAGAAGATCAGGCTGAGCCTCTCAATTTGGGGTGCATGCATCCCAGAGCATGTATATTAGGTCATTAGATCCCCACGTCCCCACGACCTGACCAGAATGCAGCTGGCAGAAGGTGCTTGTAAAGGCGCATTGGGTTCGATGCAGCTGTTAGCACAGCTGGTCCCCGAGCCCGCAGAGGCAGAGCCTCCTGGAAACAGGTGCCTCCATTCCTAAAACAAGCCTCCTCGACCCCTCTAGTTGCCAGTAGCACCCTAAATCAATGCCTGGCCCACACACCTCAGGGGGGAGCCTCTGCGCCCTGCCCATGACCCCGGGCTCCCACGGCTCTTTGTGTGTCTTGCTACCAGTGGGAAGAGAATGTTCCAAATCCCGCCACAGTAGGAAGGCCGCAGGGCACGAACCTGCTCCGTGCTCTCCCACCCTACACTTGCTGTCCCCTCTGCCTGCATGGCCTCCCCTTCTGTCCAGTGGAAACTTACCTTTCAAAGTCCTTGCTTGAATGTCTTCACCCCCCCAAACAGAGTGAACTGCTCCCTCCTACGCCTGCGAGAACCTGGGAAGTTCCTTCATTAACACACCTGTGGTCAGGCATCACAGTGTTCGCTCCCCGCAAGTGGTGAGTTCTTTCAGGGTCAGGCAGAGGCTGGGTTCATGCCAGCCCCCCGGGCACAGAGCTGGACCCAGCAGGTGCTGCTCGAACTAATCCAGGTGTCCTACAGGCCGTAGACAAGGAGCAGCCATACGATGCTCATTCTCCCTTCGAGTGGGTGCCCCCAGGAACCATGGTTTTCCAAACCTGGCCAAGGTGATTCACTGAGCACCTGTAAATCCCCAGCTGGCTCGCTGGTGCCCAGGCACAACAACTGTCCCATGGCCTGGAGCAGAAAATGGCGCCTCTGACCTCGGACAGTCTCTCCATGTCCCTTTGTCCCAGGCTCATGTCTGGGCTGCGTCCCCCAGTGACACCCTGTCTCGTTCAGCCTTGGAGACCAAAGCCTGCCAGGCTGGATGGTCCTCACCGTGGCTCCTCCGTCAGTGTCCAGCTGTCTCTCCAACCCCGCAGCAGTCTGTATTTGTGTGGGGCTCCCTCCCGGTGTGCATACAGGCAGTCGGGGTGAGCGGGACCAGGTGGGAGAGGAGCCTGGACATTTGGAATGGTGCTCCGTGCCTTTCCAGAACCAGCTTCTTTTCCCCTGTGAAT
>NW_011888842.1:7116478-7118551 GCF_000151845.1 Pteropus vampyrus | reverse complement strand
CCTTGAAGCTCAGAAATGACATCTCCTCTCTGGGAGCCGTCCTCCCTCAGCATGCCTTAACCCACAATCCACCTCACCTGGATGGATATTTCTGCCAATCTCTTATTGGTTTGATGAATGTGAGAGAAATTTTCCCGAACGGCTTATGGATTTCTCCCTCACAGAATAAATCCAAATTGTTTTCCGTTCCCAGGGACAAAGGAGTCTTGCAGAACAGCCGACATATTCAATTACCTCCATTTCTCGTAACCAAAAGCCTTGATTTGGATGTAACTAGGAAAATCACGCAGCATAGTGCTTCTGTATAAGGCGCACACATACACGCATGTACCCATGCGCGCGCGCACACACGCACACACACACGGCACCATGGTGCTTTGGTGTAAAATGGCAAAACTACTGATGTTTTTCTTATTTCTGGCAATTTGTCCCCGAGTCTCATTTAGAGAGCAGAGGGAAAGGGGCTCTTTATTGCCCCGGGGTTAACATACAGTGCTCCCCGAGAGGCTCACGGGAACCATTTCCCCTGACAGAGAGGCTCTTACTGCGATTCTGACCAGGGCTGTGGTGTTGGGCCATGGGACACTGCCAACTCCTGCTGTGACTCCCCCAGGCCCCTCCCTGGCAAGGAGCTGGGCTATGAAAGAAGTGGGCGGGGATGTTTCCCTTTCTGAATGGAGAAAATGAGGGCCGAGACCCCCAGAGAAGCCCCCGAGCTGAGGTGGAAAGAGAGGGTGCCTGGATTTTGCTGTCTGTCTCTCCTCTCTCTACATGCAAGACCAGACTTCACCTCTCTGCCCTAGACCTGGCCCGTACAGTGGAGACGGTGCCACAACAAATGTGAAGAGCCTGGCATGGGACCTGGCACCCAGGAAGTGTCTCAACACATGTCTATCGACGCAAGGACAGTCTCCATGTCCTGAAACCAGGCAGATGTCGGGGGACACACTGCCCACCTCAGCAGCTCTGACGGGAGGCTCCTCCCGGTCTGGAGAGAGGCCCCTGGTGCTGAGCCCTCCTCCTTCCTCCCTCCTCCCTTGCTGCTTGCTAGGCTACAGCTCCTGCCTCTTAAAAGCCTTTAAAAATTCTTTATTAAATTTTCATGGCGCATAAAGTCAAGGTTCCATTACTTGGCCTCAGTTGTCTTGGTAACTTCGTAAAATGCAATAATAAAATGAAGCTGAGTGTTGCTAACACGGGCTCATTGTATGAACGGCTGCAAAGTATTGATGATTTTTTTTCTGTGTGATAATTCTTGACAGCAAATCCACCAAGTTTGTTCATGTCGGGTCCACTGGTGGGAAAAGGGCTCCTTTTAATTTTTCCTTTCCTTATAGCTAATGTTTGACTGGGAAGCTAAATATTGCCTCAAGGAAACGATCAGATCCTGGGGGAGATGGAGGGGTGCATTTGGAAAATCCCCAAACCCTTGGTCTCTTGGGGAGAGTCACACATATGGTGGGAGTGATGAGTCCTTTGGAGACTCTGTGGCAGGGACGCCTGCCCTAGGAGAGAGGGAGGTCCCTTCTAGCTCTGTTGGTGCAGCCGTCACCGTGCGTGGCTCTGCCTTCGGCAGGTGTGCGCCACAAGCTTCACCCTCACGAGGAAGCTCGAGGCAGAGCACCTCCCAGAGAACCGAGCTGCTCAAGCTCCAAAGACCCAAAGAAGACATTTCTGGTGCTGCAGGCACTCCTGGTGGCTCCTTCCCTGGGAACAGAGGCCCTCACCCCTCCTGGCACCACCTCACCCCCTGACCCTTTAGGAGCAGCCTAGGTCTCTTCTGAATGTTCCCTAGACTCTGGACTACGTGGGGGAAAGTAAAATGCAGACGGCCTCAAGTTAAAGTGGATCTCTGCCCCCTGCAGATCACCGGCCCCGTGGCATCAGAAAGGCGTTCCTCCACGGTGAGGGGCCACTCAGGCAGGCCGTTACACTGGTACCTCCTTTGTTCTTTGCACCCCTCAGGTTTGTCATTTCATGAAACATTCTCTGTGCTCCTACTCTGCGCCAGCCTCTTGGTCCTAGACTCCTGTGTCTGCAGGTCACGGCTCAGCGGTGCAGTAGAGCTGTCCC
>NW_011888842.1:7114303-7116428 GCF_000151845.1 Pteropus vampyrus | reverse complement strand
GGACCATTGAAAGATGAAGAGTTTCATCATCCTCTTTTCGCAGATGAGCGTACAGCACCCAGAAGGTCAAGTGACTTGCCCAAGGCCTCGTGGTTGGTCAGAGGCAGAGCCAGGACTCACAGTGAGGCCTCCTGACTCTAAATCCTTTCTCGGCACCATAGCTGCTCTACGCGGTGCCTCAATGTCCCCACAACCCAGCGGGGAGAGGAGCTTTGGCCCCATTTTGCAGATGTGGGAAACCACATCTCTGAGAGGCTGATGACTCTAGGGACTGGTTCTCAGGACTTAACTTGGGGCCACCTGACCCGCTCTTCTCTGGCCGAGCATCCCAGAAGGGTTCCGAGACACGGACGCTCTACGGGCTCCAGGTCTCTGGGAAACAGGACGAGAAATGGAAAGCATAATACACGTGAAAGTGTTTTGTAAACCAAAGTGCTGTTCCAATGCCATGTTATCATCGGACTGGCTTCTGGCTTCCTACAAAGTGTAAATAAAAAGATTCCTTTCTGAACGTTGCGATCCATCAAGACAAATGAAGCCACAACAGTCGGCTCCTCTCCCTCTCTGCCGCCTGCCATCCTCACACATTTGAAGACGTTCAACGGTTGAAAAATGGTGTCTGCCGCTCCTGTGACATGCGGAATTTGCCTTGTGATTGGCAGAGTATGAGGCCAAAATAGCTTAATTTTTAAAAATTTCTTGATTGATGCCCCGAACTCCTTGGCCCCGTAATTGAGAATTGGGCTTGAAATGTTCGGCCTCTGAGCGCCTTTCCTTGAAGCTCAGAAATGACATCTCCTCTCTGGGAGCCGTCCTCCCTCAGCATGCCTTAACCCACAATCCACCTCACCTGGATGGATATTTCTGCCAATCTCTTATTGGTTTGATGAATGTGAGAGAAATTTTCCCGAACGGCTTATGGATTTCTCCCTCACAGAATAAATCCAAATTGTTTTCCGTTCCCAGGGACAAAGGAGTCTTGCAGAACAGCCGACATATTCAATTACCTCCATTTCTCGTAACCAAAAGCCTTGATTTGGATGTAACTAGGAAAATCACGCAGCATAGTGCTTCTGTATAAGGCGCACACATACACGCATGTACCCATGCGCGCGCGCACACACGCACACACACACGGCACCATGGTGCTTTGGTGTAAAATGGCAAAACTACTGATGTTTTTCTTATTTCTGGCAATTTGTCCCCGAGTCTCATTTAGAGAGCAGAGGGAAAGGGGCTCTTTATTGCCCCGGGGTTAACATACAGTGCTCCCCGAGAGGCTCACGGGAACCATTTCCCCTGACAGAGAGGCTCTTACTGCGATTCTGACCAGGGCTGTGGTGTTGGGCCATGGGACACTGCCAACTCCTGCTGTGACTCCCCCAGGCCCCTCCCTGGCAAGGAGCTGGGCTATGAAAGAAGTGGGCGGGGATGTTTCCCTTTCTGAATGGAGAAAATGAGGGCCGAGACCCCCAGAGAAGCCCCCGAGCTGAGGTGGAAAGAGAGGGTGCCTGGATTTTGCTGTCTGTCTCTCCTCTCTCTACATGCAAGACCAGACTTCACCTCTCTGCCCTAGACCTGGCCCGTACAGTGGAGACGGTGCCACAACAAATGTGAAGAGCCTGGCATGGGACCTGGCACCCAGGAAGTGTCTCAACAAATGTCTATCGACGCAAGGACAGTCTCGATGTCCTGAAACCAGGCAGATGTCGGGGGACACACTGCCCACCTCAGCAGCTCTGACGGGAGGCTCCTCCAGGTCTGGAGAGAGGCCCCTGGTGCTGAGCCCTCCTCCTTCCTCCCTCCTCCCTTGCTGCTTGCTAGGCTACAGCTCCTGCCTCTTAAAAGCCTTTAAAAATTCTTTATTAAATTTTCATGGCGCATAAAGTCAAGGTTCCATTACTTGGCCTCAGTTGTCTTGGTAACTTCGTAAAATGCAATAATAAAATGAAGCTGAGTGTTGCTAACACGGGCTCATTGTATGAACGGCTGCAAAGTATTGATGATTTTTTTTCTGTGTGATAATTCTTGACAGCAAATCCACCAAGTTTGTTCATGTCGGGTCCACTGGTGGGAAAAGGGCTCCTTTTAATTTTTCCTTTCCTTATAGCTAATGTTTGACTGG
>NW_011888842.1:7079629-7112624 GCF_000151845.1 Pteropus vampyrus | reverse complement strand
GTCTGTCACTATCTGTGCTGAGGTTAAATAGAGCCCAGACTTTGGCAGGTCAGAAGTTTGCGGCATGGCCTTATGAGGCCAGCTGCAAGCAGCCACTTATTTGGAGCTCATGTTTTAGCTGTAAAAGTCCTGTAAATATTGCCTCCGTTTCATATTATATCCACATTTTAGTCAGGATAGCCTAAGCAATGCTGAGATAACAACAAATCTCAGTGGCTTAACACATCAGAGGTTTATTTCTCATTCAGGCAAATCTGACGTAGGCCAGGGGCTCTCTGGAATGTCTCTCCATGCAGGATCTGAACTGCTTCCAGCCTGGGCTCTTTCCTTTCAAAGAAGGCCTCCTGGTTGCCTCTGGGAAGAAAATGGGAGGATTGCAAGGCTGGTTGTTCAGGGGGCAGCTGACTTCACCTCTGCCCACATGGCCTCAGCCAGGACCCCGTCTGCGGCCCCAACCTTAGTGTCCAAGATGTTGGGAAATGCATTCTTCCTGTACATCCAAGTCGAAAAATTAAATAGGACTTAGTAAGCACATACTATCATTTGTGCTACAATCCATATTTGCTTTAAATACAAATGGTTTTCTCCCCCTCGACCTTCAAATAAAATTGTTGCTCCAAGAAGGATGACCATGTTTATCTCGCAGCCGCACATGTTTATCTCTGGAGCCTCAGGGGGTTACTGGGGAGATCTTGTATCTTCTCACCAAGAAATCCAATCCTAGGCTCTGGAGCTTGGCTGCAGCTCAGCTCCAGGCTCCTTAGGTAGCTTTCTCATCATCTGGAAAACCGAGTCTAAAGTGGGTCACCGCCGACGTTTCCCCTTGAGGGGTATGGGGGCCAAACCTAGTTCCAAGAATGGCTGCGGATCCCAGACAGAGTGTCTGCCCTTCTCAGGGCTGTCCGGCCTAGGGACAGGTGATCCAGCCAAGCCAGCTCCAGCTGCCCCTGCGTGTGGGCCCAGGTCCCTTACCTAGCCTGCCCAGGAGGGTGGGCCCTGCACAAAGCAGCCTCAGTGCACTGAATCAAATGGCATCATAGTTCCTCCTGTAGCTGGCGGCAGCTGTGTCATAATTAACATAGGGCAACGGATGTGAGGAATGTAAACCACATCCTAATTCACATTCACTGAGCACATACAATGGCCAGACCATGCTGGGCACATTACGTGTGTTAGTTCATTTAATCTGAGAAACAGGCTCAGGAAATGGATAGCTGGGTCGGCATCTCGGCCTCGTGGAGCTGGACTCCAGGTGCTCCTCCCCGTTGCGAGTCGGTCTTCCACTTCAAACAGTGGGCGAGTCCTGCCAGGGTGGTGTCCGAGAACATGTGGAAGTGGGGCGCTCCGGGGGAGGCTTTGAATGTCACCATGTCAGCAAACGCTTCTCTGGAAAGCCCTCGAGTGTACTAAAGTCCTTGAGACGAGGCCTCGCCTGCCCCTCCTTCCTGGAGGCAGCCCCAACCCAGCCAGGTTCTCAGAACAGGGAGGCCTTGGGAATCGCTCAGCTTGGCAGCCAAGTGACGGTGGAGGGGGACATGGGGAGGCCACATTCTGATCACTGAGAGTCTCTGTGTCTGGCTGGAATGCACCGGGCAGTGTGGGCAGGGGAGGGTGGTGGTGAGCATGTGCAGAGGAATGGCTTTGTCCCCGGTGCCAAAGGCACCCCAGCCATGGTAGCGAGGTGGGTGGCATTCCTTCTACAGCCAAGGAAACTGCCTTCTTCGGGCCCACGATGCCACCACAGAGGCTCTGGTGGGACAGCAGGGAGATGAGAAGCAGCTGCCCACATTACTGCAGGTCAGAAAGTCCCAGGACCCCAACAACTCAAGGCCACCCACCCTGGGCGGGAACTGACACTCCTGTTTCAGTCCTTCCTCGGTGCTCACGCACTTCTTGTGAGGTGCCACCTAATAGGAGGGGGAAAGACAAGAGTCTCGTGATGGCAGAAAGGGGCCCTCAGTGCAGGGGCACAGAGCCAGCCAGGAAATGTTCCCGCAAATTCCTCAGTCTTTACTTGATAAGTATGGAAGAATTCTAATATATTTTACATAGATTTCCTTTATTAAAAAAAGCTTTTAAAGAGGTTTCAGTCTTGTAATCTATCTGGAAAATTCACTTTCATGGAAATTCATTCTTCAAGGACACTGGGTAAAATGAGACCCCACTGCATGGGAGACACTCAACCATTCAGGCTTCTTGTTCTCATCATTTAAAAAAAACTCAAAAAACATGCAATGGATATATATATATACACACACACACATACACACACACATAGACACGCATAAATGCACACATGGTATCAATACATATATATGGCCAAAACAAATAAAAACAGCCCAGAAAGACATACAGTGACAAGCAATGTCCCCACACCTGTCCCTCAGTTCTCCAGTCTGTCCCCAGAGGCAACTACTGGGTTTTGTGTGTCCTTTCAAAGACAGCTGTGCATATATGAGAATTCTTACATATATGTGATACCCATTTTTTTCTTTTTTACTCATGGACTTACACTCTGGTTTTTTCGCTTAACAGCGTTGCTTGGAGATTGGTGCGTGATACACTCGTGTCAGCCTCAGCTTTTTTAACGGCTTCACGGCCTGGCACTATACAACGCACTACAATTACTTGCAATACTTCGGTTTACTTAATTGGTCCCCAGTTGATGCATTTAGGTTGTTTCCAGTTTTCTGTTAACAATACACGGTTCTTCAGGGACTGTTCTTGCACACGCATCTTTATGTACACGTACGAGTGTGTCCTAGAAGCTGAATTACTAGGTCAAAGGGTACTTATGTTTTAAATTGCAATCGATACTGCTAAATTAGCCTCCAAAGAGGCTGAGCCGATTTCCAGGCCCACCAACAATGTGGGAGAGGGCCAGTTCCCCCATCCTCCCCAACACAGCATATTGTGAAAATTCTATCTTTTGCCATTTGGTGGGTAAAAATACGGCACTGTCTGGTTATAGATTTAATTTTTGTTTCTCTCATTATAAATGAAGTGGAGACTTTTTAAAATATGTTGAAAAGCTGTTTGTATTTCCTTTTCTGTGAACTGGTTGTTCATGTTTTGTCCATTTATTCCACTTGTCTTTCTCATGTTGATTTGTAGCATCTCTTTGAAGATGAAAAGAATTAGCTTTTTGTCATATTTTTGCAAAATATGTGTTCTGTATGGGCCATTTTTCAGCAGCCAACTGTCTCTGCCTCCAGCACGTTTTCCACAGGCTGCCAGAGTGGCCTTTCTGATGTGTCAATCTGATCACGTCACTGTCCTACCTAAAGATATAAAACAGCTTCCTGCCACCTGGATCCAGCTCGAACTCCTCACTTGGTTTTGAGGGTGCTCTGTTCGGGGTTCACCTTTCTCCCAATGGGGCCAACAGGGCCACCAAGTGCAGCCCCGAAGGTTGTGCACTACTCAGGGGGCAATGACACACAGAGACGATCCTCAGGGGCGCCCCCTAGAGGTGAACAATGGGGTAGCCCGCTGAGCGGCTGCATCCCCCATAAACCTTACCTCAGGCAGGACTCACCACATTTCTTTACCATTCCCCAGATCCCCGTACTCTTTCATTCCCCGCAGGGCTACACCCATGCTCTTCCTTCTGTCCCTGAACGCCCTTTCTCCCCCGTGGGCCTGGTGAGCTTCCTATTCACCCTGCAGCTGATAGTCGACTCCTCTGCAAAGCCGGCTCTATCCCTGTGGCCTGTCTCATCCCGGCCCTCGAGCCTCCACGGCCCTCCTGTGTCCCTTTAACTCAATTCAAGGCGATTCTCACTCTAAAGAAGGGCCGCGCTCATTTATGTCTGGATCCCACCCCGCTCAGAAAGTGTGCGTGGAGTGAATGAAAGAGTGAAGGAAGCAAGGAAGGCAGCCTGCTCACCGCCAGCCCAGGCCAGGGCGCGCCAAGACCCAGGGCCGGAGACCCAGACTCTCCTCCGCATTCTCAGCCTAAGGTACAGTTGTGCGTTTACCCGAGAGGCTGTTCTCCTGGGCGAATATCCCTTAAACCCTGTAAAATGCAAATTTGAAAAAAGGCAGCCGACCGGTTCTTCCTAGGTAATTATAGTCTGCCCCGTGAGTCGGCGATGGAGGTCTTTTTATTTAGGAGGTAGGGTCTCTTGCTCTTTTCAGATTATAAAGTAAGGCCCATTCAGGAAGCAGGTTCTCCTCCCTCCCCCACCCACTTCCCCCAGAGGGGTGTGGTAGGAAGACACAGAAGGCTCTGCCTTCAGGATTGCCCAAGGGGGCGGGGCCCCAGGGACCCTTCCTGGTCTGTAGGGGCTGGTGAGATGTAGGCACTAAAGCAGCTCCTTCTCCCCAAACCCTAAACCCCCGATTGCCACCCCCGTTGGGCCAGCCCTCACAGCTCATCCGTCCTCAAATGAGGAATGTGCCCTTAGCTCTCCAGCTCTGCCTCCGGATGTCGCTCCCAGGGTGGCTGCGGGGCCTCCTGATACTCGGCCCACCTCCAGCCCTCTGTCAGTCATCAGCCCTCCCCCCGCATCCGGGGGACCCTTAAAATGGAAGTCGGATAATGGTCTTCCCAGCCGCTCTTTCTTCCGTGGTTTTCCCTCGCTCTGAGGAGCAAGGCCACAGTCCTTGCTTGGCCCCCGCCCCTCCAGCCTGCCAGCACTCTGCACCCCACGGGGTCTGAGCCTCTCCAGCCCCTACGGGGTCCGTCTTACCTGGCTAAGACCTGCTCAGAGGGCAGGACTTGGAGCCACCACTCCCTTCCTTTCTCTCCCCCCCACCCCCCTACTCAATAACTACCTTCTAAGTGCCAGCACCTGTACTGAGGTAAACAACCGGGTAGCCTGCTGAGCAGCTGCATCCCCCACATGTGAGTGAACGTGGTCCTACAGCTGAAGGTCGGGCAGGGGTTAACCAGGTTCAGAGGGTAGGAGCTGAGAGAGGCCCTGTGTGTGTCCAGCTCAGAGAGGCCAGCCCACAGGCAGCACAGGCCGATTCTCCCTGACTGGGCCCAGAGAGGCTGGCTGGGGGGCAGTGAGGGGTCCAGGTGGCGGGGGGGTGGGGGATGGCAGCTGGAACCTGGTGGCAGCTCTGGAGATGAAACACAGAGTCAAGAGGCTCGTAGGAGGAAAATCGATGGCATTTCTCATCTCGGTCATTTAATGCCATCTCGCCTCCCTCAGTAGGGGTGGGTCTGTCTACCCTGACGGCAGCGCTGGCAGCATCCAGCCCATGGCTCCGTACGTAATAGGTGGAATGTTCAGGGAATGAATGAATGAATGACAGGTGAGGGAGGGAATAGTGAACAAATGAATAGATTTAACAGACGGAAGAACTGATGCACTATGGCGTGCATGGGGTGGCATGTCAGCTGGAGGAGTGGTGATGAGCCTGGGTGGGGCAGACCCGGCAGCAGGCCCAGGAGAGGGGCCACAGGCTGTCTGCCCAGGCCGTGGGGCAGCATGAAAACCCCACCTCCTCTGCTTCACTCACAAATACCTGTTTTCGTAACTTGTCACTTCCCCACACACCCACAGGCAGGAACACACACTGTCCCAATAAATAAATCTGGGCCACTTTTCAGCATCGTTTAACGTCCCCAGGAAAGTCGGATCACGTGGTATCCAGGAGCAGCCCATTAGCTGACAGGCTGAAGCATATCATATTGAATTCCATGGCCCACGGAGTCCGCAAGCCCCCGTGCTGCTCTGAAACCTGTGCTGATTTATTAGAATGCAATCATGCTGCTTATTTTCTGTAATGGACACGTTTCCCCCTCCTCTTGCCAGAACCATTTTCCCAAACCTCCACCGGGGAAACAGGAGTGGAAGGATCTTGAATTCACTCTCTGTCTACAGCTTGAAAGCAAGAGGGGATGACATGGATGGGGAACTGGAGGGGGCAGGTACCAGTGTTGGGGCTGAACTTGGATGCTCTTGCAAAGAGTTGGTCTCAAGGCATTCCGCCATCCTCCTGCCCCTGCCTCTGTCCTCAGCCCACTGCCCTCCACCCTGTGTTGCCCTGATCACCTCCTGGGAGGCCACAGACCTGGGCTTCTGCCTTCAGCATGGGCCATGCACGCTGACCACAGCTCTGCACAGACTAAAATGGGACATATCCCCACACTGATATGCAAGCCACACCTGGACAGAACCACTGGCAGAAATACACCCATGATACCCACTCCCATCCCAATGCGTAGGCTATACCTGTGGACGCCAACACGCAGCACACCCATCACAGCTAGTACACCTGATTACACACACACACATACTCGCCTACATTCACATACACACTTCTACATGCATTTTGAATTTCCAAGCAGCAGATGCACTTTTTAAAAAATTAATTCCTACTTTTATTATTTTGTGGTCAAGAAATATGGCCTTTTCTTTTTTGAATCTATTATGTGCCAAGCATCATGTTAGATGCTAAGTATACAAAGTCAAATAAACTTGGACCCTACCGCCTAGCAATGGAGGATACAAATAAACCCACACTGACAAACTGATGTGACGGGTTGGGGCAGAGGGAAGCCCAGTGCCATATTTTCTTTAAAATATCTATATATTTTTCTCTACTTAGATTGATTCCTTTTTTTGTTTCTATTACTTAAACACTGTTGGACAAAAAACAAATGGCTATTTCATTGCTATAGTCATTCGCTTTTTTTTTGAACCATTAGTGTAGATGAGCATATTCTCATTTATTTTTTGTTCTTTTCTATTCCTTCTTTGCAGCTTGTCATTTCATATCTTTGCCTGTTTTCTTGCTAGGATGATTGTTTAATTCCTCCAACTTCCAATTATTTTGTCTTTTGCAATATTGTTGGATAATTCTTCAAACCGATGCTCTAGAATGGATCACGACTCTGACTTTTAAGCACACGTGTTCTGTTTTTCGCTCTCAGCAGGGATATTTTTTACTCCCAAGCTTTTTTCAGGTTGCTCCTTTTCCTTAGCGTGCATGCCTGTTTGTTGATGAAGCATCGTCTGAATTACTTCAGCATTCATTCAAGACCTCTTAGAGGCGTCTGCAGACCTGACACGCCAAGGCTGGGTGCACTGTGGGAAGCAAAGCAAAACTTGCCCTTGCCTTGCGGAGATGACGGTCTGAGACAGGATCTTCCTGAGAATCCGTGTTCCCTCCATTCGGTCTGTGCCCGTGCCCCCTCCCTCCCCGCTCAGGGCAGGGAGCGAGAGCAGCTCTGCCTCTCCCTCCTTCAGGTAGATTTCTCTTCCTCTGATCAGCCTACACCGGTTCTTCCCGCCTCGCCTGATGCAGGAGTCACGCAGGATGCTCGTTAAATATTAAATTCCATGAAACTGGAGGCATGTATGCAAACTCGTGATTGCTAAAATGCATATATGCGCATTTATATAGGTGTATAGATGTATATGTGTATGTGTGACTATGGGCATACGTACATACGTTTATTTCCTGGCTCTGTCTTCTGAGAAGATAAAGAATAAAGGGCATTTTAGTTTCTTGCAGATCTTGGTCTGTTATTTCATTCTTCAGGGGTCCTCAAAGAAATAACTAATTCCATAGCTGGGGCGAGGTAGGTACAAGGTGAGCCTGAAACACTTTGTAATGCCAGAAAGTAACACTGGGGGCATGTCATTAAGACACGGGGACCAATGTGAAAGGCTCCCTGTGGCCAAATCTAGGACTGTTTGAGCACAAAAATAATTAAGTAACGAATTATAAAACCTTAAAAATGGGACTTCATGAGTCCATTCCGAGAACAAATATATACAAACATATATGTGGGGAGAAGGGAAGACCTTTGCTGATGGTGAAATTCTGAGAGTCGACTGGTAAAGGGGAAGGAATGCTAGAACTGAGAAATCAGCTTTTGCAACCATCCTAGTAAAGCCTGGATCAATGAAGAATCGTTAATGGTTGCTAAATGTAAGGGGACATTTTGATGAGGAGTAGGATATTTTCATGATCTCAATGTGTTCTCCCCTCAGACGGCTTGTTAGTCGCAAGCAAGGCAAAAAAAAAAAAAAAAAGTCAGAAAATATACAGTGGAGAAACTGGACCAAACCTTGGTCAGGTGATCAAAATGAACATCACCTGCAAGGGACAGATGGGTGTCATGTGCCCTCAGGTGTGCTACTCTGAAGAAGGACACAATATACTCTCTGAGGTATTTTGGCCAAGAATGAATAAGCAGAAACTAGTCACAAGGAAACATCGGACAAATGCAAAATTATAATTTTATTTTAAAAAGGGGCAGGAGGAATTGGTGGTGGTATTCCTCCGAAATGTCAATACCATAAAAGACAAAGAAAGGCCATAGCAATGTCCTGGATCAAAAGAGGTTAAAAGAGACATGACAACTAAATGGAACTTCTGACCCTAGACTGGACCCTGTGCCGGAAGGGAAAAAAAATACCATGAAAAGACGTGATTGTTTCAACTGAGAAAATTGAATGTAAGATTAGAGAAAAGTATTACCAATATAGAACCGACTGAGCTTGAAAACCATACTGTGATTATGGAAGAAAATATCCCTAATCTTAGTAAATACATGCTAAAGTAGTTAGGGTAAAGGACGATGACACATGTAATTTAGCTCTATTGTCTCCTAATCCAGACCTGTTTTTGCAAATAGATTTTAAAAATGAAACCAGAGTCCTCCTGGACATAGAATTCTGTTATCTGCTTTTTCATCTAATACATTATTAACATCTTTCAATGTCACTTGTTATTCTTCTACAAATTTAATGGCTCCATAGTGTTTCATTATATGGATATATTTTATTTATTTTTAAATGGCTCCATATCGAAGCAAGAAAAACTGGTTGTAAAATATTCAATATAGAGTAGAAAGTGCGAGTATTCCTTCCCTATCCCACTGACCCCCACTCCTCACAATAATAGTTATGTGTTTGCTTCTACATAGTTCTTCTATGTAACTTATTATATGTAAAGTAATTTATTTTTCTTTAAAGGAATGGGGGGGACATACTGATCCACTGCTTTTCATATATAATATACCATGAACACCATTCTGAATCTATCCATCCTTTTTAATGCACAAGAATCAAGAAGTCACATTTGGCTCTTGGCTTGAGCAACTGGGAGGTGGTAGAGCTATTTTGGGGGGTTTGAAGATGAGAAGCAGGTTTTGGGTTGACAGAAAAGTCAAGGGCTCCATTTCAGACCCATCAGACCTGACGCCAAGTGGTAATGTTGAGAGGGCGTGTGGTCCTGTGAACGTAGAGCTCAGGGAGCAGCGGGGCTGGGTATAAAAATGCAAGGGTCAGCAAGAGGAGACTAGATGGTATGCAAATCCCCAGCTATGGTCCCTACTGCTGAGGAGGAGACATGGCTTCAGAAAGGGTGTGATCTTCAAGTCACCTCAATCCTCCTCCAACTTCCTGCTGGCTCCCGGCACTGGGTCTATATATACGTCATCTACACTGGGTCTACACGTCATCTGAAATGGGTCTGTTTCAGTCACTTGCACTGCCTGCCAGGCCACTGAGGCTTCGTGCTTTGTGACCATGGTGTATTGTCCGAGAGTATTCAGGAATATCATCTAAAGCTTGGAACCAAAGCCAAAGGAGGGCAGCTTGTCACTCCAGTGTCCTACTGGAATATTGTTTAAGAGGCCTGCACCAGGACTATTACATCATCCAGGGGGAACAGATTTATTTGACTTATCATTTATAGTGGAGGTATGTCTGTATGCAGTGTGTGAAATTACATGCTAACTTGCAGATTTGGGGCAGGTAAAGATGCAGCTCCATTGCTTGTGATATTACAGCCCTGTAGGGCATTAACTAGTCTTGAATGTGGCCAGAGAAAAGCACACTGTGACGCCAACTGGTCTCACCGTAACTTGACCATTCCTTACCAGGGTCTCTCACTGAGACTCCCCGCAAGGAATTCTCAGGAACATCTGGCCCTCTTCACATTCTGGGGCCACCGTTCCCCAACATCTCCCCATTCAGGCCCATGAACCAGGCCTCCCCTTCCTGCTTCTGGGGTCCTGGCCAGCTCGGATCAGCACAGCTCTGGCCATGTTGGGGAGTTTCGTGATCCTGGAGGGAGATCTTCTCCCCTCTCTGTTTTGCTAGGTCCTTCCTTTGGCTCTGGAGAATGTCCTTCTAGTATCCCTTTGACCATTTTCTCCCTTCCTTTTACTCTTTTTCCTCCTTCAGGAATTCCTAACAGATGTTGGATAGCCTAGATGTTGAGCCCCTGGTCTTTTCTCTCTCCTCCATTTTCTATTTGTGTATTTTGTTCTGCTTTCTGAAAGAATACACCAACTTCGTATGCCAGCACTTTTATTGGATGTTTTATTTTTGTAAAAAACCTGATAATCAGGAGCTCTTTTTGGATCTTGTTTTTTTTTTGTTGTTGTTTGTTTTTGTTTTTTTGTTTTTCCATAGAATCCTGCTGTTTTATTTCCCTGAGGATATTATAGTTTGGAGTTATTATTTTTAAAAAATGTTCTCTTTCTTGCATTGTCTCTATTTCTTGTTTCCTTTCTTGGACTGGTTGATTTGGCCTCTCCCTTTCACGATGAAAGTTTTCTTTTTTCTTTTTTTTTTTCCTCCTTCTCACTTTCCTTTCTTTTTTTCTTTTTTTGCGTACATAGGAGCTTTGTTGTCACTAATGAAGCAAAGGCCTGAGGAAATTCATATCCAGTTTCTATTATTTGTTGGAAGCTTTCCTCAACCGTCTGTGCTTTTGCACGTGGGTATGCACACGCGCAGGGCACGCTGATTGGTGGGGATCTTTATGGGATGCTGGGACAATGATGCACTCTTTGCATTAGAGAGATATCTGGAGGTCTTTTCTCCAAAGCTAGTTTTTCCAAAGAAGGATGTTCCAGTCAGCTACTTGGAGGATAGCTGCCTAGCTCTGGGCATTCTGGGAGCAAGGAAGGCGCTGTGGGGTAGGCACTATTGAGGGCAGAAGCTCACTTTACCCCTGTCCACCTGCTGACTACCCCATACCTCACAGAGCCCTCTCTGCTCTGCCTGCTGTCCCCAAGTCTGGAGAATAGCTGGTTCTATTCCTCCAGAGAACGAATGTCCAATTCCTTAAAGGAGATGAGGGGTAAAGAGAAGTTTCCTGGCTGTGTGTGCAGAGTGGGAGGAGGATGCTGAGGTGTGGCTCCCTCATGTCCAACCTGGTGCCATGGCTCTGTCTCCCATCATGCTGGACCTCTCAGCCCTGAGCCTCTTGGGGGTTCCTTGGGGCTGATAGTTCATTTCTGATTCAACTGACTCTCTGCTCTGCTAACGTAGTTGACACTCCTTCATCAGCTTCCATCTGCCAAAGCTTTTCAAAGTTTCTTATTTACTGATATCTCCCCCCACATTAATTTTGTCCTTACAGGTGATAATCTTATTAGTTCTTTCCAGTCAGTATAGTTGTGTTTGGGGAGGAATAAATAAATGTGCGAGGTCAGTATACCTTGTTTAATTAGAAGACGAGTTTGTTTTAAAAATCTAATTCTATTGATTCAATATTTATTTTGTAAACTGCCTGATAGTAGGGTTTTTTCCTGGTTAAATATTTATTATCGGTCTCTAGTTTTACTGCTTCGAGGCAGAGAATGTGGCCTAAACTATTTCTTTGGGCAACTTGCTGAGGTTTTCATATCTCATTATAGTCAACTTTGGGTAATGTTCCAAGTACTTGAAAAGAAGGTGTGCTCCCAAGATTAAGAGCTTGATGGATCCCTGTTTATTAAACCTTATTAATTATTAAAATCCTCTAGGTTCTTACTGCCTCCCGAATCTGTAATAAACTAACACTGGTGGTGTGTCCGTGTCAAGAGCAGTTGGATTTCTGTCGATTCTTTGCATTTCCAGCGTTTGCTCTCTATTCGATGCTTCTTGATCCACTTGTGGAGGTTCACGGCTTTAGTGCCTTTGTTATGAATGTCTTCTGTCCACGTGAGATTCTTTCCCTTTCATCGCTAACTCCTTGAATTTTGTTGTTTGTGTGGCATCGCCCCAGCGGAAGGATGGCAGTCTCTGATCTTGGGAACTGGGGACAGCAGCACGGAAGCACCGAGGGAGCCCATGGGTTTGGCGATGAAGTGGTGGGCTGGGGAAAGAACGCGAGGTGAGGAGGGGAGATGGCAGGTACCTGGAGGCAGGATAAGGCTGGCTGAAGGGGATGGAAGAAACCCCAGCCTGCAGCAGGTGAGGAGCAGGTGGTGACCTGGTGACCTGGTGCCCTGGGAAAGAGCAGCGAGGCTGAAGATTTTGGAGTGATTAAAGCAGCAAGGGGCGAGAGGGGACGGCTTTGGCCACGGGCCGTCTTGGGCAGGAAAAGGGTCACTTCTATTCCTGCAGGGATGAGGGCTGGGGTAGCCAGGTTGGTGGGGAGCCAGGGAAGGGTCAGGGGGTCATCTTGAGCATCCTCCCCCAGAGGGGTAGGAGGATGGCTCTCGGAGCAGGGAGATCTGAGAAGAGGTCCAAACCTGCCTTAACCTCCTTGGCGCGGCAGAGAACGGAGGAGGCAGGAACCCGCAGCGGCACAGCACGGGCGGCAGCGTCTTTGCTGTTCTCCTGTGATGCTCAGCCGCCCAGAGACCAGGGGCCACTGGGACGACCCAGGGCTGATGTAGTCAAAGCATATGGTCCAAAGAGGGGCCGAGGAGGCAGAGACGCAGGGCCAAACCTGGTGGGGAAGATGTGAGCCTGGGAGGAAGAGGGCCCATCCGAGGGTGAACCGCGGCATTACCGTGGTAGATGGTCGGGAGGGGTCCTCACGGGAGACTAGAGGTTGAGAACCCAAGGGGTTGGGGTGCTGGGCAGGTGGTTGAGGTCACCAGGCTGATGGAGGGAGGTGGACTGGAGGGTGCAGAGGGCGGGCAGAAGTGGCCATGTGGGGCAGGGGTGGGGAATTAACACGTCCTAATGGCTGAGTGTTGAGCAGTATGGGTTTGGGGAGCAGGATGACACCCTACTACCCCTCAGAGAACCGTATGGGGTTAGAGCTACCCCAGGGCTAGAACAAGGGGCACTGTGGGGTGTTGCGAGGAGGCTGGAGCAGGAGCAGGCTGGTGAGGGTGGACAGAAGCCTGTGGCTCTGTTGCACCCTGCCGCCCTCCCCTCAAACCAGCCCTCCTATTGGTTTCAAGGAAAAGCACAGGAGCGGCCTGGGGCCCAGGTCCTTGGCAAGGAGCCAGAGACACCTGCGCAGATGACAGAGCAGGGTGTCCGTCTGGTGATCTGACCAGATAGCCCTGCCCTCCATAGACTCTCGGCCCCTGAGTGTTGTTTCTGAGGAGTTGGGCTGGGGCTGGGGCCTGGACTTGCTCCTCTGCGTTGAAACGGGATACACTGACCCCTAAGGGTTACAGTGTGGTACCTGGGGCCTGCTAGGTAAGACTCAGGGCTGCAAGGCTCCCTGTGCATAGGTGCAGTCCAAGGGGCTTGGGGGCAAATTTGTTCCCAGCAAAGGCCCTGGGTTCAGCCTTGCAGGCGGGTAAGGGTTGAGAGAGCACCACCAGCTGGGGCCTTCCAGATACCAGGAGCCTAGGCTTAGTCCAACTCAGCCAGGACCTGCTGGTGACCCTGGGCCAACCTCTTCCCCGCCCTGGGCCTCTCCCCTCCTGGAGGCAGACATCAGCTGATGGGACAGCATCTGCAGCGGAGACTGGCAGAAGCTGGTATCTGCTGCAGGGAAAGTGAGGGGCCGTGCTCCTTGGAGGCTGTGGGACCAGCAAAGACCTCACTTCCGAGCTGGTCGCAGCCAGTGGGCAGGGCCTAGAGAGCTCATCTGCTCCACTTCCTGGAGCAGAGAGACCCCCAGCCTGGAGGATCACTTAGTGAGCTGAGACCACCAGTGCCACCAGCTTTAAGGGTCCACAACTGCCACCAGGATGAACTCAGTGCTGGGCCCCTTGGTAAAGGACAACATCAGCCCACGAATTGTCACCCTTGGAGAATCTCCTGGGACATCGCTGAATAGAGAGGTGAGTCAGGCTTAAAATAGCTAAATAAATCTTTAATATTTCTAATTGCAAATGTACAGAAATTGCACAGCCACACAGTCTTAGAACACCAACAACGTTCTCTGTACATTATTACATAGTTAAAAGTCGCAGCCGGAGGGGAGACTCCGGCCGAGACTCCAACATCTGTAGTTTTGTCCTTTTTCACATACTTACAAAAGGGGGAGCAGGGAGGTGGAGTGGGGGCTGGGGAGGCTTTGGGGCTGAGTGTGTAGAAAAGAGAGGGGCTGTTTCCCTGGATGGTCTGCCTTCCGCGGACAGGGTGGGAGGAAGAGGTGCGCCCCGGGCGGATGCGCTGTAGGGCCGGGGGGTGTGGCGGTCTGGCCCTGGTTCCCCACCCCCCATACTGGGCAGTCGGAAAGAGAGTCTTCACTTATAGGAAGTTTGGCAGTTTCCTTCACCTTAAACATAAAAGTTAAGCAAACAAGTCAGGCCTCTTTGTGTTGGCAAAGGAGGGGAGAACCTTCTCCAGCCGAGTCTGGGGTTCTGGGACCTTGGTCCTCCATGAGCGGGGACAGCTTTCCCTCACTCCCCCTCCCGCCAGGCCCTCTGGCGACCCAGTCCTGCCTGCGGGCGGCGTCTAACACTGAGACACAGGTTCTATGTGGCCCGACCAGGAGCCCCCTTTGCTGGCCCAGCCCGGGCACAGGTCTCCATCACCCCCACTCAGACAGCACCTCTGCGAAAGCAAACGAATAAATGCATGGGCAAGGAAAAGACCCCGACACCCAAATCCCAAACCTCTTCCTCCTGCCCAATACTGTTCTCTAGATTAAAAAATAAAATACAAACCATCGGAGAGCAGCGGTCCCGGGCGGCCCTCGGCAGCACCAGGACGAAAGGACTATGTACAACCATCAGGTGAAATAGTTACATTACAGTCAAACACCAAGAACATTTACAAAAATTGTCAGACTTGCAATGCAGATAAAAATCTGTGAAGAGTCTGTACACTTTTACAGTTTTTGCACTAGGTAAATAAGGTTCTCGGCCTGAGAGCTCACAGCCCAGCCAAGGGCCGCCAGCACCGGCCACCGCAATGACCTCCTGCCCCCTGTCGGGCCCTGGAACCTCCCCTTGTATTGCTAAGAGGTGCTCAGTCCGAGGTCGCTCTACGAAGCATCGGGCGGGAGAGGAGTGGGATGGGGGGGAGGGGAGGGCTCCCTGGGCAGTTTGTGGGGGGAAGGGGGGGCGGCAAGACTGAACCAGAGGACATCAGTGGGGCCAGGCCCCGCCTGTGAGACCAGGAGCCGGAGCAGGGCCTGAGCCCCCGTGGCCTTCCTTCCTGAGGTCTGTGACCCTCGGGGGCTGCCCTCACCCCACCAGCACATCTCCGGCCTAAGTGATCTGCAGGTTGTATCTACGAGACCATCCTCAGGGTGTGGGCCTGGGACGGGGTGTGGTGTGGACGGGCCACCCCTCCCGTGTGCCCTCTCCTGGTGGGCTCTGTGGCCGCGGGAAGGGCGCAGTGTTTTTCCCAAGGGGCTCCTCAGCTTCCTGAGGCTGAGGCGGGGGGGTGGCTCTGGCTTGGCCCTGGCTCGGCTGCGGACGCCCCAGCTCTAATACCCAGGGCCAGGGCCAGGAACAGGAGGGACTGAGAGAGACCCTAGCTCCTGCCCCCCTACATCCCGCAAGCGGGGGCGGGGAGGGCTGCAGAACTACAGAACAGCCTAGAGCTGAGGAAAACCGGCCCCAGCTGTGGGGTGTGCCCCTCGCCTGTCTGCAGTGCCTGGGTCCTGGGCTGGGGGCCCGGGAAGGGTGAGGAGGAGGCCGGCCGCACACACGGGGCCTGGTGCAGGCCGCTGCTGTCTTGGAGAGGGAGCAAGTCTAACATCCTCCGGGGCCGCTATTTCCCATGCAGTGCGCACGCTCAATTTAAAAGGCCCCTGTGTTCCAGCAAGCGAGCAAGCGGGCTTTTGTTTCTAATGCATACTGTGAAAGGAAAAAAAATCACAGTTATCCACCTTCTCAGGGCCCATGGGCATTAGAATTTTTTAACCGTCAATCAGGAAAGACTAGCCTTTGTCTCAGGGTGAGCACCAGCGGCCACTCCCTGCAGGGCCACAGAAGGACAAGTGGCACGCGCGGTGCCATCTGGGCCAGCTCTGCCCGTATCTTTGGCTTCGGGAGCCCCAGAGCATCAGCCTGGGCGCCAAGAGAGGGAGGCCTATATCCTCCCCACAGGTGTGAGGGCTCAGAAGACAGAGCCGTGAGCCTCACTGGGTCTTTTTGGCAGAACAAGTAAGGTGGGGAGGAAGAGGAAGGCAGGAGTGTGTGGACAGGTATGGGGTGAATCCTCGGCTCCTCACAGCAGGCAGGGACCCCGACAGGCTGCATGCAGTGGCAGGTGTTGCGCTGGGCAGGCGACACGGAACTCTGGCAGCTCCGTCCTCCCCACCCCCTCTCTCCCTGCCTGCTGACACACCTGTCAGCTCCTGGAACTGAGAGGCAGGTCCCACAGGGCAGGAGCCTGACTGCCAGGGAGCCTGGACCCCTAGCTGTTCATCCCCCACGTCTCCGGGCAGCTCCCTCCCTGGGGAGCATGGGGGGTGGGGTACATGCACTTGGCCAGGCCAAGAAGGAAGGGTGACACACGCCGAATTCGATAACCAACAGAGACATGTTGTGGCCGGGCCCCTGCTCCCACCAGGATGTCCCACTCCCCGAGTGCTGTCTCTTCGGCCTGCACCCAACACGCTTCTCAGGTGGAAGCGGGGGGCGGGCTCCCGCTGCGATGGTCTCTCGGCTCCCTCTGTGGCCGCCTCCTGGACCGTGGGCGGAGGGCACGGGGAGACGAGCCTCGGCCTCTTGCCCCCTGCGCTGGGGCTGCAACTGTGGGGTGTTCCTCCCCAGGCTGGGGCCCTGCCCTGGGCCACCACAGTCCTCCCTCTCCTCGGGCAGGTTAACAATTGCTGCTGTTTCTGAACTCGCCGTTCTCAGTAATCTGCAATTTGGTGGGGTTGGTGGGGGAGATGCCGTTACGGGCCTGCATGCTGTACCTCTCTTTCAGCTGTGTCAGGGCGCTCATGAGGCGGGCGTTGGCAGCGTCCAGGGAGGCGATGCGCTTCTCCTGTGGGCAAAGAGGGCGTGAATCGGGGTCAGAGGGCCCTACGAGAAGTGCGGGGACGGTGGCCTGGACGAGATGCCGGGATCGGGGGAGTGCACCACACGCGAAGGGTGGGGAAGGCACTGAGGCTGTGGCGCAGGGGACATGAGTTTGGGAGGACGTGGCCTTGCCATCATGGGCCACCACCTCCTTGAGTCTGCCTCCCCAAGATCTCTGTCAGACCGCCTGCTTCGAAACCCAAACAGAGCATCCCTAGCGGTCATCCAGTAGCCACCCGAGGACCCAAGAGCAGGTGCTCTGTTCATGTGCGTGTACATGTGACACACAGGTGACAGCTCCCGGTCAGTGTGCGCAATTTACAGTCCGAGCAAGGCCTGGCCCTATTCTAAAGCAAGTAAGAGGAAGAAGGCGCATCCCTGGGTGAAGGAGAGCGGAGGCCAGACTCTCTAACGTGTCTCCCCTCTCAGTGCAGTTGGGAAGATGCAGCTCTGAACAAGAGAGCCCCCTCCCCTCTGCCCAGCCTGTGTCACCCCCAGCCCTCCCAATAGCTTCCACTCTTTGGTAAACATCCCTGGTGAAAGGTGATACCCATCGGGCTGCCCCACCCCTTTCACAGCCTGTCCTAGTGAGCTTGTGGTCCACCGAGACCCTCGAGTCTGACTTCTTGGAGCAGAGATCCTGGTTTCTTATTCCTCCACAGCTTTTGTAGCGGGGCATGACTGAGGATGGGGAGAAGCCAAAATCATCCCCTCCTTATCCCACGCCCTTTACCACCTGTAGCTGACCAAAGGGCCAGCGCCCCCCACCTGGGCATCAATGATTTTCTGCTTGGAGTCTACAGCTGCTTGCATCTCTGCGTGGTCCTTCTTCAGCTCCTCCTCCACTGACATCAACCTGTGACCGGAGACAAGGACAGTCAGGCTGGCACTTGAGGGAGCAGATGACGAGGTGGGTGTGGGGCCTTGTGGGCCTAGACCATCGTACCTGCACAGAGGTGACGTACCAGGAGAGCCTCTCCTTGGTCCACAGACCTCCTGCACTTGCCCGGGACAGACACCCTTCCCCAGGCCCCCAGCCACTGACACGGGCTAGATCTATTGCTTCCTTACACTTCTCCTGCCTATGCTGTTCCCAAATCCCCAGAAGCCCCTGGAGCTGCCCCTTTCCTGATGTTCTTCCAGGAGCCAAGGTGGGTGGGAGTGGGTGTTGGATCCTTTCCATCCTCCGGAGCCAGACAGGTAGTATAAAGTCATGGGTCCTGGGGCATAGATGGGAGGACAAAGGCCCTGGAGGGCACTAGAGTGTCTCCCTGACTCCATATTCACTGAGGCTGTGCCAGGCACTCGTGGTATAGAGATGAATGAAGTGCAGTCCTCTCCCTCAAGGAGCTCACAAAGCGGCAGGGACACAGGCAGGCAGACAGTTGCTACGCCCTGCATGGGAAGCTCAGGGGCCGTGGGGACAGAGAGCAGGAAGAAGCTAATCATCCTGGAGGGTGAGGTGGAGGCGTGCACACACGAACTGGACCTCTGAAGGACGAGCAAGGTCTGCAGGTGGGCGACAAGCAGGGAAGAGGAGGGATGCTGCCTGCAGAAGCTCAGAGCTCAGGCAGGTGTGTGTCTGTCACCAGCTGCTCCTTGCCTGAGACCCTTCCTGCCCTCATCCTGCGGGTCTTTCACACACCCATCCATCACTCTTGACCACGCCCATCTTCCAACTCAATTCTTTTAGCTTCGAGACCCTATGTGCTCTCGGTTTGCTAGCTTCTAGGCCACTGTTTGCAGATGCCTTGTCCTGTCCGTCCCCAGGATGTCAGGGCTCCAGGGGGCTGCCTCGCCCTCCATATTTCTCACACTATACACACTTCTCAGGCGAGCTTCATTTCCATCTCTACCATCACAGCTTCTCCAGTCCAGCAGAGCAGCCCCATGGCCCCCGAGTGAGCATCTGGCCCACAGCACAGTAGATGCACAGGGAGGTTAATGGTGCGGGGGCAGGAACCACACAGGGCTGCTGTGAGAAGTCAGTGGGGTCGAGGGGGCAGAAGCACTAATCAGGAGGAGGGGGAATGGGGCTGTGCCAAAGGGGTTCCTTGTTATAGGAACGCAGACACGGAGCAAAGCCTGTGAGAAGGGTGGGGGACGATGGGGGAAGACAGGCAGTAGACGGTATCATCGGATTTACCCTCCTGCCATCGAGAAAAATACAAACAAGAAAACTAGAAAACCAGGCAACCTACACGAAACAGAGGCTTCCAGACACTGAACAGGCAGTGCAGTGGTGACGCCTGTGAGACCGGAGCACTCAAGGCGAGCCCTGCTCACTGTTTACAGTGTCCACGCCACACAGAAAAAGAGAAGTGACCTCACAGAGCTGAGGAGACCCAGGAGGGCAGCGGGGCAAGACAGGTAGGATTTGTGGGACAGGGCCGGAGAGGAGGAAGATGCAGAGAGAACACCCATCTCCCGAGGGGCCTTCTGGGTCTCTGACTGAGGACTGGCCTGCAAGCCTGTGAGAACACAGCCAGGCCGGGGCACGAACCATTGGAAGGGAGTTCACACAACCAACCCCCTTAGGAATACTTCAGCTCCTTCCAAAGCACACTGGGAAAATGTACTAGCATCGGAGGCCTCAAACAGAATCCCCAGAAGGAAAGTGCTCCAATAGCACAGCCACGTTAGATCTGGATGCAAGGCTGTCCAGGACCCACCCAACCAAGTTTTACTGTAAGCCTCGAAAGAATCGTTAAACTGATTCCAAGGAACCTCACTGCGACCAGAACAAAACCCAAAGTATGTAAAGGGACACAGAACCACCAGCATCTAAAGTTCGCAATGTCTGGCATCCAACCAAAAATCACCAAACACGCAGAACGGTAGGAAAACAGAACCCATAACGAGGAAGAGAATTAGTGAAAACAGACTCAGAAATGTCACAGATGACAGAATTAGTAGACAAGGACATTAAGACAACTATTATAAATATATTTCATGTGTTCAATGATATTAAGACAACTATTATAAATATATTTCGTGACGAAAGCAAGAGCATGATGAGAAGAAACGGATGGGATTCACACCAAATTTAAAAGGATCTAGAGAAAAAAATGCAATATCTGAAATGAAAAAAATACTAGACAGAATTAACAGCAGATTAAGGCACTAAAGAAGTGATTCGTAAACTTGAAGACACAGTAACAGAAATTATCTAAGACTGGGGAGGCGTGACCATATACCCACAGATCCAAGAGCTCAACAGACCTCGAAAACATCAAGAAAACTACACCGAAGCACAACATAATCAAGTTATTGGCAATCAGTGATAAAGAAGTAAAGTTTTAAAAAATCCAGAGGGAAAAAAAGGACATTAAATATAGAAGAACAAAGATAATGACAGGGGACCTACTATTACAGCCAGAGCAGGGGCCACATCACGAAAAGTTAACGGAAGAGCTGCAGAGTTGCGACAAACACCACGTGGCCTGAAAAGCTCAAAATACTTATTATCTGCAACTTTACAGAAAGTTTCCAACCCCTGCCCTCAAGTGACAACAAAGAAATATCGTTAGTAAGCCAACAGAGGAGATAAAATGAAATCATCAGAAATACTCGATATAAAAGAGGGCAGGGAAAAAAGGAACAAAGCAGTACAAATAAAACGAAAAGCAAGACAGTAGGTTTAAACATATTCATGTTGACAATTACGTTAAATCTAAGTCGTCTCAACATTCCAATTAGAAGGCAGAAACTGTCAGATAAAAAGCAAAAACAGCAAGGTGTCTGTAAAAGAAACTCACTTTATGTAGAGACACCCAGATGGGTTAAAAGTATAAGCATGGGAAAGGATATACCAGACTAACACTGCTAAAAGGAACTACGGGCAGGTGTATCAACATCAAACATTTCAGAGCAAGTAGGGCTACAAAAAAGGTGATTTGATGATGATAGAGGTCAGTTCGTTAACAGTATACATCACAATCCCAAATGTGTGTGCGTCTAACGATACTTTCAGTGTAAGTAAAACAAAAACCAACAAATAAAGACAGACAAATCCGTACTTTTGACTAGAAACTTCGATATTCTTTTCTCGATGAGTAAACAAGTAGAAAAACCAGCGAAGATACAGAAGTCTTGAACAACACCATCAACCTAATTGACCTAAGTGGCATTTACAGTCAGGGAGGAAATATAGCAGGATTGGTTAGTAGAAATAAACGTGCTAAATAAGCCGCTGAAATCAGAGCATGTGCCTCTCAGAGAACAGACACAGTGAGCAGGAGGTGGTTAAGCTGAAAAATGTTTTCCCTTCTCAGAACCACACACGTGGAGTCGGCCAAGAGCAGAGCTGGCGGTCAAGTGAACAGTAGGTTCCTAGCCACCCTGGTTATAAGCCTGCTGCTAACCATTTTCCTATGAACAAACCCACAGGTAAACCAAGCAAACAGCAATTAGAAGCAGAAAAACAGGCAGTCTAAATAGGACTGTGGGAAAGGTTTCTGCAGTGGATAAAGCATGAGGCCAGGTGGGGGAATGTGCACACCTGTGAAATCTGTCCAGGTGACAGGCTCTTATACCGTGTAAACAAACAAGCTCTAAATCCACACTGTCTCTCTTATACCTGGTATTACTGTCATAAGGAAGTAAATGCCAGGATTGGGACTGTGGGTTCACTCAGATGCTACACCATCAATAAAGAGTCAGCATTAAAACCAATGGTCCCCCTGGAAATCTTCCCGCATAATCCACAGGCACCTTAAAACTCAACACATTCAAACCTGGCACGGTCACCCCCCTCCCCCCTCCCCCAAACTGCTCCTCTTTCCAAGTTTCCCATCTCAGTAACTGGCACCACGATACGCCCAGATGCTCTTAGTAGAAGCCTAGAGGTTATTCTGTCTCCTTCTTCCCTCTCACCTCCCATATTCACCCACGGAACGTAACTGCCATTCATTCTTACTTTTCCTGCCCCGAACTGGGTCCTCGCTGTCTTTCCTGACATCCCAATCCTGCTTCTAAACTCCCCTGAGAGCACTTACCAAGGAAACGTGACCCCCCTAACAGGGCCCTTGGGCCCTTCGTGAGCTGGGCCTGGCTGACCTCACGTCCGCCGGGCCCAGCTTTGCATCTTATTGTCATGTCAACGCACGCTGTGACGTGCGGGGATCCCCACACTCCAGGCTACCCCGTACCTCCCAGGCGTGTGCCACGCTGTCCCCACCTCCTAGGACACTCTCTTCCTTCCTATCGCCACACTCGGCTCACCCTGCCGCTCATGGGCCCCTCCCCTGACCAGGAGCCTCCTGGAGGGCAGTGGACAGGTCTGCCCGCTCTGGGCATGTGGGGCCGGGGCTGGCTCCCGAGCAGGGACGGGCGCCCTCACCTGCTGATGATGCCCTTCATCTGGATGTCCTTGTCCTCCTGCTGCCGCCGCAGCCGCTCCTCGCCCTCCTCCAGCCGCGCCTGGTACTCCAACACCAGCTTCTGCGTCGTCTCCTCCTGGCACTTGAATAGGGTCTCATACTCCTCCAGCTTTTTGTTGGAGATGCGTAACTTGTCCTGCAGCACTGCCAGGTCCTGCCAGGAGGGCAGCGTGCCACGAGCACAGCACCCAGGACAGAGAGCACAGCCTCGTGAGCCGGAGCAGGAGCACGGGGTGGGAAGGAGCCCAGCTTGAAATGCTCCCGGGGCGGTCAGCATCCCAGCTCACTTCACTCAGCGAGGAGATGCCAAACACTGCCCCCCATCTGGGGCCCTCTCCACGCCAAGCTCCCCCAGCCTGACCTTACGGCTGAGAGCATGAAGACTCAAACCCAGATCTCTCAGAAGTAAAGGTTTAACTAGGGTCTTGACCTTTTCATTAAAAGGTTAAAACACGCTTGAGTACGTTAAGGAGATCTGACCGTGCCCTGTGAGGTAGCAGCTCTACTAGAGGGGAAACTGAGGCCCAGAAGGCAAAGTGACCTAGTCACACAGAGTAGAGTGACTGACAAGCGGGGTAAGATCCTAGCCTCCCAGCTTCTATCTGACCCCGAAGCCGGGGTGGTGGTGCAGGGAAGTGGGCACAGAGAGGTTAAGGGCAAGGTGGTCTTGGCTTTCTGGCTCTGATTCGGCCCAGCACGCTCAGCCTCTGGGGAAGAGAAGGAGATGTAAGGCAGCAAGAGAAGAAGCAAGCTGGGGGGCTGTGCAGGCTGGACAGAGGGCGGGGCAGGGTCGAGGGCTTGGGGCCTTGGTAACAGGAGCCCAACTCACTCAAGGGCAAAGGGCCGCCCAAAATCAGCGGGGCAGCAAAGCCAGAGAGACCCAGCTCAACCCCAAATGTAACCCCTGAAACAAAGCTGGACCCACCGGGCAGCCTGGCTCTGTGAGAAATGGCCCTGGCCCCATCCTGGGTCTGCTGCTTAGCTGGACAGAGGGGTGTGGGAAGGGCCTGACAGGCAGGACCAGGTCTCCGAGGAGCTTGGGCAACAAAGGCCTCCTGGATTTGCCTGGGACGGTCAGCGGCAGAGATGGCGAGAGAAGCCGCAGCACATTCCTCCCAGGGACAACGAGGAAAGCGGACACGCCAGCCGCAGCCTGACTCACACTCACTCAGGTCATCCTAGCCACTCACGAACGGGAACGTGAGTCTCAAAAAGGCAGAGCTTGGCCCCAGGTTCACGGAGGGAGCCGGGGGTGAGGCTGGCCCTCCTTGCTGCCCAGCCGAACCCTGGCTCTTGGAGCACTCTGCCCCATGTTCCCTGGTCCCCCTCACATAATTATGGTGAAAGCGAGCGGATGTGGTGGACCCGGGGATGGCGGAGGGTGGCGGAATGCAGCATGAACATGAACCCCGCCCTAGGCCAGGAGAGGGAGGCTGCCCCCCTGCCCCCCGTGCCCTTGCCGAGAGGCTGCTCCAGACTTTCTTGGGGCTGAGAGGGTGGGAGCACCAGCAGTGAGAGGGGGAATTGTCTGGGGGACCTTGCACTGGTCCTGGGTCGACCTTGGCTTTGGCCTCCAGGAAGAGACAAGGACCAGCCACGGATCCAGGGAAGCTGCTGCCACTGGGAGAATTCTGGAGGAGAGAAGCGCCCTACTGTCCCTCCTGAAATGCCGGATACGTGTGGTGGCGCGGGATCTGGGTATTTTAGAAAGATTTTTTTTTCCCCTGGGGGGAAGAACACATCTCAGTAGCAACCTGACCCCTCACCCTGGCTCTCTCTCTCCCAGGCCCCGGTGGAGATGGGGGCTGGAAAAGAGCCCGGCCTCAGGCAGGCACAGGCCCCGAGTGGAGGGGGCCTGGCTGGGGTGCTTCTCCAGCTGTCTCGGGACCCACACCTCCGCCTCCTCATGCACGAGGCTCCCTCAAGGGACTCCACGTGCCTCTTCGGCACCCCCGAACGTCAAGTCCCAGATTCTCTTAAGCTTAGCTGCCCAGTCACTCAAGAATGAGGCCTCCCAGAGGTCCAATGACCAGCTTCTGGGAGCCTGGATTCAGGAGAAGTCCCAGCTGAGTCTCACGTACAGCCCGTGTGGGAAATGTCGTGTCTAAGCTAAATCGTTCTTGCTGATTCCAGATTCCACTGATCACTGTCCTCAAGTGAAACCAGGGGTTGAGAGGGGACTGGCCATTTGCAGGACCGAGCAGCGCCCCCATTCAGGGCTCGGGAGGAGAGAATCCTGCCAGCTGCCAAGGGAGGCAGCCCCGCCCTGCCCCAAACTGCCAGGGTCCAGCTTTACCTTTTCTGCTTGGCTGAGCTCCTCCTTACTCCTTAGCCTATCCCTGTGGGGGGGGTCTGGGCCCAGGCCCTCGTCTTCTAACAACTGCGCGTTCATGGTCAAGAGCCAAGCGGCCGTGCGGTCCAGGGCATTGGGGCTCACGGGTGAAGGGCCCTACAATGAAACAACAGCTGTGAGGGGCTGGAGGGAGGCAGCGGGGAGGGGACGGGTGGGAGTGGCACCCAGTGAGCCATAGGGACAAGTGGCTCAGAGGCACGGTGGGGAGGGAGGGGACTTTCAGCTGGCTGGGCACCTACTGATGCTGCCCCTAACCCAGGAAGCTCCACCTCCCGGACAGCCTAAGGCAGAGTCAAGAGCCCAGGTGGCCTCCTGAGCTGTTCTCTGCCACCCAGGTGAGAATGGGTGGTCTGGCCCTGGCAGACCAGGAGGTCTACCAAGGGCACGTCAGTTCCGCAAGCTGCGTGTGGCCCTTGGGTGACAGAGGACACCCAGGTTCCCTGGAAGCCGGCTAGGTGCAGGGCGGGGGCCTGTGAGGGGTGGGTAGGCTCCTACCCTAGAGAGGGCTGTAATAAGCTTGGAAATGGAAACGGATCGGCCCCTCCTCCCTCCTTCTCCCTGATCTGGGTGTCTCAGGGAGAACTGGCAGAGGGACCGTAAGGCCGGTGTCCCTGGTTCCCAGGATTTAGGCAGGGGCCAACGAGGCAGGTGCCAGTGGGGCTGAAAAGAGGGTGGTGACATGTGTGGCAGGCTGGTGGGATGGGCTGTCATTCGGCGTGGGATGGCAGCCGGGTGCGGCGGAGGTGGAATGACCAGGGGGAGCAGCGTGAGTGGGCGTGACGACCCGGCCCGCCCTCCCCTCCGCCCGCAGCACTGACCTGCTTGTGCAGCGCGCGCGGCTTCAGCTCCGGGCTGTCGCCCTTGGAGGAGGAGGACTGCTGCCGGAGCCGGGCGCCAGGGCCCGCCCAGTCGGGAGAGGCCGACGCCAGGGTGCCGCTTGAGGGCCGCGGGTACTGCAGGGTGCTGAGCAGGGTGGGCGGCGTCCGGCCCCGGGGGGCCGGAGGTGGTGGTGGAGGCGGAGGCGGCGGCTGGTCGATCCGCCGCTGGGGGCCGGCGCTGTTCTGCCGCGGCACGGTGGGCTGCCCACCCTTCTCCATCAGCGACATCTGGCGCCGCGCCAGCTCGCCCGGCCGTCGCCCCAGCTCCTCGGCGGCACCGCCGTAACTTCCCAGCTTGGCAGCGGCCGCCAGCTCTTCACTGTTGCTGTGGGAGCTCAGGGAGCTGTGGCCCTCGGAGCCCGAGTCGCCAAGGCCACGGGGTGACAGAGGCAGGCCAGCCGCCATCTGGTACACAGGGTTCTGGAAGGAGAGCGGGGCCAACAGCTGAGGCCGGCCGGGCGCGCCCTCCGAAGTGCCCGGCGTGGTCGGCGTCTGGCCTGCCCGCCGCACTGTGGCCAGCCCTGCCAGGCTCCCGGGGGCTGCCCGGGCTGGCCACCCAGCCACCAGCTGAGTTGCAGGGGCCTGCCCGTCCGTGGTGAGGGCGTCAGGGCCCGCCGGGGAGCCCGCCTCCCCGTCCAGCGTGCGGGCGTCTTGGAGGTCCATCATGGACAGGCTCTTGCCACCATTGGCCATCTGAAGATCAGGCTCGTTGGCTTCCGAGTAACTCGAGCTGCGGGCAGGTGAGGGCTGGACCCCGGAGGACCTTGTGACAAAAAACAAGTCCTTGTTTTCGGGGGTTGGAGACGGTAACCGGGTGAAATCTATCAGACTGCAGGGAGACAAGCACACACAGGGAAAGAAGGGGGAAGAGAAGAACTGTGAATGCGGCCGAGGCGGGTCCGAACCCACAGCCCCCGCCGACCTGCCGGGCCCAGCGGCCTGCGCCGGGGCCAGGGCCGGGGCGGGAGAGGGAAGGTGGGGCGGGGAGGCAAGGCGCAGGGGCAGCAAGAGTGGGGCAGTCCCGGGACCACTGGCCCAGCGGCAACACTAAACCTGAGCCTGGGCAGCTGGCCCTGGCCGAAGCTGCCACGGGGGCTGAATGGCTGTGATGGCTGTTCCTGAACAAAACCTCTGCGCTAGTGGCCAGAGCTGCCAGTGCCGGACCAGGCTGCTTGGCAGTTGCCCTTTCCCTGCTCGGCTGCACCTTGGGATAATGGGTGCTGAAGTCTGGAGTGTTCTGGAAAATTCCCCCCACCCTTAGCTAAACCCACAACGCAGTGGCTCTCGGCTATCCAAGGGTCCTGCACGGAGAACTCCCGACTTCAACGCCACGGGGGCTCCCTCTGCCTCTTGCCTCTTGCTCCTAATCAGACTGATAAGCAAACTGGGGGCCTGGTGAAGCCTCCCCTGCCCAGCCTCCTGCTGCCACCCCCTTGACTGACTGGCAGGCGGGGGCTGGCGTTCTTGCCAAAAACAATCAGAGGAGGATCCTCAGGGCATGACTCAGGCAGGGAGAGTCTGCGCCTGCAGTGGCAAGCTGCACCCTCCCTGGGCCCCTCCCTGAAGCCGGCTCCTTGGAAGAAGGCACAATGTGGTGGAGCCAGCTGGACTTTGGAGGGAAGAATGTGGGGGTGAAATGGGCTCTGAGGGCGCTGGAGGCAGCAAAGACCTGGGGCTTTGACATGGGCTTGGAATGTAGGCTTAGCCTCAGATGGGGAGAGGAAGTGCCAAGCCCCAGCTGGCGGAGCTGGGAGAAACCCGGACCAGCCTTGAACCTGGTCAGGTTTCCTCAAAACCCATGAGCCTGGCTCTCTCTCAGCTAAGGTGTGTCCCCACCTGAACTAAGATTTACTTCACTTGGCAGGTCGTATGAACGAACCCTGAGACGCAGAGGGACCCGGAAGTGGCATCTGGCCTCTTCCTGGGCTTCCAGTCTTACGTTCCGCCCCGCCCCGCCCCCGATTCTTGATCTCCATGCCCTTAAAAGACTGCCACTGCCACCACCACTGGCTGAGACCCGACTCCCAATTCTGCTGCCTCACCCTCACTCTCACTGGCTGGTCCGAGATGGCCCCTGGCAGGCAGGGGACTGTGAGGGAGGCACAAATGACTCGGTATAAACACCTATTTTAAAGAAATATCCCCATTTTGACATCGACGTTACAGAACATTTGCCTTCTCCTCCACTATATGTGTTTTATTTGTCCAGCACTTGTCCAGGGGCTGAGGGCTCAGAGTGAGGGCTGGGCCCCAACTCTAGTTTTCTGAGGCTCAGCCTCAAAGCTTTGTAGTCACCTGAGTTCCTGCTAAAAACACATGCCCCTGAGCACCACTTCTGGAGACTGATTCAAGGCCAGGAAATACCAGGAGAACAGGTATTTTTAACATACATCTAGGTAACGATCTGGAGGTATCGGGGACTAGTAACTGTTCTTCAATAGAACATGCCAACTTTGTCCAGGCCTTTGTTAGTGCTAGTCCCGCTACCCAGAATGCCTTTTCCACCAATGGAAATGTTTCCTAACAAGCTCAAAACTTTAGCCCTACCTCCTCCAGGCAGCCTTCCCTGATTTTTCCAAAGCGGAGGTTACCTGCCTAGGGCCTGCACAACATTCTTTGAGTCTTGTCCAGCTTGTTTTACAGACTGTAGGTGGGCTGTGCCTTGTCTGCACATGCACCCCACGGCACCCAGCACATCTGGCAGCTCTTACCCAGAGAGATCATTCTCAATCACCATCTTCTGCAGCCCAGCTGAAATGCTACTGCTGCCAGAGCCAGGAGTGGAGGCCAGGTCGTTGCTCCCTGTGAGCGGCCCACTGCCCGGGGTGCTCAGTGCTGTGTGGACGTCCCTTAGAATTCGAGGCAGGGGCCCCAATTTGGATACGATGCTCTGCAAAGACACGACAAGGGGCAGGTGTAACCTGCTGGGGCCACCTGGGGAGGCCAGGCACGCAGCAGCCACTGTGGTTCAAAACCCCCGAGCGCGCAGGCCCTCCACCCCCACCAGGCAGATCCAGCAGGGCCAGGGCGGGGCAGGGGGGAGTAGAGCTCAGCAATCTGCAAAGTCCATATTCATCAGCTCCCCATAACCTTCTGAGACAGAAGTGCGAGGCCCAGAGGAACAATGCCAACCTAGTCCGAGCCTTTGACCCTAGTTCGTTCTACTTTGGTGCCTCTCCACAGTGAAAAGCACATGTGGAATCCAGAACTTCCCACAGGGAGGGATGGGGCCTGGCCCGCTTTGACACCTGAGCCCCACTGGAGATGGTCCAGGCACAGAGCAGACACCACCACATGCCTGTCAGACAAGTAACAAGTGGATGATGGTCAGGCAGAGGGTGACACCTGGGCCCATCTTAACCTCACAGTGCTAAGGGTTCTGGGCTGCAGGGCCGAGCTGAGGGCAGGGGACTCTGCCATCTTCTGCTTATGCACTGGCTTCCGCACAGGACTTTGTACAAAAAGGAAGTGTGAAGACTCATGTGGTCAACAGAGCACAGACTCAAGAGGCTAACACAGCTCAATTTCAAATCCTTGCTGCTACACTGTCAGCTGTGATGGCTGCTGACCGTTGTGCAGATACAGAGGACGGTGGCCGGCACAGGGGCTCAGGCAGTGGTGGCAGCTGGAGTAACTGGTGTTGGCAGCAGTGGAGGAAGAGAAGGTCTTGGCCCTAGTTTCCTCCTGGCCCTAGTTTCCACGTCCCCCACACCGTGTCTCTCGCAGCCAAAGGGCAGTGGACATAAACGGGCAGAAATGACTACGACAGCATCTGTTTGTAGTGAAAAGCTGGACTAACCCAAGTGTCCAGCAACAGGGGGCCAGTGAAATAAACTCCAGTCACACGACAGGACAGTCTTGGGCTGTTAGAAAGGTTACAGCGGGGGACATACGTGGTGCCATGGAAAGATGGCCACGACAGAGTGAGAAGTGCACACTGCAGTGCACACGTAAATTCTCACTCTGACGCAAATAAATAAAAGAGGAAGAGGACCTTGTGCTGTGTGTGTACTTCACACACACGCGGGTGTATCTACAAGGCCGCACGCC
This sequence comes from Pteropus vampyrus, assembly GCF_000151845.1. Classification (NCBI taxonomy): domain Eukaryota; kingdom Metazoa; phylum Chordata; class Mammalia; order Chiroptera; family Pteropodidae; genus Pteropus; species Pteropus vampyrus. Next base: position 7,082,879 of record NW_011888842.1, on the reverse strand, counting down.
AGAGTGACCTGAGTGGTCATGTCCAGGAATGGGGCAGGAGCGGGGAGGCCTTCCAGCCCCGTTTCAGCAACAACTGCTTTTGTAAGGTGGTCTCTCAGATCTCTGGGAAAGCAAAAGATATTCTGGAAGCAGATTGCAGCCGGCCTCACCCTTGCTGCCAAGAACTTGTTCACCGTGTGGGCTGGGGCTGCTGGGGGTGCACTGGACCCCCAGGCCACAGAGGGCACACTCCAGATGGCTGCAGCAATGTCGGAGATGTCTAGGGAATAACCATTTCAACTGATGGTCAAGGGCAATTCTGGGAAGGTTTGTAACTTCCTGCCTGACACGTGGAGGTGGAACATTCTATCTTGTTCTTATCAGTGGCCTTAAAACCCAGAACAAGGACATTTTTGGAGAAGTAGCTAAGTCTGATCACATTTCTCACAGGTGGGGAACACGCCTTCGTATGTGGAATCCACCCACACATCGCCAAGTGCATGGAACACAACTGAAGCCCCCAGTACCCAGAGTGGGCTCCCCCAGCAGGTGCTGGCAAGTGAATGTGGCAGGCCCCAGGGGAACGGGGCCAAGGTCCCTGTGCGTGCTGACAGGGCCTGGGTTGGAACCTTGGGCTCTGGCACCGGGCAGGGCTGCCGATCTGCCCTACACGGGGGAATTCTTTGACTGTCCTCTGTCCCACGGGCACAGGCACCTGCTCGAGCTGGCTCACGGCCTCCCAGAGCAGGGAGTGCAGGCTGGAGAGCTCGCGGCCCAGGTCGATGTAGCCCTCAAAGCCAGCGGTGTTGGAGATGGTCTCGGGGTTGGAGATCTCCAGCAGAAACCGCTGCATGTTGGTCCACTCGTGTTCCAGGAACTGGTTCATGAACGACATGTATTCTTCCTTGCTTCCAAACCTAGAGAGAGCAGAGAGGGTGAGCACCTGGTTCCGAGGCAGCCCCGGGAAAGCCAGGCCCCACCCAGGGGCCCCCTTCTCTGAGACGCGTCCACCTTCTCAGCTCCCACCCTTCCTTGAGCACCATGCCTGGCTCTTCTATCACTCAGTCCCCCCCCCCGCCAACCAATCTGCTGACTCAGGGCCCTCTTTCCTCATGGCCGACTCCAGAGACTCTTTCTTGCACCTTTTCTCACAAGACCTAGAATGTTCCCTGGTCCTCACGCCCTTTCACTGCTAATCACAATCTCTCTCTTTTCCCCCTCCAAGTTTCAACGGCCTGGTGCGCAGATGATGCTCAATCCGTGCTCGGCCAGGCCTCTGCCGAGCCGGCACACACACGCTATGTCCACAGCACCTCCCCTCCTCCTACCCACCCCGGCCAAGTCTGAAGTCGTCGCTATCGCCCAAACCCATGCTCTCCTCCTGGGCTCCCTATCCTAAGTGGAGACACCACCGTCCACCAGACAGCTGGGCCAGGAGCCTGATGGGCAATCTCCTCCCTCACCCTCCCCGCGGCTGACAAGGCCTGCTGACTTATCTTCTTGTCACCCCTTGACCTTGCAGCCACTGCCTCCTGCATCGCCACCCCCTCAACCCAATACTTCTACCATTTTTCTCCTGCTGGAACCACAGCTGAGCTCTCCTTCCGGTCTCTCAGCTGCCAGTCCTGCTCCCTCCAACACCCTGGCCCCACCACTGCCAAGCTGACCTTTTCAGGACCCAGAATAGATGAGAGCCGTCCTCTCCCTTGCTCAAAGCCCGCTGGGGGCTCCCACCACCCTGCCTCGCCTTCGAGTCCTCGCTGTGCCCCTGGGTCTCATCTCCCACATCTCCCAGCCTGGCACTTGATTCAGAAATGCCACATCGTCTTGTCCCTCCAGCACACGGCCGTCCCCGGGCCTGCCCCACCTCCGCTCTTGCTGCCCTGCTGTGAGTGGATGGCCGCCTTAGATCCTGGCACGCAGCTGGGAGCACGTGTTCCGGAAAGCCTCCCGGGAAGCGGAGGGCACACCTCGAGCCCCGCTCTGCTGCTCACTCGGCATCTCCCTCCCCTGCTGAAGGGCTGGCTCCAGGGAGCCGGGACCTGGCCCGATTAAGAGCCCAGAACGGAGGTGGCCCCAGAATGGGGCTCTATCTACGCTTTGCAAATGAGTGACCGGATGACCTGGCCCTTCCGTTTCCGCCCCCTTGCTCTAAGGTACAGTCAGGAACATTTTACGAGCAAGGACGGCATTAAACAAGGACAGTCTGAAACAGCCTGAGCACCCAACCACGGGGGACGGGCTAAGGAAATATGGGCCCTTCTCCCTTGAAAGCGCATGAGTCATGCATTTCAAAATGAGGCTTATGAATGTTAAGTACATGGGAGAATCCTTATGATAAAATGTTAATTCAAAAAAGCAGAAGGAAGAAATATCTTGTCTTCTTACCTTTGAAAATTAAGGAAACATACCAAAACGGCATGTACTTTTAGGAGGGGGAGGATGGGGTGTAGAGAACATTATATTTTGAAAAGGGGAGAGGGCAAGGACTAAGGATGACAGGGACCAAAGCAGGGCCCACAGTGCAGCCCAGCTCTGTCCCCGTGGGCTCCAGCCCCACGCCCCCGCCCCGACTCTGCCCGTCAGGCGACAAAGCACTCACTTGGCGAAGTTGGCCAGGTTCTGGGTAACCTTGGCGATGAGGGTGAGGGTGCGGGCCGTGCGGTCATCGGGGTACTCCTGCAGCAGGTTGAAGAGCGAGGGTGACATGATGGCCGGGCAGAGGAAGCGCAGAAACAGCGAGGCGCTGATGAGCCGTTCGCTGATGTCGGGCCGGCCTCGGCTGCTGCACTCCTGCCTCCACGAGGCAAACACCTCCTTCAGCTCCCGGGGGAAGACACTGCGCAGGAACAGGCGGGAGTGGGCCCAGTGGTCAGGCAGAGGCCCAGGACAGGAGGGCACAGAACAGGGACCTGGGTCTGGGTCCGACAGAGCCCTGTGTCCCAGCTCCGACAGCTGTGAGCTCCCTGGGCCCTTACTCAGTGACCTATGACCCTTCAGGCAGGGCTGCTCGGGGAGCTGAGACGGCACAGCTCGGTGAAGGCACCGAGGGAGTGCTCAGCAAGCTGAAGGAGCAGACACCCGCAAGCTCCAGTCAGGGCAGCGGGTTCTCCACAAAGGGGCCGAGTGGGATGGAACACGAGCACAGAGGAGCCGGGTCTCTGTCCCAACAGGAACCAACGGCAAGGGCCAGCTCATGGTCCCACCTTCCTTCAACCCTCTTCCCCAAACTGCAGGCATCAGGGTCCACGAGAGAGGGAGGGAAACAGCC
>NW_011888842.1:7022178-7078534 GCF_000151845.1 Pteropus vampyrus | reverse complement strand
CGGGAAGGCAAGGCGTGCAGTGTGACCAGAGAAAGCAACGACATATGGCTGGGGGTGGGGCTGTGGGGTCAGGAGAGGGGCTCCAGTGGAGAGTGACATGCCTGTCATGAGCTAGAGTAGTGACCAAGGAGAAAATCCGGGCAGCTCCTTCAGTGTGAAAATAACCCCACTGCTTGGGGCTGACAGCAAGGTCCCCACTCCGGACAGCTGTGCACGCCACACCGTAACGAGGCTGTGCTCTGCACCAGGCCAGGTGCCCACCAGACACACATGCCCCAGGAGCAAGCAGGCACACGGGCCGCCAGCCTTGAAGGCAGCAGCCCAGGTACCGATTCTGGCTCGGCCGCGGTCCTGTCTGAGCGGTCCGCTCCACCCAGCCCTGCAGCCCTCTGCTCGACTTAAAGCCCAGTCCTCTCTTATTCTCCGCAGTGCAGGCGGGAGGCCTGCCCGCTGTCCAGGCCCCCGCATAGCCCCTCCCGGGCCCGATCACAAGCCTCTGATGAAGCGTCAAGCTCCTATGGGCAGATGAGGAGGTAAGCCCTCCACCCACCCCAGGCACGTGCCAAGCAGGGCCTTATCAGTCAATGTCACCCCCTGTGCAGCCCCATCACCTACAGCAGCACCGGGTACACAGAGAGCCCGAAAAGGACCAGGATGGGGGGCCTGGCAGCCCAGTAAGACTCTGCAGGTTCAGGCAGAGGGTGGGTTTCAACCCCAGAGCCACCGCTTTGAAGCTGAGAGGCAGCAAGCATGTCACTTACTCTCTCATTAAGCCTCAGCTCTCCTGTTCATGAAATCAGGCACAAGGGAACAGAGCCTCCTCGCCAAGCTGTCTGAATCAGCACACCGCATGCGAGCCTAGCGGAGGGCCTGGCACACTGTGGACACCCTGATGTAGGACGGGTCAGAGGGGAGGCGCTGGGCAGTAGAGCCCGAGGCAGCACTGACCAGTAGGAGTTGATGATCTTGCAGAAGGCCAGCTCGCAGCACATCTTGAGGTTGCCCTGGTGCTCGGGGAGGTCGGCGGCCGAGCACTTGCTTGGGTCCACTTCGCAGTTCTCGTCCGACTCATACAGCGCTTTGATGAACTCGCCTGTGGCCATGAGGGCAAGGAGTAGGCAGTGAGGACCTGGTGGGCACGCCTCGCCCTCTGCCCGCCTGCCGGCCTCACCCTCCCTACCTAGCGCATCCTGAAGGTACTTCTGGCCCACCAGCTTGAGGTACTCCTCGATGGCCTTGGTGGCCAGAGTGTTCTCCCGGAAGATGAGGTGCTCGTTGTCCCCACAGCGGTCCACCTCTGACATCATCAGGTCCGTCAGGAAGTCCTGGGGAGGCAGACAGTGAGGAGACTGGACCCGAGCAGGCCTGGCAGGCAGCACCCTAGGATTCCAGACCTGCTCCCTGGCCAAGAGAAGACCTTGCTTCTCAACACTGTTCCATCGTCAAGACGCTGGTGCCCATCCATGGGGTTGGCCAGGGAGTGAGGGTAGGGCAACCTGGTTAGGGGAGATGCCCATCACTGGTGACATCAAAGCTGGGTCCAGGGATCGGGAAGCAGACCTGGGCAAAAAACATGCTGCAAGAACATGAGGTCCCCGTATCATGGCCAGACCGGCTGGACTCAAATCCCTGCTCAGTCCTGACCAGGCCTGGCTGGATGACGGGAGCAGAACTCCCCCAACCACTGCCATCACCACTGGGGCCAAAGAGGATAAACAGGCCATCCTCCCTCCATTGTACGAGCGGCTGCCACTATCTACCTGTTACTCCGATGGGGTCTCCCATACCAGACAGACTCATTCTGTGTGGTCCCTCAAAGAAGAACGAGAGAGAGGCAGAGGCAGGCGTGTCACCGAGCAGTGAGCCAGTGCTCAGATGGTGAGAGTAGGGACCTTGGCCCGGGTGGATAGGCAGTGGCACTACTGGCCACCTGGCAAACCCAGAGCAGCAGCTCCTCACTGTGGTGTGCCCCAGACTTCTCTGGAGGGCAGCTGCTACGCTGATGAGCTCGCCAGTCCCACGGGCAGGGAGCCTGAGCCCACACTTTCCCTCCTGACTGGGAAGCTGGACTGCCCAGGTGGGGACTCCCTCCCTCTAAAGCCCCTGCCTCCTCTCGCCCACAGCCAACCCTGGGGTTCGGGGCAGAGGAGGAGACAGGCAGGGAGCTGGAGACGCAGGGGAGGGTGAAGGGCAGGGTAGGGAACACCCGGCACAGAGGCTGCAAGGTGGCCAGCGTGGGCCAGGGTTTCTGGTGTGCACAACTCTGGGTCCCTCTGATATCACAAGTGGCCTTTTGAAATACAGAACAGAGACCTAGGCGCAGAAGACCCTGCTGGCCAAAAGAGGGACAGGAGGGTCCGGGGAAGCTACTGCTGGCTTCTCTAAGGACCACACAGCCTGAAGCCCTTCCTGACATACAGATGACATGCAGAGTCCCTTCTCTGGACATGCAGAAACAGAGGTAAGTACTGCACATCCTGCTCATGCCCGCGGGCCTTCCCGAACTCCTGGGTGGGTGCTGGGCCCAGGCAGGGATGAGGTGGTGCTCCCTTCAGAGCTAGGACTCGACGTGGGGAACAGGCACAGAACAGGCTGTGGCCACACAGCGGGCCCAGGTCTCCTGCTCTCCAGGCCTTGTTCCTCTCGCTGCACCTCAGGGAGAGGGGGTGGTAGGGAGAAGTCCAGGGACAGGGACTCTGAAAGGTCACGGCCAGGAGAGCAGAGCCTGGGGAGGGGAGCTCTGCCCCCACCAAGAACAGCCCATAGTTCCCAAGTTCTGGGAACAGAGGGGGCACCAGATGTCAGTCACCCAGCAGCATGAGTTACTTTCTGTCCTTCCGCCCACTGCTCCGTACTCCCCACTGAGGGCCACAGGGGAGGCTGGACCCTGGCTGCCGCCTCCCTCCACGAGCACCTTGATTCGCCTCTTGTCTAAGTGGGGAGCCCCAAGAGCAAAGCCCTTTCAGACTGGAGTCAGCTTCCCAAGCCAGCCCGGCCCTCAGCGGCCAGGTACTAAAAGAACAGACATCGCAGAGGAAAAGGACCCACTCAAGCCTCACGCCACCCTCGATTAGCTGTTTCCCAGCACCCATCCCACTGCTGACTGGGACACTAAGGACAGTACAGCCAGAGGGCCCCCTCGCGGCCTGGCCCAGTCGGGCTGGAAGGCTGGAGGTGGGGGAAGGAGGTAGTCCGATGGCGTGGAGACCGAGCGCCTGCTGTTTCTCTCCCTGGTCCCACACTCGCTGCACACCTCCAGCCCAAAGGGCAGTGGGGCTTGAGAGCAGGAAGGCAGCTGGGGACCTCCAGCCCCGGCCGACCCTCTCCAGGGCCTCTGGGAACAGGTAAGAGGTCGGCTCGATGCAGTCATGCACCCTGGGCTCTGCCCTGAGGACCCACGGCCTGGCCCCCACCTGTGCCTCCCCTGACCCCTGACCCCTGACCCTGGCACAGGGCAGTCCCTCACCCCACGCAGGCCATTTGGCTCTCAGGCCACACCACGTCTAGAGGGCAAAGGCCCAACTCCTGAGGCCAGCCCTCGAGGCCCTCTGCAACGTGGGTGAACCTCCGTCCAATCCTCCTCCACGGCACCCCCAGGCAGCTCCCCACAAGGAAGGAGGCAGGGTGGAGACGGGGGACGGTCTGTCCTGGAAGCCCACAGAACCGTTCTCCACTGTGCTGGGTGGGAAGGTGATGGGGAGCATTCCTGAAGGAGCCCACCTCTCTCTAACACCAGGTGGGTGGGGGTTACGGGGGCCTGGTCTGGCGGGGAGTGGAGGGTCAGAGGTGGGGAGGAGAGAGCTGGTCCCCCCTGGCCCTGCAGCATGGCCTGCCTGGATGGCTTTAGACAGGCACTATTTGTAGGCTCTGGAGCTGGGGACGATGACAGCCATGGCTGGCTGACTATCAAACGGCTATAGAAGTGACCGTGTATCTGTGTGTCTAGGCGTGACAGGGGTGAGGCTAGGGCTACGACAGTGGCTGTACCCTGGTGGTCATCAGTTGGGGATGTCAACCAAACTCAACCCCTCACTGGACATGCGTGTCTGGGTCACTGGGTCCCCTGTGCTGGGAAAGGCTGGCCCCGTGACCTACTCCCTTTGAGCCTCAGGGACCAGCCCAATGGGGCAGTGGGGGAGGCCCTTAAAACCTACTTCCCGACTATAAGCTGCCATCCTATCTAATGCTCCATACCTGCGCCCCTGTGATCAGCTGAAACACGGGGCAGGAGCATGAAGCCCCGACTCTACGATGCGACTCGGGTTTAGGGGGCCCACTTGACTTTTAGGGCTGAAATCCACGACGTGAACGTGGGGAACCGCAGGTAACTTAGTGCGTCACCAGGCCTTTCCACAGGGCCATGCAACATGAGGGGTCCTGCCCTGGGCCCGAGCACGCACCTTCACCTTGCCCGTGCTCTGCAGGATGTGCACCAGGGCCGACGCCATCTCTTCCTTGGTCTTGGCACTGAGGATGGGCTCGAGGGCTGCACACAGCCCCAGGTAGTGGTTGGTGATGTGCTCGGCAAACTCCTTGTACATCTCCATGGGCAGGATGGTGATGGTCTGGTAGCGCGCCTTGATGCGGATCATGGGCCCGGGGCCCTTGCCGCCCTTGGGGTTAGGCGTCACCACTGGGTACCACTTTTCCACGAACTGCCGCCCAGCCACCGAGGCGGCGGGCAGGCTCACCAGGCCCAGGTAACTGTTGCGTTCCTTCTTCTTCTTCTTGTCAGTTTCCCGGTATAGGTGGACGGTGACAGTACGCAGGGGGGGCAGGTTGTGGAACTCAAAGTGCTCGCCCCAGAAGACATTGTCCGTCTTGAGCTTGCCCGTGGTGCGGGCATAGAGCACGTCGTCCAGGCACAGCTCACACAGGTACTTCTTCTTGGCCGGCAGGTCCTTGGCCTCGATCACCCATAGCTTCAGGATGTGCTCCACACGCCGGCTGTTGTCCTGCACAGGCACAGGGAAACCCTGGTCACTGCGGGGCCAGCCACCTGCCCACCATCCAGCCTGGAGCCGGGGAGCACTCTCAGGTCCGGGGGGACCCTGACAGCTGGTGCAGGGGGCCCAGGCACCGACAGGACGTGGGGTGGGGTGGGCTGGGGACAGCTCTGGAGTCTGACGGACATGGGGCTGCGTCTCTGCTCTGCCTTGTGCTAGCTCACTGACCCTGGGTATGGGACTTAATCTAAGCCTCAGTTCCCTTCTTTAGAAAACAAAAATAAATAGTGAGAGATGAAGTAAGAGGTTAGCACAGTGCTTGACACTTGGCAGGCCACCGTGCCATTCATAAGCTCTTCTGGAGTTTGTAAAGTTGCATAAGAGGTAATCACTGCTAAGGCCCCTTCTGTAGTGATGTTACGGTGACTGGGACTCAGCCCAGGCCTTCGAGTCAGCCAGGAAGGCAGAAGCAGGAGATTACACCTGGGGTCCCATGCACCTGATGGGGGAAGCCCAGAGGGTAGTGGAAACAGAGAGGAGGGTACCAGCCTGGGCCAGTGGTGCTCACCTGGAGGGCAGGACAGATGTCTAAGCTGATACTGGATAGGTGAGCAAGAACTGGTCAGGGGGGAAGGGGTAAACCAAAGATCCAGGCAGAAGGGCACCAGCACCCAATTCCCGAATCGCCTATGTTGTTCTCTGGCCCAGCCTGCTGCGTGTGCTTCGAGCACCGAGGCCCACAGCACCCGAGTCAGTCTGGCCAACCAGAACCCCGCTTCCAGGGCCCAAACCTACTGCCCACGCGGGCCCTGTCTCTACACAGACTGTCCCACCTCCACCCCAGCCACCAGAGCCCCCCGCCCCTGCACCCTCATGTCGGAGTCTGAGTCTAACCTCACCCCCCCGGCTTTGGCGAGAGGGGGTACAGGCCTACCTTGTTGGGGTGCACCGCACGCCGCAGGTTCTCCATCCACTTATCCCGCTCGGCTGCTGACCGGCAGGAGAAGCACTTGCTTCCTGATGATGTTGTCACCTGTGGGGGACGGAAAGGACCGTGTCACAGGGTGGGCACGACCGGGGACCTTTGGGGCTTGGGGGGCTTCGGCCACTAGGTCTGCAGCACAACCTCAGGGAGGCAGAACAACGCTCAGAATGACCCCTTTATTTCGTGTTTGCGGGTGGTGCGCTGAGACCACTGTCCCAGGGACAGGAGGGTGGCCCGGCCCTGCACTGCCTGGCACCTGGTCCTGGCTCCTCGCCCCTGCCTCAGCGTCCTCTCGTGGTTAGGAGAGGACCTTTCTGACTCCAACCTCACTCTCCCAGAGACGGGAAGCGAGAAGGCCGGGGATGCCTGCCTGGGTCAGAGGGCAGTGCTTAACCTGAGGCTCCCTCTTCAGGTGGAGTCACAGGTAGGCACAAGGATCACCCATCCTTAGCTGATACCTTCTGCCAGTTCTCTTTAGCTAAGCGACAGTGACATCTCTTTAGCTAAGTGACAGTGACTAGAGAAATGAGAATTGGGCTGTCTGGGTGTGCTGGGCCCTGGGGTCCTCCTGCCTGGAACCCTTCCCCTTCCCCTGCTGTGGGACACTCACTTATCCCCCGGTCCCCTCCAGGCGAGCGCGCCCAGCCCAAGCTGCACCTACTCTGGTCCGCTGTCCCTGGCACCACGCCAAGAGCTCGACAGTGAGAACCATACTCCCTATCTAGCTGCTCAAGGGCCTGCACGAGCCCCCTGCTGTGGGAACCCCTTGCTGTGGGTACCCCAGCCTTCCATGCCCAGGCACTATCTTCAGTCCGTCCCAGGCAACGAAGCCAGAGCCCAGATGGAACCGGGCTGGACCAGGAGTCTCGAACCGGAAACAGCAGGCACAGGGGTGGGGCGGATGCCAGGAGGTTGCCACACTAGTCCCCGAGGAGCTGACTTTCGTTAGCAGGCTCGTTCTTCTATCGGAGAGCTCCCCTAACGATGCCAAGATCTTTGCGGGTGGGAGTGGGGGGCGAGGTGGGAAGAGAACATGAGTAACGAGAAGCAACGAGCGACCTCCAGGAACCCCTGCGACATCCATCGCCCGAGTCCCGGCTGGACCGCAGGTTTGAATGACCTCTGACATCTTGCCTTCTCTGGACCTCAGATTCCCCTCTCTACAGTGAGGGGCTAGACGCGTGATCCCCAGGTACAGCCCTACCAGCTTGGGCTGCTGCCCTCTGCTTGCTCTCAAATCTTGGGTCACAGAAGGCTAGGGCAGAAAAGGTTCTGGCTCACTTTAGAGCGGGGAGACTGGCCCAGAAAGGGGGGCACTCTCCACCATCACAATGCATTTGGGGGGCTTCTAAGGAGGGTGAGCAGGCTTGAGACACGGGCCCTGGGGCTGGAGCAAGTCTCATGGGCTTCTAGCCCCTTTCACCTCTCCCAGAGTCTCCTGCTCTCACCAGTATGGAGGATAGTGCTGGTCCATCCCCAGGGCCCCCACTTCCCAGCTCCACCTGGTCTCCTGGGAGTCAAAAGCTATGAGCCGATTATAGCCATTGTTCTAAAGCTGAGGTCACCAAATACTCCATGAGGGTGTCTGGAGAAGACCAGGCCTGGCCAGGAGAGGCCACCGGCGTCCAGCTGCCACGAGCTTGACCCACCTCGAAGCAGTAGTCCTGGCCCAGGATGCTGCTGTGCACAGGCTTGATGACCACCTCCTCCTCCATGCTGAGGTCCAGAGCCTCCACCGCACTGCTGGGGCTGAGCAGGGACTCGTGGGAGCGAGACTCCTTCAGCCTTGGCATCAGATGGGACCTGCGGGGTGGGTGACAGGTGTGTCGGGCTGGGCCTGCCACTCCCCTCCCCTGCCCTGCTCCTTCCCTTCCCCTCTCCTCCAGGCAATCACTGCCCTCTCAACTCAGCCCTTTCAGCTGAGGTAGGCGTGGGGGAGGGGCGCTGCGGTGCTGGCACCCCAGACCCATCATCAGTCCCTTCCCTTCGCAGGACTCTGGGTAAGCGGTTTGGACTCTAAGGGAATAAGTGGCCGAAGACAAGGACACTGCTCAGGAGCTGAGTCAGCATTGAGTGTGGGGACCCAGGGGAAAGAAGTGACCCCACCCAGGCCGCCTTCCCCATTCCCCTCCCCTCAGCCCGGCACCCTGTCAGAGATCAGAGCAGTCCTCATCGTCCAGAACGTCAGTGCCAATAAAACCCTTTCTCATACACCATCCCACTCTACCCCCAGCCCCACGTGAGGCAGAGAGCCCCCGGGACCTCTGCTGCACCCATTTTACAGATAAGGACAGTGAGGCTCAAGCCGGCGGGGATGCAGCAGTCTGCACAGTACTCGAGGTGCCGAGACTCGGGCTGGGTCCACGTGCCGGGGTTTCAGGGCCCAGGCCAGGGTCAGTGGGCTCAACGCAGGCACAAAGGGCAGAGGTAGTGGACGCCACCTGGTGCCCAAAAGGAGCCTGAACCCAGACTGGCTGACAGACGTGGCCCCACTGCCACCTGCTATGTGGCCCTGGGCAAACCACCGCCATCTCTAAGCCTTGGTTTCCTCAGCACATGACATGGGAAGTGCCTCGGATGGCACCTGCACCAGTGCCTGGTAGAGTCTACCTCGGAGAGGTCTGAATGTCCCTTTCTAGAACAGCACACCGCAGTGCCTACTGGAGCCCCCTCCCACAGCTGGGGCACAGGAAAAGCCTGCAGACCAGGCAGGCCTGAGCCCGCCCCTGGCACAGAAGCTGCCCAGGCTCTGGCCCTACTCATGTCCATAGAACCTGGCCTGGGCTTAGCTCGCCCGGCCCTCCTTCCCCTCTGCCTTTCAGCTCCTGGCCTCCAAGCCCAAGTCTCAGTCCATCATTCTCTCCTTGCCTCACCGAACACCCCAAATCTCAGGTCAGGGAGGCCTGGCAGGGTCACCACACACTTCTCCATAGGGCATACACCCTGTAACCTGCTTCCGTGACCGACAAAGGTAAAGCGGACTGAGACCACTATGTGTGGGCTCAGGAGACCAGAGACAAGCAGACAGGCCCTGCCCAGAGGGCCTCACAGGCTAACAGAGGCCACCCTCCACCCCGAACTCCACATCTCCATGGCAACAGCACACACCAACATGGAGTCCTGTGCTAGGCACTGCATGGGAGTAAGAACCAGAACTGGGACCCCAGCCCTTGGGGACCCCACATCCCAACCCAAGAGACCCAGTCAGTATCCCCTCAACTGTGCCCCCATGCCTAGCACGAAACTAGCACGTGGTAGAACTCAGATCACTTAAACCATATTATTGGCCTCAAGCGGGACTTCTGAAAGCTCTGAGGTAATGGACAGACCAGAGGGAGGCCACAAGGGAGGCTGAAAGCAGGTCAGAACCAACCCGAACCCCCGCAGGGCCCACGTGTGGAACTCCTCAGTGAGGCCCAAAGCCCCGGCATCGTAGCTGGGGTGCCTCGGTTCCTTCAGCGCCCTCTCTCTGGGAGGCAGCGTCTCACACACATGCACCGAGGCCTACCACGTCACCCCACGCTAGGCTTTTCCCCCGATGAGCGTCCTCCAAGCGCTCCCTGTTCAAGTGGCCGTCTCCTCCCCCATCACGGCACTGACCAATGCCAAAGGTGGGTCTGCTGTCCCTCAGTTGAGATTCCGCCTTGGGCCACCCACCTCGCAGGGCAGACGCCAGGCCCCCAGATGTGGCTTCATACCTCAGTGCAAGAAAAGCCCTCCCTCAGATGCTGAGGAAGTCACCGGCCTAGGAACAACTGGGACCCACAGTCCCCGAGGCCTGCCATCCGGGGCTGACAACCCAGGCTGCAGGTGGGGGATCAAGCTGCTTTCTGGCCCAGCCCAGAAACTCCTGCTGGGAGTCAGGGCGGGTGGAGAAGGCATCCAGGAAGTGCAAAGGTAGGAGCTGGCACGCTGGGGCCGCCTCCTGCCCAGGGCGCCTGAACGGGCTGGCTGGGGACAGGAAAGGGAGTTGCAGTTCAGTGGGCTGAGTCTGCCCGGGGAGACCCAAGGGGCCCTGGTTCCATAGCCAAGAGCCCAGCAGGCCCGGGCCAGACCCCAAAGCAGCCAGAGCCTGGAGCCTGTGGCTGCAGAATCCTCCTCTTCCTTCCCCACGAACATGCCCCAGCTGGCCCAGGCCTCACTAGGACGGTTCCTGGCTGAACAGAGGGCTGTGGCAAGCTCACGTGAAGGCATCCTGGCTGCAGCTGGACGGACTTGGCCCTCCCCATCTCCCAGGACTTCTCCAAGTGGGAGGATGTGGCTGCTCCTGCAGAGTGGAGGGCCAGGTTCTGACTGCTGCCCGGTGTGGCAGCGTGGAATTCTCACGCTTCCCAGGACGGGGGAATGCCATGACACCCCGGTCACAGATGGGAGAGCCAAGGCCACAGGGTCGTGAGACCTGCCCTACTACTGAGAGCTGTCTTGGCCAGAGCTTGGGGACAGCCAGGCAGGGGTGCCCCACTGGCTTATTCTGTCTAGGCCAGAGCAGCACCCTCCCACCAGACTGGCCCCTCTACCCAACGTGGCCTCGCCAGCACGAACTTCCTCCCTCTCTGGAGGCCTATGCCCACGCTGTTTCCTGAACCCGTACCATCCCCCCTCCCCACCCCCACCTTCTCGGCCTGACAAAATCCTTCCTTCTCAGTTTTCAAAGCCCAGGCCGAATGCCACCACCACCATGCTGCCTTGGTCTGTGCAGACAAACAAGAGCTCACACCCAGGCTGTGTGGCTGGGCCCCACTCCACGCCCCTTTCCAGCTGTCTCCCCGCCTGATTCTCATGACCACCCGTCCGGACTGAGGCTCCACACCTCGGAAAGGCCAGGTGGCGTGCCCAGGTGGCAAGCAGCTAACCCCGATCAGCAGAGTTTAAGACCAACTCCATCAGCGCAAGGCTCGCCTTTCCATCTCCCCATAGGCGACAGGCAGGGAAAGGCCCAGATGCAGCTGACGTGCTCACTGTGACCCACTCATTCCAGGTCCAGGAGGAAGAGCCAGGGGGGCTGGCTGGGGCAGAGGGCCCAGGAGCCTAGGAAGCGTGGCGGGCGGGCGCAGGCAGAGCTGCTGCTGGAGATACAGCCAGGCATCAACAGCAGCTCATTGTGAAGGCCAGGGAGCGGGAACAAGGGGACATTGTCCCAGCTCCTGGGCCATGGCCTTATCTGATAGCCTTCCAGCCAACCCACGAGCTATTTTTCAACTCCATCGTTTTTTCTCTTAAAAGGTTAGTGACACAGAAGTTTAGCAAATTCCTCATTATTTTAAGGAGGGAGGAGACCAAAAAACAAAACCTGCAATAACCAAAAAGCCCTATCTGACATGGAGAGGATGTTCTCAGCTACGGGCGGAGTGAGTTAAAAGGGGCTGTACAGCCTGGAAAGTGAGGCTCAGAGTTACCTGCCAAATCTCAAAGGGGCAGAGGGTGCTGCCCTGCATGCCCCCAGTGGGCAGGGCTGGGGCCAGGAGAGGCCAATTCCAGCTCCGTCACAGCTGTCCCCAAAGGGGCCAGGCTAGTTTGGTCTTAGAGGGAGCGGGTACCGTCTCCGGAGGTGTGCAAACAGGAGCTGGGAGACTCTTTGCTACGGAGGAGATGCCTGCACTGCTAGGGTCACAGTGCTGGCCCACTGCTGGAGTCACAGGCCAGGCATGCCGCAGAGTGAGCCCCAGGAGTGTACATACATGTGCGTGCGCGCACACGCACACACACACACACACACGCACACACATGCACGCCCTGCAGCTGGGAACAGGCAGAAGGGCCTAGTGTCAACGGTGCCTGGCTGTAGGAGTAAATTTAGTCTCCGATCCTTGTAAAACACTCAAACTTGAATACTTTTAAGTCAACTCTCCGAGCCTCAGTTTTGCCATCCGTGGGTGGGGACAATGACATGCCTTCCACAGAGGGCTGCTGTAAGCATCAAATGAGACATGGGGGAGATGCCCAGGAGAGGAGGAGTAAACGCCGGTGACCCTCCTCAGTCACCTGTGATAGTTCCAGTCCCCTTTGATCTATTCTAGTCACTTGCCAGACACTGCTGTAGTGTTTTTTGTTTGTTTGTTTGTTTTTTTGCCGGATTGTGGGTGTGTCCAAGAAGAAAATCTGTAGGCTTTTTCTGATAATAAATAGTTTATACGCTTAAAGAAAAAAATGGGGTACAGCTGTGGACAAGGCTGAGACAGAATGTACACCCTGTTATTGCCGCTGACGTTTCTCAGGGAGGTGACACTCCTCACATTTGGGGTGACGAGAAGGACTTCCCAGGCCATTCTCTGTTCCTTTCCTCTGACCAAATTCCTTACCTTCTCCATGCCGCAATTTCCCCTAACTGCAAAATGAGACAAACTACTTCTACCAAAAATCCCTTAACTCTCTGAAGTGAAGAGAAGAAGAGGGTGCCTGTGACTCCCCCGACCCAATCTCCCAGTCACAAGCTTGTGTGGTCCCACGCCACTGCCCACTGCCTTCGCCAGGCCTGGAAGAGGTAGAAATCCTGGATAACGTCGGTCTCCACGGAGGAGATGCCCAACCGAGGGCTGGCAGGACCTGCAGACAGACCCTGGAGTCAGGTCAGAACGTGCCAACCGTGCTTTTGCCTGTCACAGCCTGGCAGGTCCAGGGAGCTGTGCTAGAAATCTGTCTATTGTAGGAGGACCCGGGTCCTGGCACACTGTCAGGGTGAGGGGACTCACATCCTAGGAATCCAGTGGCAGGACACAAACAGGACACTGCCCCACGCGGAACGTCCAGCAGAGCCATCCCTCCCCAGGCCCAGCCTTGCCATGCTAGCCTGGGAACCGCTTGCTGAGAAGACCAGCACTCACCCCTGGCCCAGCTAGGGTCCCAGGGGAAGGGAGAAGAATGCAGCCGCCTGGTGGCTCCCAAGGCCCTGGAGAGACATGGCCTGTCCTTAAAAGGCAGGGAGGTTGGCCACTATGCCTGGGAAGTCTTCCTGGGATGTCAGGGCCTGGCCTGGGAGCGCGTTCCCTCTTGGCCCAGGGTTCTCTCAGTCCAAGGCAAGGGGGCACGTCCTAGCAGTCACTGGAACCAGTGTGACCCTGTCCCCATACCCATGCTGAGCCCCGGGCTGGGAGGGGCCTGGTCTCCTGCCCTCACCCTACCCCTGGGAGCCTGTTTCCTCCTTGACGCCACAGGGCTGAGCTGGCAAAGGAGGGCCCACACCCTGGCAACCAAGACAGGAGGACGGGGCAGCTCATCGCATGCTATGGCTCGCAGAGGTGCCCCACATTTGCGGCCTGAATGACCGGCACTGTGACAGCCTGGACTTCACAGCCATTTACTAAGCACTAGCACGTGTTCTCACCAAGGTACACACATCGACGCACAGCCTTCTCCCAGCAACCCCGCACGAAAGGCAGCGTCGCCCCACTGGTAAGGGGGAGCAGGAGCGCAAAGAGGTCTGAAGAGCCTTGGCTCATGGGACGACCCTTCCACCGGTTAACTGAAGGGATTCGATGAAGGAAGCTTCAGGAAACCAAGGAAACCGAGGCTGGGAGAGGAGAGTGCTTGGCCGGGTCCCATGGCCCGGAAGCGAAAGCTGGGATCCTGATGGCCAGATGACCCTCTGTGGGACAGTCCTGGAGGCCGGGCAGCCAGTCGGCCCACTGCCCCAGCAGGCTGCTGTCTGGGTACGCCCTTAATCTGCATGTGACCTTGGGCCCACCTCTCTTTCCCTTGGACCCGCTGACTCGCTGCATGGCCCTGAACAGGTTCCCTCCTCTCTCCAGGCTGCTGATCTACTTCGGAAAGCACCCACCCCCCACATCCGCTCCCTGTACATATAAGAGACCATTTGTTAACTACCACGACTCCCTATTCCCACCACCACCTCCACTGTAACATGGTCGGAGTGATAGCTCGTTGCTGCTTCCTGGCCACTTTGGCCGCAGGGCTTGGGGACAGACCAGGGATGCAGGGGTGCTGGTTCTGGTCCCTGAACAGGAGAGGCACCCTCAGCATCCTGACCATACCCGTCACCACCCTTTCCATATAATTCTGCAGCCTAATGGAGTTTTCAAAAGATATTCTGGAATGCACTCAACTCCCCACAACTTATCTCTCTCTCTCTTTTTTTTTTTTGCAGGGGGAGCAGAGAGGGGGCAAAGGGCACACGGAAAGAGAAGAAACAAAAAAACTTTCCGCCTAATCCCCCAAGTCCTCCTGCAACCTGAATAATTTTGGGTTTTTAATCAATAGCTGTCAGACTTGTCAAATTACTTTGGGGACCGCAAAGCAGTTTTTAAACATTCATAAACCTCAGTGGAACAGCAAAGTGCCCTGAATTTTAAAAGAAGAGAATGTGAGGAACACTTATTGAATAGGATGAGATTTGGGCAAAGCGAGGCTGAGTTGAGGGCCATGTGCCCCTCCTGCTTCTGAGTAGGGACAGCTCTCTGCCCCCTTCCGGTTCCCAGGAGAAAGCACCAAGCCTGGCCTGACGGCTCAGAAAAACTAGGGAGGGCGACACCCCAAAACCCTAAGTCTCCCTCAGTCACCCTGAGTAAAGGCCACCCCTCAGCCCCAGGGGTACAGCATCTAGAACTCAAACCCCAGAGCAGCCGTACTGCACCCCACTGCACAGTGCGGGCCCTCGGCGTGACTGCTCGTCCTCAGCTTCTCCATGTGGACAGCTCTTGAGACGGGTTCGAGGCCCGGGCCGAGGTGTTCCCTCCCTGCAGGCTCCGTATGTGCTGTCTCCTCCTCACATGTGAGGACATACCCGTGCATTCCCCGGGCCCCAGCGTGGGACTGGTTTCTGACTGGTTCCCCCACCCCCACCCGGGGCCATAAACACCTCCAACAGCTGCTCCAGGCCCAGGGGACTCATGACTCAAGTGGGGAAGGATGATGAAATAAAAAAATAAATGCGCTGAAAACCAATGACTTCCTTTCCCCAAGCAAGCCACTGCCCCTCTCCTCTGGCTTAGCTAATTCCTCCCAGCTCTCCACCTCCAGGAAGCCTTCCTAGGCTCAGCTGGCACCCCCACAGAATGTGAGGGCAGGGGCAGAAGCGGCATCTTCTCCCCTGCAGGCAAGACCTGGGAGCCATGCCATGTAATCTCCTGGGGCTGTGCAGGCATTCATGTTAGGGCGACGAGGTGATCTGGGGACCGCTCTTTCCCTATCCCTGGGCACTGGGCTTCCTGCCTCAACCAAGGACCAGTCACTTGTCAACATAGTCCCAGCTCCTGGGACCATGCTGGTTGATGACCAAATGTGGGGAGGCCTCCCCTTTTCTTTAGAAACACACATGGATAAACATAAAGCTCTGTGACTCTGGTCACATTAACCAGTTTGCCTCAGTTTCCTCACTGGTAAAATGGAGATGACAGCACCTTAGGTATGACAGGGGGAACCTGCCACACAGCAAGCCCTGCGGCCAGCCCTGGCTCCGCCTTTCCTGGGCATTCTGCCCCACCGGGCATCACTTTTCTGGATGCTCCTAGCCCACTAACATTTCTAAGACACCTCTCAGTCCACCCAGCAGGCAGAGCCCCGCAAACCCTCCCCACATGGGGGCTCTCCAAAAGTCTCTGCCAACTGACCTGGAGAACCTCAGCCGCTCCACCCACCACTTCCCAGACCGGGCTGGAGAGTGTTGTCATTTCAAGTAGGTCCCTCAAAGTCCCTATTTTAGGAAAAATAGACACATCTGGGAACAAATGGTGGCACCCTTGGTTCCAGCCCCAGTGCTCCTCTCCAACCCTGCTATTTCTCTAACTCCAGCCACCACTTGGGACAGAGGAGCTCTGTGGCCTCAGGGAGACAAGAAGCAAAGACAGAAAGGGGAATGGGCTCTTGGCCAAGGGACTGTAGACTTCTAGTTCGCCTCTCCTGCACTTCGGCTTCCTCACCTGACAAACGGGCTATCCTTACCTCCTGCCAGACCTCCTGGAGCTTCATTATACTAATTCCCCCCGCCACGCCTGGGCTAGTGAGTCCAGTGCCCCAGTATATAGTTACTGAGTACCTTTAGTACGCCAGCACTGAGCCTGGGGACCCTGGAATCCCCCCCCCCCCGCATCGCTCCCAAAGCCTGGTATCTGCAAGTCCCAGTGGGGCCTCAGAGCTCTGATTCCCAGACTGTCAGGAAGCAGAAGACAGCTAGGAACATTCCACAGAAATAAAATAGCAGGAGAGGGTAGTGTCAGCAAGCCACAGGCTCCCGGGCCCTCAGCAAAGGCAGAAACTCAGAGAGATGATGTCAGAGAAAACTGGCGTGTGACTGGTGAATTCATAGAGACTGTGCATCAAAGGCATCCGTGGCTCTCCGGTACCTGCCTCGCCCAGCACACCTGGGATGTGCACGAGGCAGCCACTGGCTCCACATTTAACAGATCACACACATCTGACCGTCAGGTGGCCCGACTTAGTTAAGAAAACTGAAGCTCCGAGACCTCGAGGGCCGTTCCAAAGCCCAGAGAGTGTGATAGATTCCGAGAGCCCATGTTCTTTTCCCGCCCCACACTGGCTGACTCTAGGATAAGCTAGCTCTGTCTGTCATTTGCCACCTAGCCCATGGGAGTCCAACCAAAAAAGCCATACACTTTACATACAGCTTCCAAGGTGTAGCCCAAACTAGCCACACCAGCCCTGCTCAGTCGCAGCTGGCTCCAGTCACACTAGGAGGCCCCACTTCCACTTAGAATACACCCAGCAGCTAAGTCCCCCTTAGCCGTCAAACCCTGGCTCACACACCACCACTTCCGTGGCTCCTGCCCCAGCCGAACTGGCAATTCCCTCCAGGGTTTGCCCCGATGCACCCATTCCTATGGACCCCAGGAAGTGGAGGCTCGACAGAGGTTCAGCGAGGTCCAGCAGCTTGCCGGAGGTCACAGTTCACAGTCAGGGCTGGTGGCCTGGCATCTGGGCTTCCACTAGAAATGCTCTGCACTGCCTGTCAATGCCTCAGGCTTTCACCAAACCTACCAAATGTACCCACTTTTCAAGCAACTTACAGGAATCCTGAGTCACCAGAACTATACCGAGTCCTGCCTTTGTCGCCTCCTGTGTGACCCCTGGGCGAATATTTCTCCTGTCTGGAAAATGGTGAGGAGGACACCTAACTGGTAGGAATCTGATCCAGCTCCCAGCAGTGAGAGTGAGAGTGGCTAGGATCAAGGGACACTTGCAACAAGCCAGGCAGCTCATTCATTCCTCCTACGCCTTCCACAAGAAAGTCTGGAACCAGTCAAATTCCTGACCTCTCAGAGACAGGGTACTTCCCCAGTAAAGACTGCAGCATCACAGTGACCTGGCTCCTGACGACTGTTTCAAATATTTAAGCTGGAGCAAAACACACTCCAGGCCCAGACACAGCCTTCCTGGTCTACCACCGCCCCAGCGCAGGCCGATGGATCAGGGAGCAGACACAGGCAGGGAGAAGGAGGGGAAATAAAGAGACCCACTGCGGGGCTGGAGGGGAGAGTTCACAGCCCGAACCCCAGCACAGCCTCGCCCAGCGCAGCCCAGCCCAGGGCTGGGCGACTCAGAGCAAAGGCCAAGCTCCTCAAGTAGTGAAAACTCTCCAGCAGGTCCCAGTAGTTGCCAGTGGCGTCCGCCACAGGCCATCGGGGCTTGCTCACAGAAAGGAGCAGCTGATGGTGATTTCCTCTCTTTTCAAAAACTAGAAACAGCTACCACACTTTTGGTTTCTTGTTTTTTTGGCGGTACTACCCTAATTACGTCCACATTCCAGGCTGGCCATAGATGTCTGCAGAGGCGCAGAGACACCGTCCCTGGAGAATTCTTGAGCCCCTCCCAAGGCTGGCATCTCTGACAGCTCCTCTTTGGCTGGCGGCTCCCACCCATCATCACTTAGATCTCCCAGGCCCAAGAGGCTGGTTGGTGGCCCTGAGGCTGGCAGCCTCTCTCCTTCCCTCCTTCCTGACCTCCGTCCTTTCAACCTCCATTCAGGCCACTCACCATCCCTCAGCGTGCCCCAAAAGTTCACCAGGTCCCGGGAACCACAAGGCCAGGCCGGCCGGCTGGTTGCCTGCTGTTCCCCACTGGGCCCGGCCAGTCCAACCCAGCTCTGGTCCTGGACAGACCACTCCGGCCCTGTCCGCTGGGACTATTCATGGCTAGTTAAACAAAGGCTAAGTTCCAACTCTCTGTAATGTGCTTTTAAAGGGCCAGTGTCCCACTCGGGCTAGCTGGGGACTTAAAGGCACAGATCCCTTTTTCTGTACAGGAAACAGGACATAAAACAAACAAACAAACAAAAATCACACGAAATCATGACTAGAGTGAAGGCCTTGGGTTTCTAAGGAAGACTTTAGATGAAATGCACGGTAGTAAAAATCCAAATTTCACTCAAAGGTCCCAAAGATCCACAAAACAATGGGGTACATCTTAAGAATAAGAGTAGCAATGGCAGCCATTTTTAAGCACTCACTCACTTTATGCCCAGCGTAGTGCTTGGCACTTCATAGCACCATCTCACTATTCCTCTCAACCACTGCACGAGACAGGCATTACCTGACCCCACCTGAGAGAGGAGGAAGCTGCAGTGGGTAGAGGCTCCCAGGTCGCCCAGGATTTCACCCACGAAGTTTGCATCAAACCTGGAACCCAGCCAGGTGAGGTAAGCCAAAGCCAGGATGCTTCCCCCTACCTGCTCTCCCTCCCTGTCTCAGACACTCAGCTTCCCCAGACTGATGTTCAAGCCCCACCTGTCCCTCAGCCACCAGCACCTTTCCTTCATAGGGAAAATGAAGGTGATGAGGAGGAATCACTTGTCACAGGTGCCTGAGCACTGGGCTTTCATCTAGGCCTCAAAACCTTGTAAGGTTGGTTCTGTTCTTTCTCCCTTCTTAGATGAGAAAACTGGAAATCATGACATCTGGCTAGACATGAAAGGAGACAGATGACTCCAGGTAAAGGTGAGACACGAGAGCAGGGAGGGGAGTGGGTAGGGAGAAAAGCAGGTCTACCAGCCCTGTAGGACTGGAGCACGTCACACCCAGGCCCTCGGTCCCCTCTGGGAGGCCTGGTGAGGGGAGCCCTCTTCCCAAGCCCAGGGCTCAGGCAAGCTGGCCAAGGCCCTTCCACTGTCCACAGAATGGAGGAGGCAGGGGTAAGGGCTCTCTTGGGGCCCCTAGGTTCTAAGGGTGGGCAGGGGAGGAAAGGAGGAGAGACTTGTCTGCCTGTGCCTCAGCATCTGGTCTAACAAGCCCTCCGAGAAAGATGGGCCATTTCCTGGCATCTGGAATGGCTGGGCAGGCACAGTAGGTGCTTTATGACCACCCTCTATCAGGAACGCCAAGGCCAGGGGGAGTGCTCAGGCCTAACACTGCAGGGACCAGGTCATTCAAAGATGTATCACCCTCATTCTGTTTCTGTGGAGCCTGGCAGTCAAGTAAGCTTGAGACCGTGTAGCCTGGTGGTTAAGAACACGGGCTCTGAAGCCAGAATGAGTTCAAATCTGGGCTGTGCCACTTGCAACTTGTGTGTTCTTGGATAAGTCACGTCACTTCTCTGGGCCTCTCAGTATCCCCATCTGTAAAATGGGCAATAATAATAGTACTTGGCCTCACTGGGTGGCTTTGAGTTCAGTGGGTTATAGACAAACTCTGGCTCAGTGAGCACTTAAGAAAGACCAGCCGGCGAGGCTAAAGGAGGCTGCCCAGGGTACGCTGCCCATGAAGCTGGAAACCGGTGTCCTGGAAGTGACCCTGGGCAAGTCACTTCTTCCTCTGGGTCTTAGCTTCTTTTTTAAAAAGGAGGGATTTCAACTGGGAAGCTCAGTGACTACTAGGCAAGACCACCCTCACAGCACCTTCGAGATGCCCTGCTGCTCCCAGAAAGAGCCAGGCCAGAGGCCATAAAGGAGGAGAAAGGCTGGGCTATGGCCCAAACCCTTTGAAACCTAAATAAGACTTGCCTTGGCCCCACCCTCAGGCTAATTGGGGTCTGCTGGGTACCGGAAGGGAAGCAAGGGCACAAAGCCACACTGCCTGTCAGGAGGCTGCATAAGGCATCACCTCTCCAGGTGGAGCCCAGCCCCACCCTGGCCTTCTCTGGGTCTCAGTCTCCCCACTCCCCACTGCGGGTGGGCCTCTCCACCTCAGGTGTCTCCCAGGGGTTGTGATGCAGCTGAGCTCACTTCCCCGTGGGGAGCTGTGCAGCAGCCACACAAACCACCTCACACCTGCTGCACAAACAGCCTCCCTTGGCCCCGAGAGCCCCCGAGGCTTGATCAGGTTCAAGGTCTGCCTCCTTCTACCTTCCTGGAACCTAAAGCAACCAGTGCGTGTGCCAAGGGGATGCGAGGGGTGCGGAGCACCAGAAGAAAAGGGCCAGCAGGCAGTAGGAATGCCTTGTAGTCCTGGCAGAGCATGTGGCTGCTGTTCCTGAGGGGCACCGGGACACTGGGGGCTTCGGGAGCACCCACGGGGTTAGTCAGTGAGGGGTGGCCTAATTCGGTGGTTTGCAGGCCTGCGTTGAAATTCTAGTCGTGTTACTTAGCAACTGTGGAACTTTGGGCAAATCCTTTCACTTTTCTGAGCCTCAGTTTCCTCATGCATAGAATGAGAAAATACACTATCCCCTGCAGATAACAGAGATAAAAACACCAGTTAACCAGTGCAGAGAAAGTATTTAACAAAACTACCTGGGAGCCCACGCGGCTCAGATATCTGAATGTTATTCATTCAGCAGACACTGGGAATCCACATGGAGTCCATGAGACCTAGGATGTCCGAGTTCTACACTGCCACCCACGGCCCCGACCAAACACATTCTAAACTCCTACAGCCAGACGAGCCTTGGGGGAGGTCAAACACAAAAGGGAGCCTTCCAGGGCGAAGCCATTCGTGTACAGGAAACCTAGCTCTGCTGGGGCAAAGTGAAAAGACCCGCCCAGTAAACCCAGCTCCAGGATGCTCTTCTTAGGGGCCTTACCGCAGAGATGGGGCAGGGAGGGGGAAGGACATGTGAGCCAGAAAAAGTGAGAAGCTACAGGGCAGTCCAGTCCGCGAGCCCTCCACAGAGAGCGAGCAGGAAAAAGGGCTCAGAGCATCCCGATGCATGACCAAGGCTGAGCCCCACTGGGTGAGCTGGTGAACTGTGACCAGGGGGACAAGGGCATCTGAGTCCCTCAAGGCCCCTCCCTCAGCTCCCCAGACTGGCCGGCTCTCCCTGTGATTCGCTGACTGCTGCCTCCTGGTCCTCACCTCCTTCTCCTATTCCACATACCTCTCCTGACCCCAGTGGTTCCCCTCGAGGCCCTGTCCTCTCCTTACTCCATGGAGGACAGCTCCCTCCCTCCCTGAAACCCAGGCGCCACCCTCTGTGGCTTCCCTCCTCCCTCACGGGCCACTACTCTCGGCTCCTTTCCCGGTACTGCATGAACTTCCCTCCAGGTGTAGTTGCTCAGGCTCAGATGTGGGGTACTCTTCTTCAGCTAAACACTTTCCTCTGGTGCTTTCATGCACTCCGTGGCTTTAAATAGCTCCAGTGTGCTCGAGACTCCTAGGTTTCTTTCTGCCTGCAGCCCTCCCCTCCTCTGGCCAGACATCTCCCCTAGGATGCCTCCTAGCACCTCAAGCCTGAAATGTCCAATGTCCAAAGTGAAGCTTCTATCTTAGAAGTTAAAGCCGAGCCTCAAAAGCCAAGAGCCCTCCCCTTCCTTGGCCTTCAGAATCCAATCCATCACCAAGTCCTACTGATACCTCCTCTAAAACCCTCACAACCAGGTCCACTCCTCTGCATCTGCCCAGGTGGCCTCACCCCACGCCCTACTCTGCCTACCAGGGAATCACAGGGACCCTTTAGAAATGTAAAGCAGATTATAAAACGCCTGGGCTAGAAACCCTTCAATTACTCCCTACAAGCACTCTGAAAACATTCAAACTCTTCCACAGATAGAAGCAAGCAGGAGTGGCCTGCCTCCCCTCTGACCTCATCTGGCAACCCCCACCCCCACCAGCAGCCTGACTTTCCCGCCTTGGGGACTTTGTCCTGCTGCACCCTCCCTCTGCGTACTTGTTCCACCCACAACGAACAACAACGAAAGGCTGGCTTTTGGTGTCTTCTGGAATTCAGCCTTTCCCCAACTGCCCCCTCCAACAGGTCTTGCCCCACCCCCATGACTCCTGACTGGAACACCTGGCTTGTTTCCTTCACAGCCTTGCTCATTGGGCCAGCAAATATTTATTAAGCACAAACCATGGGCCAGGCAGGCACCATTTTAGTCACTGGGAATCCAGACGCTGAACAAAATAGACAAAAATCCCTGACTTACAATTCAGCGGGGGAATGTGTCCGCCTAACCTGGAACTACTTCCGATTACCCGTCTCTTTTGCCAGAAGGTAAGCTCTGTATGGACAAGGGTAATGTCTGCTGTGAATCCTGAGGCGGAGGGGGATCCTGGCATGGTCTAAGAGTGTAAAAGCTCAGTAAGTGTTTATCAAGTGAATATGTAAAAACAGGGGAGCAAAGGAATCAACCCCAAAAAGACACTAAGAGTCCAGCTTTTGCTGCCTCCTAAGGACATGCCTCTTACTCCTCCCAAGGTCTCAGGTGAACACGAGGCTCCTGCAGTGCCCCAGCCTCTCTAGGGCACAGACCAGATGCACAAGTGGTGGCTTTGGTTAACTGCTGGAAAAGAGGGATGACTGCAGCCTGCGCAGTCAGGGAAGGCTCCCTGAAAAGGCGAAGGCCGAACAAAGCCAATCCCCGTGCCCCCCAAATCTAGGGCGAGGGAAGAAAACATATTTGTGTTTTAGGGCTCTGATGTTCTTTGCTCTAGTAAGAAAAAAGAAAGGGAAAAAAAAAAAAAAAAAAACCTTGTTCCGAAAAACCCTTTACTTTTTATTAGTGTCTGGATCAATAAAAGTTTTGGGAGTAAAGCTGCTCTCCTGCAATACTAACCGCCAGAGAGACAGGCTAAGATTATTAAATCTCTCTCCAAGAGCCCCAGCGGCTGGCCCCTCTCCTCACCTGTGCTGGGAGCCCGAGGCTAAGGAACAGCAGGCCAAGGGCTCTCACTGGCAAAGCAGCTTAGAGTCAACCCCACCAGTTCCTTGGACCCAGACGACCTCCCAGGCTCCTTATAGTCTTGTTAGCTTGGGCCTCCCCAACTCTAGCCCAAGACTTAAAGCTCCCAGAGGGCAGGGCCAGATTCCAAGGAAGAGAAAGGAGCCAGTCTAGCAACCCTAGCCTCCGCCTTCACTCCTCTTCCCAAGCCCCAGAGGGGGTCTTCCATTTAGCTCCCCAGGACCAGGTGGGGATTGAGCTGGCTATTGACCACCTCCTCGCATCAAGGAGGCCCTGGCCTGAGGGCGGGTGGGATTCCAGAGCTGAGCCCCATGCCCTCCAGTCTCCATCCACTCCCATCCAAGGCCCAGCCACCCACCGGGGAGGACCCTTGCTTCACCCCTGCCCCCACAGAGCCACCCACAGACCTTGGCGATGGGTGCCCTGGCCTCTCGGCTGCCCCAGGTCTGGGCAGCAGGTGCCCAGGAGCAAGATCCAGCTTTTGAGGATGGCGGGGCCTCCACAGAGCAGATCCTCTGGCCCGGCCCAGGATCTTGCCGAGGTTGTCACTGAGAAGTCCGAGACCACAGAGGCTCATCCCCAAGGATGGTGTGCGCCCAGGTGTTGCTCCTGGCCAGATCAGGGGACCTCTCAGCCAGGGCTGGCATCTAAGAGGTGTGCCCAGGCAGGCTTCCCCTTCCCGCAAAGCACACGTTGAATCTGTCTTCCAAGCTGAAATTTCACAAATGACTTAAGAAAAACAGCGGTGACAACACCTAGAGATTTCCGGGTCCTCCAGGGAACAAGTGGAAAATTACAGTCTTCCATACAGGTAACCACATGGCACAACCTCCAGGTCCAAAAAGTCTAGAAAGACGCCTGGAAACAAAGAGTCGCTTTCAGCCACAGGCAAGAGTCACTCCCAGGGGACCAGGACACGGTACAGGCTCAGGGCTTGAGGCGCCTCAGTCTGGAGAAGTCCCTTCCAGGCTCCTCCCACAAAGTGGTGGCCCCGCCCAGGATCGCAGCCGGCCTGGAGTCCCGCCTCTGGGCCTTTGCACTGGCTCCAGACAAGGCTGGTTTTGCCTCATTCTGGTCTTGAATCAAGTGCTGTCTCCTAGGCCAGGCCGTTCCTGAGCACTCCAGCTTAAGGAGCAACTCCCCCGCCCCCAAATTATCACCCGGCTTCATTTTCTTCATAGCACTGATCTGAAATCATCTTGCTTGCCCGCCCCTTCCCCCACCGTAAGAATGTCAGGTCCGGCACATCTCCGGCCAGTGCGTGGCACAAGGTAGGCACCGGCAGAGGTGGTGAATGAATAAACCTATCTTTCTGGCTGATCTGAGACGTGATGGCTAAAGCAGTGTAGGTGGGAGCGGGGGTAACGGGAAGAGTTGGGGGCAGCGCCAAGGCCTCCTCCCCCGGCGCCGCTCTGGAGCATTCCAGGCTGCCCCCAGGCTGCCCTGGGGCGGCGCCACGCCCCACACGCTCTCCCGGCGGGAAGCGGCCTGCCCCGCCCCCCCAGAGGCCGGCCCACCTGCAGCCGCGGGCCCTTCCCTGCCCAGGCCCAGCGGCCAGGGACATTCCGCAGCCAGCTGCCCCCAGCTGCAATCACTTTCCACTCCGATCACGGGGAGAGACAGGCCCCACTCGGGTTCGTCTGGCTCAGAGCAGCATCCGGGAGCCCCCCAACCCCACCCCCGGGACAAACACCCTCCTTCCCTGCACTTCCATTCAAACATTTTTAAAATGCGAACAAAGACGGAGGTGCAGACCGGGGCAGTGATTTGCCGACCACAGTCACTGGGAAGGAGGGGCAAGGGAAAGCAGGGCTCACGACTCCCCGCACCCTACTCGAGACTAGAGAGCGGTTCTCTTGCTGGGGAGAACTGGGTTTCCAGGCAGCAGTCCTGGGTTCGAGTTTCTGTGGGCCGGAACCCGCAGGGAGGACACAAGCAGGGGACTGGGAAAGCTACCCAGGTTTGAAACCACCACTAAACCATCATGGGGCAGGCAGATCCACTCAGGCCACTGGGCCCAAATGCCGCCCCATCCGGCCTGGCGCTTCATTCTCCGGTCGCACTCACCTGGTCCTCACACCTGGTCCTCACCGAAACACATGGGAAACAGCACACCCAGCCAGCTCAACATTTTTGGCTGAGGTGGTCACCCCCTTTCCCCTCCCACTGAAGCCACAGTACCATCTCAGGCCTCTACCACAGGCAGGGAACCTCACCTCCCTCCCTTATAGCCACCACCTGGAGGGGCTGATCAAACGGAGGACCCGGAAGCCTCCACTGGGGAGGCTGCTGCACTACGTCCTGAAGCAATGATATTACAGAATCCAACCCCTCCGATGAAGAGAGGCCCTGGGAGAATAGAGCCTCGCCTGGGATCCTGCCTACTCCAGTTCCTCAGCAAACAACTGAGCTCCTACTAAGTACCGGACTGGCAGGCACCTACTGTGTGCAGCAGGCAGGACTCTGGCTGGGGCACCTCAGGGCTGGTGAAGAGGTCTGTGGTCCACAGCAACCCCCAACCTGGCAAGTCTGTAACTCACTCCATCCCCTGCTGTGTCCTTTCTTGGGCTCAGATGTTCTGGGCACAGGTGATCCTGACCACAAGTCATCCAACAGTGCCCACAGCCTCCACCCACCCCCCCCCAATCCCAGGGGCCTCCTAGACAGAGGTGCACTTAGAATAGTTCCTTTCCTTCTGAGGTGAGGTTTCCCCTCACAGCCCATACGACGTCTTAAAAAAGTTTCAAAAGGGGAGAGGTGAGGATGTAGTCACAGGGAGAGGCCCTAGGGCAGAAGAAGCCCCTTTGGCTCTCAGAATAGCCAAGATAATGGGGAAGGAGGAAGCAGAGCACATCCTGGAGCACCTCCTCCAGAGTGCAGGCCCCAAAGAGGCCTCCTACGTGATCTCAATCATGGCAACAAAGAGGCAAGGCAGATGCTGTGACCACTACATAGACGGAGAAATCAAGTCTACAGAAGCTCAATCACTGGTACCAGTTAACTCAGCTTCATCTGAAAGTAGATGTGCACGCTCCCTCCCTCTTCCTGAACTCCTGGCCTGCCTCCCAGTCTCCGGGGTGCAGCTGGGGGTCTACTTGTCTCTGGTTCTTCAGGTCCCAGGAATGACTCAGTAAACGTGTGATGGACATAGACACCCTTCGGGTCAGTCTTTTCTCAAAGCTCAGAGCCCAGATATCTCAACATCTGTTGAGATCTGAAGGTGTCTCCACTAACTGGGCTAGGCTCTCTGGAACCCTCCTCCCTCAAAAGCTTCCCACTTCCCGGAAGGCAAGAGAGCCAGCCCCAAGACTATCGATGGGCGACAGGCACTTCCAGGCAGTGCTTTTGTGTCCCTCTGGGGAGAGAGATGGTCATGTTTTGGGAGGGAAGACTCTTCCTGTGACCATGGCCTTCTTCTTTCTAAAGGCTGTGGGGAGCACGGAAGCCCTCTCTGGCTTGCCCAGAACTGCCTGAGCTGGCGGAGGGTGCTGCTGTAACCTTGGCCTCAGAAGGAGTCTGTGGGACTGAAACAGCCACAGGGCCTGGCTGTTCATGGACAAGGGCTTCTAAAGAGACCAAGGCTGTACTTAGCTGAAGAAACACATTTGGTATTAGATTGAGGGCCTACTCTGGATAGCCGTTTCAAGGCGCCCCAGCTGTTAATTTATGTGAGCACATTTATGCCCGTGTGGTTTTATCATCAACAAAGAACAAATGTGTCCTGGCACCTGCGACACGTCAGGCTTGGTGCTAGGTATTTTACATACATTACCTCGATTAATCCTCCAAAGAAACATTCACTGTGCATTTTACTAAAATGAAGCTGAAGCACAGAGAGGTTGGAATAGTTGCCCAAGGTCACACAGGTAGTTACCGGTGGAGCTGGTATTCAGGCCCCTCAACAATCCAGCCCCAGCCTATCTTCCTGGTCCGAGCTGCCAGTGCTCACCATTCCAGGGCCTCTGTTCTCTGTCTCTGCCTGCCCCTCGGGTTCCCCACTCACCTTGTTTTCCAACGTATGAAGGGATTCATGTATATTACCAGCCCGCAGCCTCCCTCCCTGCTCCCTCCGTCCTTACCTGCTCAGATATCGCCCCTGCTCACATGCCCTACTCCCTCCCATTAAGCCAGCCAGGTTCCAGCCCCCCCGGCCACCTCCTCCTGCCAATACCATCCAGTCTCTATCACCCCCACGGTTTATATCACCCCCATCTGCCAGGCCCCCGACCAGTGTCTCGTGGTAATGACTTCAGCTGGCAGAGACTCCTGGAACCTTTTCCCCCCACAGTGACGTTGACACATGTTCGCTTAAAAAGCATTCAAGGGGAGTAAATTCCCACCCATGTGATGCCTCTTTGGAAAAATATAGAGTAAATTTACTCAAACAAGCAGTGAAGCATGGTTAGCATTTCTCTTTCTTGGTTGTCACAGTGCCAAGAGCTGGCCAACACCTGGTATGGTGTTCCAGGGACTGGATGCTATCGAGGGGCAAGGGACGGGGGAAGGTCCCCGCTGATAAGCCCGTGGCTACTGGTCTCTACTGTACAGTATGCTGGGCTCGGCTGGGGGTCAAGCCCCCTCGGCCCTAAGCCCTGCCTCCAGAAATGCCACTTCTGTTTACTATGTTCTTCCCAGAGCATAGCTTCTGTGTCTGACTAGGTCACCTGCTGCCCAGTCCCCAAGTCCTGTCCCCGCTCCACTAGCATGGGGCCCCGCCCTCACAGCCATCACCACGACATGTCGACATCAGGCCCAGTGCCCGAGTTCACACACACAGCCCCTGATTTCACCACGTACCTGAAAGATCAAGGAATTCAAATCTCTAAGTGTTTTCTGAGAGTCTGTTGGCAGGTGTCTCGCACAGCGCTTCCATGTCTGATACTCCTGACCTCCTTCCCATGACGTGTGCCAGAGGGAGGCATCCCTGCCCCATTTTACAGATGACAAAATAGGCCCATCAAGTTAAACACCCAGTCCAAGGCCACACAGTTAGAAAGGGAGTGACACCAGGATACAAGCAGGTAAACAAGGCACACACGGTCTCTGTCCTCAAGAAGCTGGCAGTCCAGTGCGGGAAGGATACATACAGACATCAGTGCCAAACAAAAACACTTAATAGGAGGCCAGAGGAGGCCGTGGAAAGTATCCTGTGCAAGACTTAGAATGGCTGTTGGGACAACACTTCTGGTTTGGGTGCAGGGATCTGAGAAAGGTGTCACGGAGAGGAAGACATCAGGCACACCCTCTTCCTCCTGAGATTTGGGCCCCCGCAGAGCTTTGTCCCTGGCACTTTGTGCAAGGGAATAAGCGTGAACAGATGGGCTTACCCCAGGCAGGGCCATGGCATACAGTGTCACGTTTATATCACGACAGCCCAGCCCTGAGAGGTGTGTCAAGTTCTCCTGCCTCCTATACAAATGAGGAGACCGAAGTGCAGAGTGGTCCAATACTCTGTCCCAAGTCACAACAAACAGCTAGTAGTAATGTCCTGGTCATACCTAACTCCAAGGCCTGCCTGTCTTGCAAGCACCTAATTTCTCTGAGGCTTCATCTTCTGGTTTGTAGAAACTCCAGTGTCAGAAGTACCTCCACTGCAGACTGGTGTTGGACATTAAATGCCCCCACCTGCAGCCTGGGCCTGGGACCCTGCTCCTGCAGCCTGTTGGGTGGACGAGCAGAGGCCAGTCCTCTGTTCCTGAACCAAGCTTGCCAAGGAATGGCCGCCGATATGGAGTTATAATTGGTGAGCTCGGCGGCACAGAGCCCAGCAATACACCCGGTGGGTGATGGTGTTGCAGGGGAAACAGCTGAGCACAGCGAATATAGCATTGACCCAATTCAGTTCTGTTCTGTCTTCGAGAAAATAATTGAGTTTAAATGAATAGGTTTCCCACGTCCCCTCCGGCCTTGAAGAGGGTGGAAAGGGAGGGGGGAGACAGGAGCAGTTCCCCGGGCTCACTGTTGGTTATTTTTGAGTCATTAGGCCTATGAAAGGTTTCCTTCTTTCCTTGGCGGCCAGTGGGGGTCAGACACGGCTGGGAGGCAATGAGGTGAAAACCACACAGAGTGGACAGTGAGGATGGAGGTTTAAGTCCTGGCCTCACCAAGTGCTCTGTGGAGACGGTCGGTCCCCTCAGGCACCGGGGCCAACGTCTATAGAAAAGGAATACTCCCCACCCTGCCCGGGGGTAGCTGGGAAGAGCTAATGCAGGCTGAGCACACTTGAGGCCTTCAGGGGAGTAAAGGAATCTGGGGTGAACTGCAGAGGCCGATTCCTTGCACTCCAGGAATGTAAGCCCAATGCTGCCACATCTATTTTTTTTTTAAGAAAAGCCAGAAACGCAAATTTTTCAGGTGAACGTCTTAGGGGGCAATTTAAGGATCAGTAACCAATTTTTAAAAAAAATACCAAAAAACACCTCTCCACCTTCTCAGACCACATGAAACCTGCCTGCGGGCTACATGTGCATACGAGCCACTCATGTGCACCCCCAATTTAATGACAATGCATGGAAAGCCACTGATGATGTGGTGTCCTCACACCTGTTTATTGCCTGATGCTGTCCTCTGGCCAGGAGGTAGAGCCCAGCCCTGCTTGAGAGGGAGAAGCGGGACCTCTCAAGACTTCGGGGAGGAAAAGGAGGGGTAGCTCCCTCCACTGTGGGAAGGTGGGTGGGGACGTTTTATCGAGAAATTAGGGGTCCCCCATCTCACCTCCTGCACTGCCCTCAACTCCCTATTAGGGTCTCAGCTTCCTCTTCAGCAAAAAGGGGGTTTCTGAGAGGACCAACGAAGAAAGAGAAAGCTTCAGGAGACAAAGCGAAGCTGTATCAAGTCTCCCCGAGAAGCAGCACCAGCACCGCAGAGCAGAAATCGTGTGCAAGTCAGCCAGGCCTCAGGTCATTCCCCAAAGGCCAGCTCCATGGCTGTGAGCCCAGGGCAGTCACTTGACCTCTCTACACCTCAGTCTCATCCTCTGTACACGGGAGAGAAGAATCTTTGGGACACAGAACTGCCCTGAGGTTAAACGAGATGATGACTGTCAAGTGCCTGGTAGGATGCCTGGCACATTGCAAGGGATCAAAACGTGACAGGCACTATTATTATTGTTATTGTTCTCTTTAGTGAAAAGCGTGCCAGGGAATCCTGGCTGGGTGATTACAACGAGGTGGCACAACCAGGCAAACTCGACGTCAACAGATGAGGCCACCTATAATCAGCACAATCGTTAGGCATGCAAATGGTGTGGCTTAGATGTTAGAAAAGGGTGTTCTTTGAAGTGTGTTTAAATAATCTCTCTCCCTTGGCTGCTCGGCCCTCCCCAAATCTTGTTTACACTGTTGGTTTCGTTAGCAAACACTTTCTCAATAAAGTGAGACACAATTCTAAATGAGTACATATTCAAATCAAGAAGGTTTTAAACCACATGAGCCCCTGCCCCTCCTCCCCACCCCCAACCGCCAACCTGGAATTGTTTGTGGGGGCCCATCCTATGGCTCTTCGGCCTTCCTAGCCTCTTTTCCCAGGAGGCTGGGCTGGAGGCCCCCACAAACTGGCTGCCCTCTGCTCTGTGGACCCGGGAAGACAGCGGGAGGGCCTGGGGTGTGTTCTCCACATGGAGCAGACGCTGAGAATCAGCAAGCATCTGTCAGGGAAGTGCTTTGAAAAGACATTTGGAAAGACATTCTCAGTAGCATTAATATGACCAGTGAGTTCCCTGGGCGCCAGGGCATACCCCACCAGGCATACCATAATACTCACATTGGTAAGAACCCAGGCTCAAAGAGATTTAAGGAAGAAAGGTGCTTAAAGTCACAGAAATAGTAGGCTGGAGAACTGGATTGAAACTAAGGTCCATCTACTGCCCCTGGAGTCTGCTCTCCTGGTTCTGCCCTGACACTGCACTTAGCACAGGCCTCTGTCGACCTGGAGAGGACAGAGAATGTTAATAATCCAAAATCGATCCCAGAGCCTTTGAACAGGAAGGGATCATCAGAGACTGACCTGGGTTTTAAGCTGAAGACACTGAGGCTCAAAGCAGTCCTATAATTTGCCCAGAGTCCTACAGGCAAGGCTTCTCGCCCCAGGCTAGCTGCTTCTGCATTCAGATCTTTAAACACAAGACAATTCAACAATCTTCCTTCCCCTTAACAGCTGTGGCAGTATCTTAAACATGCCTGTACCTCCTCGGCCCAACACAGACCCAAGGAGACAAAAGATGCTCAAGAAATGTTTGCCCAACTGTTTTCTTACCCAAAAGACAATGCTGAACAGCTGCAACAGTGAAGACACATTTAAAAAGATGGGTGCTGGCTTGGGGACAAGGGAGAGAGTAGACCATCCTCTGTGGGAGAACTTGGCCATCCTCAGCTTGGGAAGGGCCCCTTTCAAAGCACTTCCCTGACAGATGCTTGCTGATTCTCAGTTTTGGAGGAAATGAAAATAGAAGTCTTAACAGATATGTTAGCCCCTCACCCGCCCCCTGCTGCCTCAGACCACCACCTGAGCAAAATGAAGTGTTTGCTTTTCTCACTCCTTCCTGGGCCCCAGAAATTGAGGCTGGGAGAGATGAATGACTTACCTGAGGTCGGGGAATGGTGGAGCTAGGACCCAGACTTCTTTGCTCTTTCAACCAGGCTTCCCATCACCCCTCCCCACCTCTGGCTCTTGGAAACCTAAGGGAGCCTTGATAATGATGGTGAAGATAATGGCCCTCCCCCTTGCCAGTCCCCCTAGGCCACCTCTGACACAACTCAGGCACCTCCTCAATCTGGACACTTTGCTAAGCCCCACCCCCTTTAAAAAAACAATCCTCACAAATATCCTGGGAAGGAGGTACAATCATTGTCCCCATTAACAGACGTGGAAACTGAAGATCAGACAGGTTAGGTATCAGCTCAAGGCCACAGAGCTAGGAAGTAGTAGAGCTGGGATTCAGCTTAAGGGGCCTGAGCTGTTAATGGCTCTGCTCCGAGTGGGGCCTAGGAAACCCCCAGGTGGGGAGTCGCTGTGGGTAACAAGCGTCTTGACCACGAGTGTGACAGGATGTATTACCCCTCACAGCACCACACCCTGCCAGGGGTCGGTCATCCTTGCCTGCTTTCAGGCAAGGCTGTAAATAAACCTGGAATGGAGATGTGCTTTCTGGAACGGAGGCTCTGGAGCCTTCCAGAACTGCCCAAGTCCAGCCACAATATTTTTCAGAGAGCACCCTAAACTTCTACTCCCCATCACCTCCCTTCCCTACTCTGCCAGCATTTCAGGGGTGAGGACTGCAGCTTCTGGAAGTATCAGGGAGGGGCCAGGAGAGGAGACCCTTCCTCTAGAAGACTAAGGGGAAAACAGGGTCTGGCCCTGAATGGCCAGCTTCCTCCGCCTCCTCCCGGAAGCCCTCCTGCCCCCACTCTCACACACGGCCAGAGGGCTGCTTCTAAAATCCCTGATCTGACCAGTTCCCACTTCCTATTAAAATTCTTCCCACTTCCAGTCACCTTAAGGATCAGGTCCAAACCCTGTCCACCTTCTCGCCACCCTCGCCCGGGGCCAAACACATAACCAGACGCAGGCAGCAGCACACAACTGCCAGGCCTGCCAGCAGGGAACCCTCCCACCAGCTGTCACCTCCAGGGGCCGGACCACCTACTCCACACACCCACCAGCCCCTCAACCACAGGGTCTGGTGACCCATCTGCCTCCTCCAACAGCCAGAGGGGACCTTTGAGGGCGGAGCCTGGGTGTGCTTGCCCCTTCCCCTCAACACAGTATGCCCTGGCTGGCTGGAGTTTGTTGCGCTGGGCTCCCCAGGGACAATGAGGCCAGCTCAGGGTCATCACTGGAAGGGGAGGCTCCTGGAAGTAGACCTGACCGTAAACCCCTGACGCGGGTCAGGTTAGGGGACACTGGCCTGACAAATTAGGGAAACATGGATGGTGCTAGCCCCAGTCCTCCCACAGACGCCTGACAATGGCTATGTCAAGAATCAGAGGTGACGTCATCACTCCCAGAAATAGGCTGATTAAGAAGCCGTGACAAGGCAAACAGCATGGCTAGGCGCGCACGCGCACGCACGCACACACACCCCACCCCCACTATGTGTTTCTCCTCCCCGAGCTCCTCTGGGACACAGACGGTGCCAGGAGCCGGTGCCAGGAGCCAGAGCCAGCACAAGGAGTCTGGAGTCCAGTGACACAGTTGGTCTCTGGGGAGCAGTGGTGCCCCAGAGGGATACTGTTCTCGGGGATCCCCTTGCAAAGGCTCTCTGTCCTAACCCTCGCTACTGTCCCCCACCTGCCCCTGGCCCTCTCAGATCCCCCCTAGTTTTTTTCTCACTCCATCCTTGGCCCCACGTCGAGGTACAATCCCACCCACATTTCAGACCCTCACATTCTGGGCCTTTCCCGAAGGGCGGGCCCGCCTAGGTTCTGGGGAGGTGGGGACATCTCCTGGCTAAGACAGGGCTCTGTGCTACAGACGCCAGCCTCAATGTCTGGCTCTGCCTTGTTCCGACTGTGTGACCATGAGCTGGTCAATCCGTCTCTCTGGGCTTACCACCCTCATCTGTGCAATGCAGGTGGCAATGTGCCTGCCTCATGGGGTAAGATTAAAGATGCTGATTTGTTCATTCACCAGCCGTGTGTCAGGCCCTATTTTAGAGGCCAAAGACACATTAGGAAACAAGACATCAATTTCCTGCTCCCCTGAGGCTCAGTCGAGTGTGGGAAGACACAAGTAGATGTACGATAATATTAGGTGACTGTAAATGCTGGGAGGAAACCCGGATAGGGCCGAACTGGGGGGGTGGGGAGGCTGTGCGGGACAGCGTGGCTGGATGGAGTGAGGACACAGGTCACAGACATCGGGGCAAAGAGTGATCCAGGAAGAGGAAACAACAAGGGCCAAGATCCTGATGTGAAGCACCTGAGAGACGGGACAGACAGGGACGAGGGGCAGGGGACAGGGACAAGCGGGGGCAGTTAAGATCAGCAAGGCAGGCAAAGTTGGAAGGGAGCCCAGCCTAGGGATGGGCTGCAGGGTCTAGGTGGGAGGTGACAGAGTTTGGATTCTGCGGCAGTGGTGGCAGTCCACGAAGCACGTAGCATGGTGCCTGGCACAACTGAACCCTCGGTATTCGTTCTCCTTGTCCCTATGCTCATCACCACCAATATCCTCATCGCCCCTGACACTGGGAGGACCCCGCCGGTCCCAAAGCTGAAAGACCAGCAGGCAGACCTCATCACCCTGGTTTACAGAGAACCAGGTTCCTTGCTCAAGGTTTCTGAGGCGGTGACAGGCAGCGCCAGACTGGGCTCCACGGCCTCAGCGGCCAGATCTCCTCCACGTGCCCTCCTTTCCCCCCGGGCAGGGCCTGGTCCTGAACCAGCTGTGTGTCTCCACCCACACTGGCCTCCACTGGGAAACCGTCAGACGCCAAACAAAACAACAGCACCAGTGTCTGCATCTCACAGATTTCTGAGTTCTTCCTATCCAGTTTCTCACTTGCGGACAGGGTGGTATGTCAAGCCCCATCAGACGATGGACTAGGGCTGAGAAAAGCTCCTTCGAATCCTCACTAATTCCACCTCCTCCAAGAGGTTCCCAGAGCCCAGGCAAACATTCTCGCCTGGGCCTGGCTGCCCTGCAGGCCCCCCTCAGGGCCAGGCTCCGGGGCCTCTGCGGCACCAGTCCCAGAGGCAGCTGACCCAGTGAGAGCCCCCAGGCAGAGACAAGCACCTCTCCCACTCCAGACCGGGAGCTCCTCCAGGCAGGCAGGGACCGTAGCCGATTCCTGTCCCTGTCCCCAGGGCTGAGCACAGGTGAGCAAAAACAGAAATAACTCAATCTCGAGGGTCCCCTGGGGAGTCCTGTCTGCATGAGAAACCCTGAGACAGCCACCCAGACTGTCTCCTTCCCCCTCTCACCTCTCTGGTGCACACCCCCACCCCCGGGGGGCTGAAGGGGGCGACTGCTGGGAGGAGGGGGCCTGCAGCGACACGCCCCCTCCCCACCGCGGGTCTGGGCCAGAACAGCCCGTCTTCCCCTCCGCTCTTCAGCGAGGTTAGATTAAGCTGGACAACACGTTCTCATGCACACAGACGCAGATCATTTTTTTAATAAGCCACAGAAAATCTGTAGAAAAAACTCCCAACCACCAGTCAGTGATAAGGTGGAAGGAGAAATTCCACTCTTTGCTTTCCACTTCTCTTTGTGGCTAGAATTTGGTACTCGGTGCTTGTACTCTTAGTGACTTTTATGTTGAAAAGAAGACTTAAAAATAAAGTGAATGAAAGAGCATTTGGCCAGTGTTGGCCCCTTCTCTCTGGAAGTCCAGGCGCCTGCCTTACATCTTGTTTCTTCTGCCTGGTCTCTACCCAGGTCGGCCGGCTGGCCAGGCCGGAGAGCGAGCGTGGGAGGAGGCAGGGCTGGGAAACCAGCCAGGGGATTGCAGACTTACCTCACCCCACTTTCTCTCTGACCGCCCTGCCCACCCCCCTTTGTGCAGACCCTGCTGCTGTCCATGTTGTCTGTCCCCTCCATCAGTCCCTGGCCACCCTGGGCTTCAGTCACCTGCGTATTTCTGGCCCAAGGCCCTGCACACGCAGGTGGTGCTCAATGAAAGTTTGCTAGACACAACGCCAGGACAATCTGAAGGGCTGTTTATGCCAGGTGATCATTTAGAGAGAAACTCAAATCTGGATTATGGAGGGAGTGGTAGGTAGGGTGGAGAATTAAAGAAAAATGATGCCCCAACAGGAAGACACGCAGAAAGGCTTTGGCCAGAACAGTTCAAACCCTGGGAAAAAGGACCCCTGCCAGGCAGGAAGACAGGGAGTGAGCCGCCTTCTGAGGGTTCAGAACTTCCATGCCCAAGGAGCTGCACAGGCAGCAGCAGAGCAAATGCAAAGGGCAGGGGGAGGCCATGCATGTCACGGACACACAGGTGGACGGATAGCCCCCAAAGCCGTGAAGTCACACCTTGGCTAAGGATCAGGATATCGTGTGTCCCATACATCTCTCTTAAATACTTTTGACCTTTCCTCCCTGAGTGCTTCCCAACCAAAGCTTCTCCTTCACTGTGCCAACGCTGGGCAGAAACCCTGGCTAGGAGCAGGGGACACAGCTGCAGCAGGCTCAGCGTCGATCTGGTTTGTCCAGGGCAGCATTTCACACCAACTAGAGTCAGTCCCTCAGCAAGGCATGCGTGGCTTCCACGACAGGGCGTGGCCCCATCTGTCCTGCTGTGCCAGTCCCCTTTGCTCCAGTCCCG
This sequence comes from Pteropus vampyrus, assembly GCF_000151845.1. NCBI lineage: Eukaryota > Metazoa > Chordata > Mammalia > Chiroptera > Pteropodidae > Pteropus > Pteropus vampyrus. The sequence continues at coordinate 7,042,319 of NW_011888842.1, read as the reverse complement.
ACTGTCCCGAAAACCTTCATGCAGATTCCCACAGCCACACCTTTGCGCAGGTGGCTCCCTCACCAGGAGACCTTGCCTACTCCCCTCTGCCCACCTGGGTTTTATCCAACCTATGAGAAAGGTTTCTAACTAAAGAGGATGGGCTGTATTTGGTCAACATGCATGGTTTGTTTAGCCCACACAGAGTCTGACATTTTTAAGTTTTGAATCAATTGCCAACATTTAAAGATGTGAAATTTGAAAATGTCACCGAAAACTCTTAGATTTCTGCTTTCTCTTACACATCCAAAGACGCAGTGCCATGGCTTGGTGGCTGCTGCCTCCCTTAGCAGGACACGCACTCTCCGGGTTGCCACTTCTGTAACTGCCTCACAGTGGTTCCTGTGTGGCAGCTGGCAGGACACAGGACAAGACCTACATCTCCCAGGGACACAGTCTGCACCCGGCACACAATAGGGACAAAAAAGACGCAATGCCTCACCGTGCCCAGGGTCTCCTGATTGCTGTCCGCTTCTTTGCAAGACCCCAAACAGGGACAGGACAGTATCCTCAGTCATGGGTCCCCCCTCCCACAGTGGGGCACACCTGCAGCAGGACACTGGGCTTGGCCTTCGGGGCTGTGTCACGTCGGTCTCTGGTCTTTGCTTCAGTGGTTGTGTCTTCTGGAGGCCAGGCAAAGCAAGAGCAGGGCTCCTGCCATCTCCCCGCTTTCGATCCCCAGGACTTTTGTTAAACTGAAAAGGAGAAATTCACACCAAGAACTGACAACGCCGAGGCTTCCCAGACGCCCGCCTGCAGGCGGCCTGCCCGCTTTGAAGACAGTAGCCAACTCTTCCCTTTTTCTGGGTTTTCAAGGTCAGGGTCACATTGGCAGGAAGGGTTCTCTTTGTTCTCCTGCCTCGGACTCACCCTAACCGCAGTCACTATCCCCGGCAGCCAGGTCTTCGGCAGTGGCAGAGGAGGCCCTGCTCCTGCGGGGGTGGAGCAATGAGGGCGAGCCCCAGGGGCCCTGCTTCCCGGATACGGGGCCTCTGTGGGCCTGCGAGTGCCATCTCTGGTCCTCGGTGCTGGCGCACAGTGAAGGCTGGTGGGAGGGGGACAGCTGACAGCCCCCACCCAGAGCGGGCACCGGCTCAGAGGACGGGCCCAGTCTGGCTCTGCTCCTGGCTGGCTGGTGCTGTGACCTCAGGCTACATGCCTCCTCTCTCAGAGCTTCAGTTTCCTTATTTGGAAAACAAGGAAATAAATACCTGATCCAACAATCGACCTCCTAATGGGACCTGGAGGAGCTTTGTCAGTCATGAAGTGCCATGCCAAAGTTAATTATTCCAGTGCCTGGCGCAGCGCCCACGTGCAGTTGGGGCTCAATGTACCATTCACAGCGAAAACACCTTTGGGTCCCTGCTCTGTGCCAGGCTGTGTGCAAGGCGCCGGAGGCCCAGAACGGAGGCCTGGGCGCTGTGCACAGGAGGTCTGTTCTTCAGTGGGGCACAGACACAACTGTCACACTGTGAGAACTGCCAGGAAGTAAGGATCGGAATGCTGGGAGACCCCCAGGGGGCTCCTGGGCTCCTTAAGGCAGGGTCGACAGACCCAGGTCTGTTAAGGGCCCCACCTCTTGGCTGCTGGGCAGCAGAGGCCGGAGTTTGGGCTGCTCGGCTGCAGGCTGCCCACCCCTCCACCCATTTTCCAACAGCCTGGTTTAAACAGAGTTGTCAGGCTTGGGGAACACCCCAGTTCTGTGAAGGCGCCCGCGTGCACATGCACATCTGTGCCGTGCACATCTGGGCGTGCGTGCTGGAGAGCTGACAGTGACCCAACATCTGTGTGGCCAGACCCTGTGCCGTACCTTTTATACACATTCTGTTCGTGGCCCCCACACCTGCTTGGGGAGTAGTGAAAATAATCCAGACTCATGGGCCCCACCCCTAGAGAGGTGACGCCACCCTATCCCCAACAGGCAGTGGTCCGCAGAGCCTGGAGTCACACTGCACAGGGTCCTCATTCTCACTGTGCGCCCTACGAGCCTGTGAGACCTGGGTCAAGTTACCAAAACTCTCAGCGCCTGGTTCACCCATCTCCCAGGCTGCTGTGAGCACTTAGGAGACAAAGCGTGTGGCATGGAGGGTGTCATCTTCGTGCCCGTCCTCCGCCTAATCCAACCCAACACACGCTCGCCCCTCTGTCTCCAGCTCTTCTGACCTGCTTTTGCCCAGCTGAACTACTCTCCTTCCCACCCCAATGCCCCAAGCCCTTTCCTGCCTCCCAAAGTGGTCTCATGTCTCAAAAGGACAGCACGGTTCTGAGCCTTGGAGCATGGGCTCACTCATGGGGCTCCCGCTGCCTAACTGCCCTTCTCCCCGCTTTGCCATCTGATGAACTCATCCTCTTTCAAGCCTCAACTCGTGCCACTCTGCGAAGCCCTCCCTGATTCCTGGAGAGCAGCCTCAACTCCTGCCCACCCCAAGCGAAGCACAGAATGAAGTGGGCGAGGCCCGCAGCTCCTTGCTCATCCCAGTGTACATCCCTCACTCTTGGCCTCAGCCTCCCTCCTGTGAATGAATCTCCGCGACTTCTCACTCTAAGGCCCTATGAATGGGAGATTCATGAATGGGGCACCACTCTCATTGGAGGGGGAGGGCATCTGTTCACTGGAGGTTCTGGAGGGCTGGGAAGGAGGCAGACACTGCCTTGTTCTACCCGAGGCTCAAGAGACCCCAGCCAGCACCCTCAGGCTGATACCGGGGAGCAGACCCAATAACGAAACACAGAAAACCGGCACAGAAAACATGGAGCAAAGGGAAGTCTGCCCGGGATTGTGACGGGGGATTGTGACGGGGATCGGGGCAGGAGGAGCTAGGACTTGAAAGGCAGGTCAGATCAAAGTAGGAAGAGCAGAGGGAAGAGGAGGCAGCGTTCCAGATAGAGGGAACGACAGGAGACAGATCCACCTCAAGTGCCACTGTACATATCTCAAGGCGCTTTGCTAAGCATTTAGCTACAAATCTCATTTATTCCTCTCAACCATGCTTTGAGATAGAAATTGCTATTATCCCCGTTTTAGAGAGTTAAGTTCCCCAAGTCACAGAGCTGATGAGTGGTGGAGCTGGGATTTGAACCCAGGCACTGCTGGCTGCCTCTGTGTGAGTAAACAGGGGTGAGGAGGGCACAGGGGCTCAGGGGAGTGGGGAGGCAGTGAGGATGAGAGTCTGCGGACTCCTGAGACTCGTTAAGACCTCAGAAGCCAGACTGTTTTTTCCCTGCAGCCTGATCTGGAAGGGCACCCAACCCAGGCAAGTGTTGACAAAATCCCACGAGGTGACCCTGCCCACACACGGAGTGTGCCAAGCTGACACGGAGTCGAGGCCCCCAGCCTTGCACTTCCTTTGCATGATCTGCCTGACGGACGCAGGGAGCGGCTCGTAAGAGTGCGCCTGAGCAAGCGGGGGAGGGAGCCGGCAGAGGGCAGCCAGTCAGGAGCTGCGGCTGTCAGCGGCCACACCGACAGGCTGGCGCGCGGAGCTGTTGCCAGGGCAGCCCCGAGATTCTGCCTTCACCGGCAGAGTGATTTAGAACTGGTTGCTCTGGGTGGGCCACTAGCTCGGCGGGCCAGCTCCTGGCCCTTCCAAAACCTTAACACAAAATGTTAGGGCCTGGGCCACTGGCACGAAAAGCCATTCAAACAGAAAGCATGGGCTCGCCTCCCATGTCAGAAACAAGCTCCTTGTCACAACACAGACCAAACGGGAACCACGGCTGGGGGCTTGAGGCTTTTGGGCCAGGAGTTCGGACAACCTAGGCTCATCTTGAAGCACGCTCACTATTATTAAGAGGTACCTGCTCCTCCCACGAGGGGCCTGGACCTGCAGCAGCAGGCAGCCCACGGGACAGGACGGGAGAGAGAAGGAAGAGAGCTTTCGGGGTGGTGTGGCTGAGAGGAGGGTGGTGTGAGGCAGGCAGGACCCTGACTGGACTCGCCCTGGCCTCCTCTCAGTGCCCAGCACGTGGCTGCCATGGGGCAGGGCCAGACGCGGCAGCTAGAATAACTCTGGGTAGGGAGAAGTGACCGCATCTGGAGAGGCAAGGTGACAAGGTGACGTCCAGTTCAGAAAGCCCAGAGTATTGAAAGTCGTATGCCAGCCACACTGAAACATTGAGGAAATGACTACCAGTGTGATAATCACGTGTGAAACTTAAGTGACTCCGCCCAAGGCCTGATTCGCAGGCGCCCCTAGTCAGGACCCCCACATGGGGGTAGCCACAGCAAGCCCGTTAAACACTTTTCCCTCCCATTTAATATTCCCTCTCATTTAGAAATGTGCTCCCACTGGTGCAACGAGTGGTTTCAAATGTGACCAGACGAAAAGACCATAGGGCATCGCCATCCTGTCTGAACCAGCCCTAAGATTTAGGCAAGCTCGGCGAGCCAACCCTTCACAAGTGGCCTCTTGGGGTCCAGAACTCTGTGTGCCCCAAGCCCTACCACTCAACGGAAGACTCTGGCCCCTAAGCCAATGAAGAGGTTGAGAAACGGGCATCACCTGGGAGTGGTGATGGAGCAAGGTGCTTCCCCAGGGCGGGAAGACAAAGTGGGGGGCCACCCCGGCTCAGGAGAGGCCTTGGGGCTGCCTGAGAGCTTCCTAAAAGGTGCGTGCACAGGGCAGAGCCCGGCATGAGACTGGCCTTCACTGAAACTTCCCAGTAGTTGCTGGAGGCAAAGGAGACAGAGTCCCACCCACTGCTAACCATTAGAGGCTACAGATATTTATGGAAGGAACACAATAGCTAAACAGCCACCTTGGCCTAGGACAGAGAGAAAACAGGGATGACAAATCAGAAACACACGGTGATGAGTCACCAGGCTTTCTGCTGAGCAGCCTAAGTTCCCCAGGTTGGCCAAACACCACGGTGGGAGCCATGGAACCAAGCTCAAGGAACCACCCATTATCTGCCTGCAAACAATTGAGCACCTGTGAAAACAGGCAGGTGCCCAGGGTGCCCAAATTCAGGGAGAAACTGAGAAATTAAGACTCTGGAATCCATCCGCGGCCCAGGTGGAGGAAAAAGTGAGGCATAAGCCTTGACCTGGCTCCTTCTGCTTCACGTCTGCCTAGGCTCATGTGGCCTGAGTCTGCCACCACGGAGGGACAGGGACTACCTATGAAGAGACCCAAGATTTGGTACCCAGAGTCAGAACTGTTGTGATGACCCTGAAACACCCTCTGAGTGTGTCTAACCTGCCTGGCTTTCCATCTCAATGAGGCACTGGCTCCCCGAGAAGCAGGAGCAACACCAAAAGGCTGACCTCGGGGCACCAACTCCAGGATGCCACTGCTGTTCCCCCTCTGGGAGCACACTGAAGTGCCGGGGCAGGGCTGGATCCCCTCTATACCTTCAGGGCCAGCCCCAGACCTGCCTGGAACCCCACTGGAGATGCCCCGCTGTTTATCTGAAGAACTAAGCAGATTTCTTTTGGAAGTGGAATCTGAGCAGGACAAAGGGCCCTCAGCTAGGGCTCTTCAACCAGACCAAATAAACACTCAGCTACTCGACAGGGGGCTGCGGTTTTTATTTGAAGAGGGGCAGGGAAGAGCCAGTCCAATCACAGTTTGAGCTGAAACTGGCTTTCAGCCAACAGCAGTAGCACAGCACCCCAGGCCGAGTTCCTGCCTTGTCTGGAGTTCAGCTGCCCACCTGTGAATCCTGGTTCCCTAAGCTGGAGCAAGCAATGGTACATCTGCCCCAACATTACTCTGCAGCCTGATAATCTGGCACCCCACCAGCATCCCTCAGAGGCATGGGACCCTTCCAGAAAGGGGAGAATCCAGAACGGCTGGCTGGAGGTCTCGATACTTGAATGAGTCTCAGAATCATCCAGGGGCTTGTTGTGAATACAGACTGGGGCCGACCCTAGACCTGCAAATCAGACTCCCCTGGGTGGGGCTCTAGAATCTTTCAGCCAGGTTCCCATGGCACCATGATGCTCAGCTATATCCAGGCACCAAGACAAGATGAGATGACCTCTGATGCCCCTCAGTGCCCCCTTCCCAGTGTCCACAGGAATGCTTGGCCTCTCCCCATCAGCTGCTGAACTTCCTAAAACCCTGGGGAGTCCATAGGTCTCTAAGCACCTTCAGCTGACCACCCCTCTACTCACCTCTGTAGGCAGCTGGTAGGCACCATGGGTAGGCCGGCCACACCAATGACAGGCCAACAGGGATGTACGGCGGGGAATAATAAATCAACTCACTTTACTGGGGGAGACGTGTGCTATTTACAGAGTTCTTTCAAAGAGTCGTTAGTTGACTTGTGTTCTGATCATCAGAAAATTACCCGACTCACGTTGCTGTTAAGAGGAAGCAAAACCCCAGCGAGGCAGACAGGCTCGGCTTTGGGTTGGTGGAGGCCCCCTCTGGAGCCCGTGCTGCCCCAGCTCAGGAGATTCTCAGGCTGCACCCCGCAGAGCCCTACCCTGAAGGAGTGAGATCCCTGGCACTGGCTGCAGAGACTCCAGCAGGGTGACAGGTGCCACAGCCAGCTCCCCGGAGCAGGTGGGCATGCACCTGGGCTTGGAGTTCCACAGGCCTGGGTTTAAATCCAGACTCTGCCCTCTAAAAGGTATATGCTCTTGGGCAAGTCTCTGAACCATCTTCGGTTTGGGTTTCCTCACCTGTAAATGAGGAAAAATCCACTTCCTAGTACTGCTGTGTAGGTTAAGATCACAGGAGCCCCACGCTCCTGGACGGACACACTGGGTCTGCACAAGCCCGTTCGTCTGCCCAGAAGGCGCTTCCTGCAGAGCTCAGCAGACCTCTCTTCCTTGGGGAAGCTCTCCCCACCATCCCACGTGCCAAACCCTCCTGCTGTCTCAACTGCAATTACGCATTACCCGTGGGACAAGTCACTGCAGCCTGTCTCCTCCATGAGGGGAGGGGCCTGGCTGGTTTTGCTCAACACTGCACCCTGTAAGCTGGCACCATGCACCTAACAGGCCCTGACTCAACAGAATTCCCTCTCCTCGGGACCGGGCCATCAGAGTTCCCTGTCCCATCGCTGGCTCCAACCTTGCCTCAGGAACTCCCACGTTCGGCCCCTACTAACAGTCAAATCGGTGCCCTCCCAGATCAGCCGGCCCCTCTGGAGCCTTTCGACGTCAACAGCTGCTCCTGGGGCCTTGGCCTTGCGTGGCTCTCCAGATTTCTCGGAGTAACACCTTCTCAGAGTTTCGGAAGCACACCAGTCATTTGCCAACTATTTCCTCCCATTAATCTCACGATGCATTTGCTATTTTGCCCCCATAATGACTCATTTAGCAGCAACAGAGCAATTAGGCAGACCACAGAATATTGATTTTCTAAGTGGGAGAAATGTCCGCACACACAGCTTTTCATGCCTGTCTTGGGCTGTCTCCTGGTACGTGATGGGGTGGACCCTGCAAAGTCTGGGCTGGAGGTGCTGGCAGGATTCTGCGGTCTCAAACAGAAGCTCAAAAGCATCATATGTATAAATGTGAGAGAGAGTGTGTGTGCACGAGACGATGTGATAAAAATGACTGTGACCAAAAAAGATTGTGACATACATGACCCCATGCAGACTGCAGAGCCCTAGGAGGCAGGCACCATTTTCACACTCATTTTAAAGATGAGGAGACTGAGGTTCAGAAATTAGGTGGCTTGTCCTAGATCACACAGGAAATTCGAGAGCCAGATCCAGACCCAGGTCCACATGTCAGCAGAAGAATTCTGTTCTTCGAGGTACCCCTATGTGGCTTGCTCCTGTATGTGGACTCATCACCTGGGGACAATGCAGTCTCTTTCATGGTGTCACCCAAGGAGACTCCTGAGACATCAAACAGCTGGTCTAGGTCCTGAAGTCACCCCTTGGCCTGAGGCAGCCTCCAAGCCTAGCTGCTGTAAACATATTCACCCCAGGCTGCCCTTGGCCATCTACCAGGCCTGAGCAGTGGCTCTCAGAAAGGCCTGCAGAAAGACACAGCAGCTGGAGACCAGCTGCCCTCACTCTCCCCCTCCCCATCTCCCAACCACCGCCACCAGCCCAAGTGCCTACCCAGCTCTGGGGCACTTCAAACATCACCTACTGTATTAAAAGCGAGGGCTCTGATGAGCGGGACATGGGGTCGTTTTATGCCCATTATCTGTGTATGGTTTCAAAACTAGACCCCACAGCTGGGAATACTATTAAACAGAATTTTAGCTTACCTCCTACCTCCCACTCCTAGAAACTTACTCCAAGTAAGCTGGGATGGGGGCTGTAGAAGCAACAGGTCCCCGTTGTCAAAGGACCAATGCCAGCCAACGTACTGACCTTTACCTAAGGAGTAAATGGTTTCTTGGTGGCCAAGGGAAAGAAGTGAAGATCCAGAGATGAAGACCCATCATCTCTGTGCCTTTGGGTGAGATAATTACCCCCTTGAGCTTCAGTTTCCTTATCTGTAAAAAGGGATCATCCCTGCCCTGCTACTTCCTGAGCTGGTATGAGGACCAAGTGGTAAATGATAAAGTGCCACATAAATGCTGGCTAGGGAAGCTCATTAAAGGGACGAGTTTCCAAGAGCTGGCACTGTCCAGCAATGGCCTGGACATCTCTCCATCACTAGAGATGTACAAACAGACCCTGGACAGTCCACGTGGGTGGGAAGCAGAGAAGCCTACATATATATCCTCTCCTACACTCAGATGCGCATTAGCCCATTAAATCCTCCTAGGAGTCAAGCACTGAAGAAACTCACTTGCTTTGGTTTGCTGGATGCTTCTCTGAACTGTTTGGACTACGGAATCCCTCCCTATGCGGTATTCCGTAGAATCCAGTTTGAGAAACACTCCAATGGGTGCTTTGGACAATGACTAGGGGAGAGAGAGAAGAGAGCGAGACCTTTCAAGTACACTCTGGCTTGAAGAGACTATAAGATCTTCCCCAATATCAACTATATGCCAGGAGCAGACTCTGCCTTCAACCTACCGTTCTAGCATGACAGGGAGACAAGCCCCTATCTCCAGAGGGCAAATTCCCTTCAAGGAAACAACACAAAAAGGGACTTAGAAACTTCAAACAGGAGTCACTCTCAGGCTATCCCTGACCTTAACACGGCCAGAAAGTTGGAGGGACTGAAGAGAAAGGCCTCTGCTACCTGCTCTTGCCTGAAAATGCCCCATCACCGTCCTTATCGCCAGGGTCAGGAGTGCTTCTCCAGGCTACCCAAAAAGTCTCTACAACAGGTAATCACATTTCAGAGAAGAAAAGCTTGTGGGACCACACGGAGCAGGAGAATACAGAATCTCAAGTCATCTGTGTGCTCGAGACCATTTATGGATCCTGGAGGAAACAAGCATGCACCACCAGCCCTGCCCAGTATGATGCTACCTGGACACACCTCCTCCCCGCCAGTGTCCTCTCCTCTCTCTGGGGGGCTCATGCCAGGAAAGGCCGAGGTGCCCAGGAACCATCGGCTCCCTGGAAGAGCTCCAACGGCAAACCCACCCATAAATGGTGCAGACTTTGCTCCCAGCAAGGACAGATCTTTATTAATTATTCAGGGGACAGTGCAATTATGCAAATCAGTGGGCAGCCTTTGCCTGACTGCTGCCTTCTACAGGAGTGGGTGGGGGAAGGATGGGGACACCCAGAGCCCAAGCTGCTGGGTGCCAGAAGGGAACCACCCAGTCCACAAAAGGAGAAATAAACCCCCTAGGCGCTGGCCCCACAGAGGGCTCTGCCCAGAGCCAGGCCCCACCCTATATACAGGAGGGCTGGTAGCTGCTCTGAAGAACAGCTCTGAGGACTTGGGGATGCCTGATTCTGAAAAAACAGACCCACACCTGTTGCTGGGCCAGCGATACCATCATTCCAGGCTTTCCCTGAAGGTCCTAAAGGCATGGAACACTTCCAAAGTTCTCTCTTGAAAGCACGCTTCTAAGAAGAGGTAACGCTTCCAATTAGTGTTTACCAAAGAATGTTCTGCAGAACACTACTGCTCCACAGATGTCAACAGCTGCACTCGTGGGGGGGGGATGGGGGCGGGGATAGGTGGGAACAGGAAACCCTGGATTAAACGACGTGAGACTGCAGGACCTCTCAGGGTCTTCAATGTTCCAGATCAACGACCGATTCGCTAGAGTGAGGATGCCGTCACACGCCTGTGGAGGAAGACACCTAGTCTCATTTCCAGGAACGAAGGGGAACCGAGTTTGAGAAACTCTAGACAGACTGCTCGTAAATCCCCTGCCAGCTCCATCACCCCTTGACTCTGAATTTCCTGGGAGTTGGTTTTCACTTTTCTCATAAACAACTATCATCAAAAATACGGACTCCATGTGCCCAGGGCAACTGGACAAGACCACCTCAGGCAGGCTGGATGGGGATCGTGGCGGAATACCTGGCCACGGCACTGCTACTGTCCTATACCTACTTCCAGTTCCCTCCCCGAGGCCCAGCAGTTATGCACGTGCACAGTGTGCCACCTCGGGTCCACAGAGGGTTGTGTCAGCCAAGAGCCTGGCTGCACGACCAGTCACCCCCTCAGCCAGTCTAGCTAGAGGTCTCAGCACCAGATTCATTTCTCACAGGTCCAGACAACAGCTGGTCTGGGGAGTGCCTGTCCACCATCATCGCTGTTCTCCCTTTACCTTCCTGGGCAATGATGAAAGTGACCCCTACACACTGACCTACAGGACTAGAACCCTGCGGGAGTTCACAGAGAAAGACAATTTATAATCACTGATCGACTGCACATGCGGAGGGCGGTCACTCAGCCAGCCAGCCCTACTCTCATATCCTGGGGACCCCACCCACTGAAACCAGGAGGAAGGCCCGCCTCCACTGCCACCCCTACTGCTGCAGTACTTCAGCACCCGCGACAGCCTCCTGCAGAGCCCCGAGTGGCCCCAGGACACTCCTCCACTCCCACTGGTAGCTGTCGTGTTCATTCTGGAAAGATCTAGGTGCAAATCCCATCTCAGCCATTCACCGGCTGTCTGGCTCAGGACAAGTGGCTTTCACCTGTTGGAGCGCATTTCCTCATCTGAAAAACAGGGAGAAGGCAGTACTGTGCAGCAGTTAAGAGCACAGACTTGGGAGCCAGGCTCCTTGGGTTTGAATTCTAGGTCTGCCGTGCCAGTTGTGGGCCCCACGTTTCCTGGTTGTAAACCAGGGATGACGACCGTGTGTGGCACACAGGCTTTTGTGAGGATGAAGTGGGATCCTCTCAGCGATGTGCTGAGAAAGGGCCTGGCCCCCAAGAAGTGCTCATCTCCTCAGCTGTTACACTTGAGAGGTCCTGGCTTTGGATCCACAGAGACCTAGATTCTACATCCATCCTGAGGGCAATCCCTGGTAAGTTTCGTCACCTGTAAATGGGCAGAGAGATAAGACGGGAGTGGTCGGAGAAGTAGAGATGAGGCACATACAACGCACAAGGCCTAGCCCGCAGGAGGTGCTTCCTGCACAGCAGGTAGTTTATCGATGTTATTACTGACAGGGCACATCATCTGTAAAACAGAGCAGATGAACAGAGGCCACGTGCAACGGTGGGTGATGGCGGGGCTTCCTACATAAGGCCAGACCACCTGAGTTCGAGTCCCAGCTCAGCCACTTTCAAGCTCTACGACTCTGGCCAGTTTGAGCAACTGTCAGCTGCGCCTCAATCTTCTCTGTAACATGAGGGCAGTAACAGCACCAAACCTTCATAATGCTGTCGTAAGGACGACACAAGAAGAAGCACAAAGGCATCAGGCGTGGGGCCTGGCCCATCATGAGTGGCCACTCAAGGGCGGTGGGGGTGGTGTTACCCAGATCTGCCCCCTTCACCTCTCTGAGCCTCACCCACCTCACCTGTAAAATGCAGGTCACAGCCATAAGTGCCCTAACTGCTCCAAGTACCCTTGGGAGCCCCGTGTGAGCACAAGAGGGTGCTACTGGCACTCTTCCAGGATGGAAGTTTGATTTCAAAAGGCACCACAACCAGAAAAAGGGCCTGTATGCTAATGAGGGGATGTGGGGTACCAACTGGGGAATGGACTGCCTGTGCATGGGGTCCCTCAGAGTGTAACTTTGAGCCAGTCATGTTCCCCTTTTGGAGTTTCAGTTTCTATATCTGTGAAATGGGAATCAAAAACCCCCGTCACCATGAGGATCAATAAGGACACAACGTGGGCAGTGCCTAGGCGAGTCGCTGGTACATAGCTAGGGCACAATCCCTGCCCCTCTGCGAAAGAAACTTTGGGCAGTGGTTCTCAGACTTTGGGGAAACACCATTTCTCCACCAGAGAGTCTAATTCGGAAGGTCTGGGCTTGGGCCCAAGAATCTGCATTTTATCAGGTGTCCGAGGCAATCCCTCTTCATATGGGTCCTCCCCGGGCTGGGCTGGTCAGTTGTACTCGGTGGCCAGCCTCTGAGTTTCCAAGTCAAGAGAAGGGTTGCAGTCAGACTCAATTCCGGGACTGAGCATGCTGATGAGATCTGGGGAAGTTGGAAAGGGCGAAAGAAGGCAGGAAGGGGAATAAGGAGCAGAGCGGGTAGGACTGTGAACAATCTATTAATCAGCGCCCACCTCACCAGGAACAAGGATTGTTGAGGCTCACACATCCTTCACATGCTAACAGTCTGCAGCTGCAATACAGCGCTTTGATTACGAATGTCAAAAAGACAGAGCATGAAATTAACTTCCCCTTAGTCAGTGGGCACAGGATGCCGCCGCACTAATTCACTGCCCTCATGTGAAAACCCCCTACACGACACCGTCGCATTAACTCAGGGCCTGCACTACAAGGGTGGCGTCTACATCTCTGCCCAGACTGCAGACGAGGGCCTTGAGGGTGTGAGAAAGGACAGGGCAACAGGCAGGTGACAGCCCAAGGGTTAACTGGGTGGTGACCAGAGCTGGCTGGAAAAGGGGCCCCTCTCATGGAGGGCTGCTCGTTGGAATAGGGAGGTGAAGGATCACGGTGACAAGAGTAACTCACCCCGCAAGGCATCTGATGAGGAGAAATATGCAAATCTACCTCTGGCTGGGCCAACTCCTGCCCCACCCAGGCTCGCACTTGTAAGAACCTTCCTTGGCATTTGGAAGGCAGGTCTTTGTGGGAGCCGCCAGCTGGTCTCCCTGGGATCGGTAAGCAGCCAAAGCTGTGCCCCCGGTAGGTGTGAGACGCTGCGTACCCACCCACAAGCTCATACCCACACAAGCCCACAGAAGACAGAGATGCCCTCTATCTCAGGAGGGGACAGGAGGCGAGGCCACCCTTCCTGGCACTCCTGGCTGGAAGGGGAAACGTCACGTCATTTCCATGATAAACTACTTGGGTTCTGAGCCTGTCCTTTGAGGTAGGTGGGCAGGCATGATCGCAGGTGACTCCACACTGAGCACTGAGGGGGAGCATGGAGGAGAGAGCTGGCTCCTGGTGGAGATTTGGCCTTTCGGGAAGCTGCCTCAGGCATTGGGGTCAGGGTAAGGAGTGGGGGTCAACCCAGGGGGTCTATAGATAGCAGCCCAAAGGCCTCTCTGGAGGGAAAAGAAAGAGGTGAGTTTCATGGTAGAGTGGCCAGTGGCTGTCTCTGCCATAGCCTAGCCCTTGGACATGTCACCTGGCTACTTGGAGGCCTCAGAGGGCCAGGGTGTAGGGTGCAGTGGATACGGCCTCACTTCAGCCCAGGCTTACTTATCCACAGCTACCCACACACCCCACCCGAGGCTGGGAATGCAGCCCAGACCACTCCTCACAGATGGATGGACAGACTAAATACCAGAGGCTCCTCACGCAAAGGGTGCTTTCTCACTCACTCACAGCCAGTCACCACAGGGGAGTGGGCGGGCACCTCAGCAGTGGGGAAGGCAAGTGTGCTCTGCCACCTGGGAAGGAGCCACCTAGCCAGTCAGGGGAGCTGGGTGTTTTTGGTCTCCCTATGATCTCTTCTGTGGCCTTCTAAAATAGCCATTAATTAGAACCTGGTAATTAACTTTCTGTTTCAAGTAATATTTTGCAAAGGAATTCCATTAAAGAGTCGATTTGCATATCCTTAGACATGGGCAGGGTTACTCAGGGAGAATGTGATAGGCTCTTTGGCACCCCAGGCTTGGGCTCTGCTGGCCCCTAGGGATTAAGAGGGCTGCTGTCCTCATGTCATGGCCCCGGTATACACTGAGCCCTGGAAGGTTCTCCCCAAGAAGGTGAGCAGTTTGCTCACATAAGTGGCCAGCTCAGTGGCCACATACCTAGACAGAAACTGCACAGATATGCATATGAGAGCTCAGCTCAAACACGGAACAGAGTACACATATGTATGTGCATAAGAAGAAAACAGACACAACACATACCGATCACTTACTAGACTGAACCACATGTCCATATTCAACCTCCAAAAACAGCCACTTCACAGGGTCCAACCCAATATGAAGTGCCAAGTACTGTTCCAAATGCCTTACCTGCGATTACTCATTTCAGATGCACAGGCATGTACAGGTCATTTACATTTAACACACACACACTCATGAGGACAGGTACCCATTTGCAAGACATACGAAAACGTGCACACACAGACACACACACACGCCTACAGATGCTTGTACAAAGACAGGCTTCTCCAGCCTCTGAAACCCCAGCCTGGGGCTGATCGCATTCTCACTAGCTAATTTCCACCGTTCCTAAAAATATTGCCCAGCTCGGATCTCTGGAAGATACACAAGGGAGCCGCAGATCTAAAAGGAGGGTGATAAAAATGAGAAAGCAAAAAATAAACTGGTTCTTCTCTGAGTCCGGGTCGTGTTCTGTGGCTTTCCCCTCCTTCTCTGGAGATGAGGCTCAGAACCATGTGCTCATGTGTGGGGCCCTGGTCAGCCCTGGTCAGCACTGCCGCCAAAGGTGCCCACGGGGCACCAAGTACAATGCTGAAGATGGGTCGGGACCTAGTCCCAAGGCCTGGCTTCTGTGATGGTCTCAACTCCATGCCACTGACAGCGTGCCTCAGTTTCCCTGTATCTAACAGCACCTTCACTGCCCACCTACCTGGTAGGGCAGAAGACCTAAGTGCTGTGTAAATACCAGGCCTCTTTATGATAATTATCGGATTAAGAATTAAATCTGATTCCCTTATGGAGAGGAGGGGAGGGGAAGGGAGAGAGGGGAGAGCTGGGAAGCCTTCTTTGCAGGTAATTAATGAATTCCTTGCCATACCTCTGGGAAAGCAGAGGCCCATTTAACAAAGACCCACCTACGTGGGGCCTTTCCAGCAGAGGGAGGCCATAAAGAGCAACCAAGAATCCTGCAAAGGGCTTGTCAAAACATTCAGAAGGCAAAAGACAGGAAAAGACAAGACTAAAAAGAAAAAGCGCTACTGGCCGTTAAACTCAGAAAACAATATTCAATTAGTAACAAGAAAAGAAATGCAAAATGCTGGGGGTTTTTCCTGCCTATTCAAATAACAAAGATTGTTTTAATGATGGCACCCAATGTTTTAAAGGGTGTGAGGAAACAGGTGAGCACTCTCAAAAATCATTGGGGGATTGTAAATTATGACAGGCTTTTGGGGCATTTTTATCAAAAACTGGAAACTGTTTATAGTCTTTGACTTAATTCCATTTCTAAGACTTTATCCTAAGGAAACAATCAGAGAGGGAGACAAAGAGCAATATCAAGCATTTAAACACCAGCATCATTTTTAATAAAGAAAAACTAGATAACCTAAAAGCCTAAATGATTAAAAACAAGTATGATCCAACATAAGACGTACCTTTTGAAACTGATTTTTAAAATACATGTAGGAAAGCGTTTGCCTTCCCAGCTGCAGACAGGAACAAGGGTCACTCTGCCCTGCTGTTTCTTGTGTAATAATGATCCTCTGTACAGCCCTTTTCACCTTACAAGGAACAGCAACATCTAGTATCTCTTGAACCTCACAATCATACCACATGATTGCTTGTTTTTATTCCCAATGAGAAACTGAGGCTTACTGAGATGAAGTGACTTTTCCCTACCAATATTAACTATCGCTTACTGAAAACCTACACGTTAGTCTAGCCTCTTTCGCATGTTATTACTTATAGAATAAAATTTTAGAAATATTTAAGAAATATGCAAACCTGGTGTCAGTTACTAAGGAAAAAGCACTGAGAAGGACAGATACTTCCCATTAAATACATGCTAAATATAGTAATATTAATGATTCCACCAACATTATCATAAGGCCCATTTGGCAGATGTGAAAACTGAGGCTCAGAAAGGTTAAGTGACCTGCCCCAAGAATGCCTGGCTTAAATCCAAAGATCACCTACTTTCCGTTTACACTCGGAGACTGTCTAAACTGCACGGTCACCCAGGGGAGGTGGAGAAGGACCAGGTCCTCACCATCTATGGTGGCAGAAGGGAGAGTGGGCAAGAAATGCCAGGCCTGGATACCCAGCCCCTCCTACAGCTACTGTCAACAACTAAGGCGGAGAAACAGATCTCATCTTCCATTTTCCCTGCTCCCTATCAAGCTTCCTCCTCCCACCCGCCCCCGCTTCCAGGGACTGCCTCACCCAAGGGGGCAAAATCGATTCCCATCTACTCAGGGCCAATTAAGGGTCCATGGAAGCGCTCCCCCCTGGCCCCCGCCCCGGCCCCCGCCCCGGCACGACCAAATATCTCCCCTCCCTAGTCTGGCACTGCCTGGAATCCCACCATTAGTAACTTTCAGGTGTGGGAACTCCGGGCAACACACATAATCCCTGGGAGGGTAATCCATCTCTAACTCTGCTCACAGCAGGCTTGCATCCCTGCACCTGGGTTGCCCACATTTACGTGATAAGCTTTGCACAGGAAGACTGGGAAGAATGGGAAGGTGGGGACGGGGGTGGGGGTTACGATCACTTCAGAGTAATTACAGGAGCAGGGGTACAGGTAGAGAGCCAGAGAGGACATACTCCTAGCACGTGTGGAGGACCAGAGTCACCTAGAAACAGCATCAGAGAGAAAAGGGATGAAGAAAGTACAATATTGCCAGCTGACCCTCCTAGCTATTCAGGAACATTAATAAATAAATGAGTGACTTGGACATTATCTCCTGGGAAGGCAGAACCACCACATCCTGGACTGCTTTTACCCATACTAAAACAGCCTTGTAAATGAAGAGGCAACGTTTCCAGCCTGCAGAAGGAAAATGCTTTTGCTAGCACACCCTTCCACCTGGAAAGCCTCTGAGCAGCATTCGTTATCCAGGAGAAATGATTACTGTCCTTGGTGCTTATTTCCCAAACCTCCAAAGCAGCAATGAGTATCTAGGGGACCAGAGATTTTGGAGACCAGCTGGGAACCTCCCCCAGGCCACTCCACAGGGATAAGTACAAAGGCTCAAACCTGTCCTGGGGTCCTGGGGACCCCCCAGAGCCCAATTGTGCCCACCAAGCTCTGGCTGGCCTGACCCCAGCCTCATAACCAGGCACTGGCCCTCTCCCCCAACCAGTCGACCTCAGCGTCACCACACCGGGCGCAGACTCCTTTCCTACGAAGCCCAGAACCAACTGGTTTCCAAGTGAGAGAATTCCAGCACAAAAAATAACTTCCCCTACACAGCAGTTTGCAGAGCACAGCCGACCACATGCAACAAAGCTACTTCAGCAGCCATAACGCAGACAGGTTCCTCTAAAGTCAGAACCCAAGTGGCCGCCCCCGAGTGCCCTGTGCTATCTACAGGGGGACCAGGGCTAGAAACCCCCACCCCTTCCCATTCCCATCTCCACCCCTCACTGAGGCTGGCATCTCTGCACTTACTCCCTCCCCAGCCAGAGGCATGGCAGCCCAGAGGGGGTCCCACGGAGCTGGGGATTTTACCCCCTCCTCGCTGCTAAGCCAAGCCAACGGCAGCCATTCTGTCCTCCCAGCCTTCAACAGCATAACCACACCAAGTCAGAGCAGGCGGAAGCACTTCGTCACACCCAGGTTTGACCATGAGCTTTGGGGAGGGGGGGGTTGAGTCACAACAGATGGTTCTACTCACTCAACTCCAAACAAGATGACTCCAGGGGCTACCCCACAGAAATATCTGCTCATCCATCCAAGCAGCAGCCGATGAATCTATTTCTAAGCAAAGCAGCAAATCAGGAGACCCCAGTCATAGCAAAGCCTCTTTCAGCTCCAAGGCTGGGCGATTTCAAACTCAGTCTCTGCCTGTCCGTGGGAAATCTGGGCTCTCTTCCTGTGCCAGAGAAGCCACCAAGCCAGATTTTGTTTATAGAAAATTAATAAGACAATTCCACACCACTGCCAGTGTCGTTCTGCTCTAACTGCTACCGTTTACCAACGTTTCTAGAAATGGGCTTATAGTTTCCCTCCCAACCCCTACTCCGCACCCCTTCAGCATATGGCAAGGCTGACCTGAGGCCAAGCTGGGCAGGACCTGCACAAGGTCATCTCAGCCATGCCCCAACCTCCGGCCAGGGTTGCCAACCAAGCGTTCACCGGCTTCTCGGTGCAGGCCCTCCACTGGAGGGAGGTAAACATGGCATGCACGCTGTCTGCTCCCGGGAGGGCAGATACACTTGGAGGCTGGACCGCCTGCTGTCTCTCTTGCTCCCCGACAACCAACACATGCACACAAAATGGGGTACGTACACAAGCCCCCGCATGCGGGTGCAGAGGGTCCTGACCCCCGCCAAGGAAAGCGCAGAGAAGGGCATGTTCCTGGGGGAGAAAGCCGGAGGCGGGGCCGGACCGAGGGAGGAAGGCAGCAAACCGGGTGGCCTGCTGCCCAGACAATAACAAAGATGGGAAGCGAGATTTTCAAAGACGCAGTGGCTGCACCCAGCGCTGAGCTCTGGCCTGGCTACATCTGCCTGCCAGGGCACGCCTGGTCCCCTGGGGCAGCACGGCCATCAGAGAAAGGCTGAGGGTCCTGCCTCGGGCTGGGCTTGGCAGCTGGTGTAGGAAAGCAGCTGCAGGCAGCGGTGGAGATGCACTAGAGAGCAGCTCTGGACTGGTGGAAATTAAAGGTCTAGTAATTCTATCAGGGCTACTCTCTGGGAAGATGTTAGGGGTTAGTTAAACAGTCACTCAACCTCGGGCAGGAGTTGGGCTGTAACTTGTACTCCTTTGCCTGCTAGAACCAAGGGGGAGCAGAGAGACATCGTCGTTCTATGCCTCCTCTTCTCGCCAACTCGCAGATTATACACAGGGGCACAGCCCTATGAAGGCAGATGCCAGGGGCCTGAGATGTCAGAGCTGAATGCCGAAAAGGCTCGGGTGCCTGCCCGAGCTTTCACCTCCACTAGCTGAGCAGGGGCATGTTCTAACTGGTACTGGAATCCATCAGTGTGCCTATGCCCAAGTGAAAAGGTGCCGTGGCTGGCTCAAGGAGGGGGACTTGGGCCCAGAGAGACTTGGGCCCCCGGCACGTGCACAGGATGGCTTGCCCTTGCGAGCTGAAGCCTGCTCCGTTGCCCACGACTCTCTGGGCTGACTGAACCACCTCCTCCCTCTCCTCCTCTGCCCCACAAACCACCTCCCCCTGGAATTTCCACACCCTGCTCCTGGCTTGCCCAGGAAAACGGAAACAGGGAACAGGAGACACCCCTGGGAGTGCAGAGGTAAGGGAGGGAAGCAGTTGCCAGGCTGGAGAGGATAAGGCCCGTCTTCTCTGGCCTCAGGCAATGCCCCTGAGCTCAGGACCAGGCACTGCCCGCTCTGCACGTCCCAGCCCCCAGCGGAGCACGCGCCCTACTTAGCGCAGATGTGCCCCTAAGCGGCCCAGCCCCCTGCTCCTCCCTTCCAGATGTTCACCCTTTTCCTCACCAGTGGGTCTTAGCAAAACCCAGCAGAAAATGCCTTTTGCATCGGACATGTAAGGGCTCCAGAGGCAGGGGGATGGGTCTAGGGGGTGGAGGCGCCACTTCTGTCCCACGCTCCGGGCATCGCACTGCCCAGGAGACAATGCCCACCTCGGCAAAGGCGAGGCAGGACTTCTCGGCGAGGGCACTTCCCTCCCGGCACGACCGCCGCGGGGAGAGAAAATGGTCCTCCCGTGGTGCTCCCCCGTCCGAGGTGGCCCCACAAGTTGCCGGAGGGCGGCGGGGGGTGCCCTCCCGCTTGCAGCGCACCCCAGCGCCGGCTCTCGCTTTGTCCCTCCAGGGCGCATCCCGAGGCGGCGCGCGGAGGCC
>NW_011888842.1:6993411-7021258 GCF_000151845.1 Pteropus vampyrus | reverse complement strand
GGGGGGCCGGCCGGCTACCCTGGCCATCTGGACCATTAACCTGAGTATCTTTCCTTCCGCAGGCGACCATCACCCGCCCTCAGGGTGGAGCCCTTTGCCTGGAGCGGGTGTATCTCAGCAGGGGTAACCACCTAGGGGACAGGGTCCTTAGTGCCTAGCTCCGAAGGGTCCAAGGGCTGAGAGTTTGCTGAGTAACCCCATTGCGTGCTTCAAGATTTGGAGCCAGGTCCCAGGGAAGTCTGGGCCTTAGCTGTAGGGACAGCTGCTTGGCCCCATTCAAGACTCCCGGGAGGAGTATGGCAGGTCTCAGCTGGCAGGGGTCCCCCATTCAGGCCACTGGTCCATCTACCCGGCTGCCCTGGACTCTGAGGGCAGAGGTTAATCCCATCCCCAGCCCCAAGAACTCCTAGCCTAATGGCAGAGACAGGCAATACATGCAGGCTGAACCAGTATTCCCTTTACAGAGGATGGTGTAGATTTAGATGGAGGCTCAAGGGACCACAGCCTGGGATGTTCTGGACTTGGAACCCACAGGCTGCTGGAAGGAGAGGAAAACTAAGGGGAAATGGGTTCCCTGAGTCAGGAGTTATCTCAGAGGGTTCTGGGGATTCATCACCCCAGCCTCAATTCCAGGTGAATGGGATATTAAATTATTTTGAAATTAATGTACACAATCGAACATCACATTTCATCCATTTCACAATAGAGGGTAGGCTTGTGGACCCTTTCTGGCCCAGGAGAAAAAGTGGATGTTTGCTCTAAGTCATGCCCTGTGCCGGATCTGTCCCCCTTTATGGCCCCAGCACCCTAGATGTTACAAGGTCAAATGGCTGTACACATCATCTCATTACCCACACAAACAGAAAATGACAAAGAAACATTATCTCTTCTGCAAATGAAGAAATCTTGCTCAAAGAGGTAAAATGACTCTCCCAGGGACACATAGCTTCCAAGCCCACCTAAAGCCAGAGCTTTTCCCACAGAACCCCCTCTTCTGCCCACCCTCTTGAAACTTTCCCTTTTCCTAGCTTTCTACCCTTTTTCTTCCCACTCAGTCTCTCACATCCATGGGAGACCTATCCCTGTGACCACCTGTCAGAATTCTGCACATCTTGCAAGGCCTAACTGAAATGCCACCTCATCCAGGCCTTCCCAGGCAGTGCGGTCCAATGCCTCTCACCTCTGCAGCTCAGCAGTACCCATGAAGGTGCTCTGATCAGCTGCAGTTCAGCAAATATCTCTTAGGTGGTAGCTACAGGAGGGACCCTCCTCCAGAAGGGTGACCTGTAGGGCAATGCCTGATGCAGAGGAACCACAAATGGTGGCAGACCAAGGGTCAGTAAGCCCTCCAGGAGACAACAATATGAAGATAGAAACCTGCACCTCTACATAAGCTCTGGGCTCTCCCAATCTTGGACTCTTGCCAGGTAAGCAGGGAGGGGAGATGCACCTGGCTAACTTGGATGAGTTCTCTCACAGGTGGTGTTGTCAAGCAAGTTCTCCCAATGGGCTTGTACTTTTTCTTGGTTTTTATTTTCTACACTGATGGAAATTTCACAATTTTTACATTCATGTAGCACAAAGAACCATGAAGCATGTTTCACAATTTATGTAGCTCATTATGTAGCAATATTGACAGCCTTACCCTATTTCTGAGTTAAAATAAATTTTTTCCTTCTCCCTTCTAGGAGTTTAAGTGAGATAAGTGTCACTTCCTCCCTCCACCCCTCCTCCTAAGGCTACACTTAATGCTCCTCAGACAAGCAGCCTGCTCCTTGAAGCCTACTCTGACAGTACCCTCCACATCCAAACTGACCATGACCTTGGGGACTCAAACTCTCTATAACATTCACTCATTCATCGTTTAGTGAGAGCCCAGTATGTGTTAGACACAGTGACCAAGAGGGCCATGACCACTACAGTGAGCAGTGTACAGACTAACATTAGGCCAAAGAGCACAGATCTTGGGGACAGTGATTTTTCAGGAAAATGAGGAGGATCCCCATTAACCCCCACCACACCACACATGTCCACCCTGGAGGACCTTGTGTCCCCCAGAAGACCCAGTTCAGGGCCCTGCATAAGGCAGGCTCAACGAATGCTCATCATCCCAGAAAGCCACAGCTAGAAGGGGACTCAAATCAAAAAGACTGCAGTTTGAGGGTGAATGAGGCCCCAAGGGAAGGGACTCTCACAAGGTCACACAGCAAGGGCCAAGGGCAGCACCTTATTCAGCCCTGGACGAAGGGCCTTTTCTCCTGTTCCTTCATGGGCAGGTCCCAAGACAAGATTTCTGGAGGCAGCTGTAGCCCTGAACTCAGGAAGAGAGACTGGTCTTTAAGTCAGAAAATCTTGTTCTAGATCCAAGTCAACCTTTAATGAGGGACAGTAGGCAAATCATGTCCCTTCTTTAAAACCGGGTTTTTGATACCCACTTTCTAGGACTGCGGTGGAGCCCACCAAGAGCTGAGAGCTGGAGGCAGGCAAACAGGCTTCACAGACAGACCCGTGGTTGGGAGATGGCCGGCAAGGCCCCTCGCCCTCTATGAAATGGGTGGGGGCCGCAGTGAGGATTAGGCCCGACTTATTCTCCCTCTCCAGGAGGCCAATCCTGACTGCATACACCAGCCCTGCTGATCACACTCCCTTGGGCCAGCTCAAGTCCTCTCACACCGCATGTGTTCGAATCTTAATTCCGATAAGTTGTGGGCAAATTACTAGACTTCTCTTTCAGCCTCAGTGTTCCTATCCATAAAATGGGTTAATGGTGATAGCTACGTTCTGGGGCTGTGGGAAGGATTAAATGAGGTAAGATTTCATTAAGCAACTAAACACAGCAGTTGCCAGCTTTATTATTACTGATGTTGCCTTTAGCACAGCCACTGATTTTTGCCCTCACAAAGTATGTGACCACCACAGGTGAGATTCTGTCTGGGCTCCCTGCAGAGCTCGAAGGCAGCCTGACAGTAGGGACAGGCCTTGTGTCGTACCTAGTGAATGAATGAACATGCTTGCAAAATGATGCCAGAGCCACAGACTATTCAGTTGGGTAGTTTTGAACTCTTTTAAACAAGCTCTTTTTTCTAAAACAACTTCACAGAGAGTCCTGAGGTACAAAGTGCTGGGGGAAAAGCTGCTCAGGTGGAGGCTCAGCTTTCATTCACTAGAGCAGGGACTGATGTCTGAAGCTCAGCGAGCAGCCTGAGTAGTCCCTGGGGACCGAGACTGCTCCCTCCCCAGATGGGGTGCATGGCCTCCACTGACGTAGCCATGTTCTGTGTTCTGTGTGCTTCTCAGGCAGCTGTGTCACTGCACTTAGGTCAACTAAGGCCCCAGGGGCTTTTGCACAAGGCTGCTGCTTGGTGCCACCACCCCCAGCCCATTCCCAGGGATTGGGGGAGGACAGCCGTGTAGCCTCTGTCCCTGTCTGTGACGGACTGCTGCCCATTTGGAAGTCCTTCCACCCAGTTGATCCACAGGCCCCCTGGGCTTCCATCCATGTCACTGACCAAATTGCAGAGCAGTCCCAGAGGACAGAGGCCTGTGGGATATCTGGTTGGAAGGACCCCAGTTCTCAGCAGCTCCCCTACCTGTTCCAGCCACTTCGCCACCATCCTAGCATCGGATCCACATCCCTGCCCCTTCTCCAGGATGTTCTGAGACTTTCTCAAGGGCCTTTCACAATTCCAGACGCATGATTTCTTCATATACCCATTTCAATCAATTCTAAGAGATGATGATGATGATAAATTATTAGTTATTGTGCTCCTGCTCTAGCAAGTCTCTGACCCTGACATTCACTGCACACATCCCAAGAGGGCCCAACGCCTCTTACCAGGACTCCTTAAGAAGATGCGTGCCTCAGAATTCAGAAAGTTTCAGGTTTTCAAATGGGTAAGTGGAGGCTCAGAGATGTTAGGCTATTTGCTGAAAGTGGCAGAGCTGACAGGTGGAAGAGCTGGGAGTGGAGGAGAGTGCTAGCCCATGGGGGCACCCCCTCTACACATGCACGTGCACACACACGCGCGCGCGCGCGCACACACACACACACACACGCGTCAGAGGCCGGAAGGAGAACTCACAGCTCAGACAATCTTCCCCACGCTCAGCCCCAGGCACTAGACTGGGCCTCTGGACAGAGGAAAGAAGGGAAGGCGCACCTTCTCCCTGAGTGCAAGGGGCTCACGAGTGAGGAAGTGGAGGCTCAGGCAGGGGAAGCCTTGCCCAGTCCCATCCTCACCTGCGCCTCATTTCCTGCCCAGGCGGCGGCACCAAGGGGTTTGCTTTCCAGCACCACCACTTGGGCACCTGGGAGCCGCGTGTCACCACAGGTCTCTGAGCCACCTTCTCACCTGAGTATAAAGCACCAAGCACCATGCCTGGCACATAATAGGTGCTCTATGAAGGGCAAGTTCCTTCCCCCGACTCCACTGTCAACTTGGTCTTGCGTCCTCAATCCTGCCTCCATCACCTTCTCCCCTTTTAACAAATGGGCCCTGGGACACTGCAGGCGGGTAGGTGAGTCCAACCTGCCTTTGACGCCCACTGAGCCCTCAGATGCTCACCCTGGGCCCCTGAGGCAGCGCTCAGGATGGAGGCAGCACCTCCCCTGGTGGGCCTTCCCTCTGCCCAACCCAGCTCCTCCTCCCACGACCATTTTTCAGGCTGGCACCCAAACAGAGGTCCTTCAGGGAACAAGCCTATTGTAACAAGTGTGTCTCTCAGTACCTTTCTGGGGCTTTGTGCAAATGCCAACGGCACACCTAAATAAACAGGAAAGGGAGGAGATGATTCCGTCTAGATATCACCCCAAGAGATGAGATCTGCTGGGCATGCAGACTGTCAGGCAGACTTGATACCCCGACAGGATGGTAAGGACATCTCACCCCACCCTGGCACAGGCTCCAGGAAGGGACTCAGGATAGTGACGGGTCCTTCTAGAGTCACAGGGTGAGAGCCAGGAGGGCCAACAGAGGGATGCCAGGCCAATGCCCATATAGTACAGACAGGGCACTCGAGGCCCAGAGGGCAGGGGACCTGCCCAGAGTCAGCAAGGCAGGACCCTCTCTCCTCAGCCAGCTAGCATCCCATGCTTCAAGAACCTCCCAGGCTCCCCGTGTGTCCTCTCTCCAGGCCTTAGTCTTCACATCTATAGAATGGGGGCTGGGCTGGATGATCGCCAAGCTCCTTTCCAGCGCTGATATCTGACCATTCTGTAAAGCTAGAGCAGCCGCCTCTACTACTGGGCTCCCCCACTCCGGTACTAACAGTGCCAGCAGATCTGGGGGCTTCGCTGGAGTCCTTCAGATGCACTCCCCCTCCTCCCTCCTTCCCTATTCCTTGGGCTCTGCCCTCAGCAAGCTGCCAGGCAACCCTAGCACATCAAAGAGGGTCCCAGATGAGGAAATGACTCACTAATGGTGGAATGTCAGACACTGACAGGTGAAAGAGGGATGGCATGTTAAGCCAGGATTAAGTTGGTGCCTTGCTGGTGGCAACCTACTCACAGGCCACCCTATGCCTATAGAACCCTCCCTACGCCCTTGCCAGTGCTCCTTTGAATGTACGACCTCCACACTCCTCTTCACCCAAGAAAGGTAGACAGATACCTGGGCCATACAGAGAACCAACTCATGGGCCATCAGAGCCAGAGGGGGCTGGGCCCTGACACTCAAGGATCATTCCTGCATTAAAATATTACCCAGATAACCAAACCGAAACACGTTCACATGAGAAACGCATAGAGCCAGAAACACAAGTTCAAGGACACGCACACATACAAAGACACATGGGAGGGGCATGCCCACCAAGAAATGCATGTGTAAACAAACAAGGTTTGTTTCCACTGTGTAAACACATGTGCACATTGACCAACACACATGCACAATCTTAAAACACAAATATGTGTATAAATACACTGAAACAAGCTCACAAATATATACACATACTCAGCTGTTATCAGGCACAGAATTACACGGCCACCAAGCCAAACACACTGACTCATATGTGCTCACATACACAACCACAACAAGAAGGGAAAGTGTGGCCCACTGAGCTCAAAGAGCTGAGAGCCCAGATCTTGGGCCCCAGGGAACAAAACAGCTCCGTGCTGCTGGCCTCACAATCTCCCTGCTTTGTGCCCTCTCCAAGAACATCCTGTTTGCTTGTCTTCCCAGCTCTCTGAATGTGTGATTTCTCTGAGTCTTTCGGCCTAGCAGGTTGTTCTGCAGGGCCCCACCCCCATCTGGAGCCGGAGGACCCCCACCCCAAAGATCCCTCCTTCTGCCATTGTCACACCTGAAACATCGCCATTCAACACACCTCTTTAGGTCCTCGGGTTACCTTGATCTCTAAGAATCTCCAGGTAAAATGCAAAGGTCTTTCCTCCCCACTTTCCTAGGCGTGGTAGGAGACGGTTCTAACACCTAAAGGCTTTGGGCCTTGGGCCAGTGACCTAACCATTAGAGCCTGTTTCCTCTTCTGTAGAATGGGGACAAAAGTAGCCACCACAGGTGGTTGTAACAAGTCACTGAGATCACAGCATGTAAAGAACTTAGCCCATTTCTCGGAACACAGTAAACGTTAGCTACTATCATCGTCAGTCATTGTCATCGTTTTTTATTGCTCACACTTTGACCACCAGGGGCCAGCCGAGCCATTAGCCAGAAAGAAACGAAGGACGGGAGTTTACAGAAACAATCTTTAAGACCCAAATCTCCTTTGACAGAGAGGCGTGCTGGCCCACAGCTCACCGGGGGCGTGTTCTCTGAGCCTCATCATGTGCTGGACCCTGGAAAGACCAGCTTCCTGCCCTCAAAGTTCCCATAGTCCACCTGGAGAGGCAGCCCAGGCCCTTCCTAGACACTCACAGGAGCCTCCTTGCTGATTTTGCTGCCTCCAGCCTTGCCGTCCTTCCCTCTTCATTATCCAAGGGCATCTAGAGGGATTTCTCAAAAAGCAGATCAGGCCCCACCATTGACCAGCTCCACCCGCATCCATAGCTTCCCAGGGCTCCTGGAATGGAAGTCTAGCCACCCGACCCCTGTGCTCCAGCTCCCCTGGCTTCAATGGGACTTTTGAAATTGCCAGCTCTTCCTGTCACAGGGCCTTGGCACAGGCTGTTCCCACTGTCTGAACAGAGGCCCCCTTTACCCAGAGGACCCTGTACACCCTTCAGTCTCTCCTCACAGTCTCTCCTCAGGGGCCTTCCCAGTGCCCTCGGATTAGGCCAAGTCTCCTCGCAGATTTGTCACAGTTGTAAATATCCATGTATTTGTTTAATGACTCCCTCCCCCACAGGATTGTGGGGGCCATGGCGGCCTGGGTCCCCAGTGCTGGACACCCGGCAGGTATTCCACAAATACTTCCTCAATGAATTAACAAATATTTGAGATATAAAAGAGAAAGGAGAAAGGCGGAGACTGATCTGGGAGGCTTTTTAAGATTCCGCTTGTGGTTATCTGAGGCAGGGCCGTCACACACAGCCATTACGGGCAGAATCGCAACAGGGCAATGGTGAGAACAACGGAAAGTCTGGCTGCCTCCGAGGCCCCTGCAGTGACCACAGGTCCTTCTGACCTCCAGTGACACACCGGAGCCCAAGCTTGTAAGATGGGGCATAACCCCTGTCCCAGTGTAGAGAATGCTCAGGTTAAGGGGGCCCCTAAGGAACCCTTAGACTCCAGAGGAGGGAAGAGGGGGCATGAAGGTGGGAGGGGATGGATGATAAGGGCATGGGAGAGGCCCTCCTGGTACCTGCCAGTGCCCAGGACAGGGCTGCATCAGTGAACAGAAATAAGACACGCATTCCTGACGTCTCAGGCAGGGATGCGATAACCCAGAGCAGCCAGGGAGAGACTCACTGCCCCATGAATCCTCCCCCAGCAACACTTGCCTTAGCAGAATAAGCCCATCCCAGCGGTATGGACAGCCACAGGCACTTCATCGGCCCTTTAAGCCCTCACCAGCCCTGACCTCGCTGTGGGGCGCCCAGTACAAAGGGCCACATGGCTGCAAGGAAACTGACCCCATGAGGGGACCTCACCCCGGAAGCAAGTCTTCGACTTTCTCTCTCTGCCTCCCTCCAAGCCCTGTCACTGAAGTCCCTGCACCAGGCCAGTCATCCCCGGGCGGCTCACTGACTTCAGTGCCTATTCCCATTAAAACCTCCCGTGCTCTGTGCATTCTGCGTGAGTGAATGCTCTCAGCAGAGGCCACCCCCGCAGTGACAAGAAAACCATGCTCAGAGTCAGGAAATCTGGGTTCAAAACCCAGCTCTGCTAATTAATAATAACGAAGACGGTTCCCACGTTAATAAAAGTAAGCCGGCACCCAGCTGGCCTGCGGCAGACCTGAAGCAGCAAGGCAGGGAAGAGGTGTCATTTTGTTTTTCCCTACACCAAGAGCCAAAAGGGGAGCACCAGGACCCCAGGGTGCTCCAGCCCAGGGGACCTGTAAACGGCAGTGGGGGAGAGGTGAGAGGCGGGCTGCAGCCTCATTAATCCACCTGAGTGAGCAGTGCTTTTAAAAGCCCTTTTCACTAGAGGATACAAAACGTACTGTTAGGGGAGAGGATTTTATAGGCTATTTCTCCTCCTGGGTGATTTAGCATCTGTAGGCCAGGCTCACCTGGGAGTCCTACTCCTGAGGGATCATGGGAGCCCATAAGTGGAGTCAAGGTCAATTTCAAGGCAAGGGCTAGTGTCCTTGCTGGGCCTTGCTATCGGTGGTCTGGGTGACTTGTCCTGACCTCTCTTCCCAACACAAGGAGTGAGACTTTCGGAAAGTAGGAGATCAATGCTCGCCCTCTCCTCACCCTAGAAGGAGCTCTCGAGGCAGACAAATGGGGAGGAATTGTGGGCAGCAGGGCCAGCTGTACAAAGATATGGCGGCTAGGAGAGGCCTGGGGGGAGGTGGGGTGTGCCTCGAATGTGGCTGGGGAACCAGATGCCCCCCTGAAAGCCATCTAAGGCACTGGAGCAGGGCAGTAACAATCACAGCCCATTTTAGACATTCTTTAAACAATTCCACAGGAAAAGTTACTCATCTCAACATAGGGCCTTGTGTCGGAAACAGATGTCATCACTGCCACCTCCAAAGATGGCTTCCTGCCTAGGGAAGCAATTCCCATCCAAGACTCAGATATCATTATGTCTGCAATCCAACCCAAATATCACTTGATATGACAGAGGCAGTCACTTCATTTTTGTACTATGGGGGGCAGGGAGCGAAGGCATGTGAGCTTGCCCCCCACACCCAATCTCCTGGGTGCCCCCGAGAGGGGGGGGGCCGACAGGGTAGGATAGGAAGAGGGGAGCAATTCCCTCCTGTCCCAGGTGTCCACCCTGCACGGCCACCTTCTGGCCAGTGGAAGCTGGGACAAGATGAGGCAGGGAGATGGGGAGATCCAGGTTCAAACACCAGCTCTGTCCCTGACTGGCTGTGTGACCTCAGACAATGTACCTCCCTCTCTGGACCTCAGTGTTCTCCTTTATAAAACAGAGAGAATGACAACACTGGCTGGCAGAGACGGGGCTGCGTGCTGTGGGCCATGTTCTGAGAGACCTTCTACATCCAGGCTCCTGAGCTCAGTGATCTTCAGCAAGTTCTTCGCTCTCCATCTGCCTTGGTTTTGTCACCTTAGGAAAGTGGGATTTGTGTTATCTGCCCCTCGGGTTGTGAGGACTAAATGCGATGATGCCTGGAGATAGCT
This sequence comes from Pteropus vampyrus, assembly GCF_000151845.1. Lineage (NCBI taxonomy): Eukaryota > Metazoa > Chordata > Mammalia > Chiroptera > Pteropodidae > Pteropus > Pteropus vampyrus. Next base: position 7,011,546 of record NW_011888842.1, on the reverse strand, counting down.
CAGCACAGGGCCTGACCCAGGGGGCTTTGCAAAATGGGACTTAACGACTCCCCATGGTACAGACAGCAAATTGCTGGTAGAGCTGGAATTGGAACCCGGGTCAGCTGGACATCAGTTCCAAGCATGGACCACCATCCCGACTCTCCCAGCGGTGGTGAAGATGCAAACCTTCAAAGGACAATCACGATGGAGGATCTACTGGCCCAGCCTGGTGACGGCGGTGCATGCAGGGACACTGCCTGAGCGCCCACATGGTGGCCTGCCTCAACCTGTGCCCAGCCTCCTGCGGGAAGGCTGCCTCTGCCCCAGACCTTGCCCCGCTCCAGTGTTCCTAATAACGAGACCCTTTCAGAGGTCCCCCAGCTCTCCGGTCAACCCAGTTGCCTAGAGGCGCTCCATGATGTGAGCTGTTCCCTCCATCCAGAGGAGGGCTCTGCACTTATTTAGCTCAGCCGGTCCCCTGTGGCCCCTGGAGCAGGGGGGGTTGGGGGAGGGGGAGGGAAGCTCAGAAATCCCTGGGACTTCCTCCTCTGGGAATAGCCTCCCAGGCGGCTACTCACTGCGCTCTGCTGCCCCCAACTGGTGGGAAACCACCCTACGCAGACACCTCCAGCTCCACTGGTACTCACCACCCTGGCGGGACTTGGTCTCTGGCCCCCTGGGTACCACTTCACACCCCTCCTCCTTCCAGGGCCAGGGATAAGCCCTAGAAGCTCTGTCAGTAGCGATATCGCTTTGGGGCAGCAGATGAGGGGTGCGGGAGGGCAGACTGAGACTCTGGGGAAGGACAAGATGTGAACACTGGCTGAATGCCTCCCTTGGGCCAGGCACTGAGTCCCAGAGCTGCCCTGTGAGCAAGGGGCTCCTGTGCCCATTTACAAATGAGAAAAGAGAGTCTCAGAGTTGAGCAATCCCACAGAGGGGATCCACAGAGCCAAGATTAGGATCCTGTCTCGTCCCAGGTGTACTGCTAGGAAGAGCCAGCACCGTATCCCTAGGACCCAGGGAGGTATGAGGAGAGGGAGCAAGGCCCCCCCGCATAGCATCCCACCTGCCAGTCACAGAGCCTGACATTTCATCATGAGTGACTGAAACTTCCAATTGGTAAGGCTCCTTTTGTGCAAACAATCTGTAACAAAGGGGTTGGGAAGCAAGCCACTAACACATTAGTGGGGACTAGTTTATCTGACTCCTGCTGCCCACCAGGCTCAAGTGTAGGGCTAGGGAAACAGAGCTAACAGAGATGGCCTAGAGGTACCTCTGGAGGATGCCAGGGCAGAAAAAAAGGGGGGTGTAAGGCCGTCTTCTCCACCCTCCCCACCCAAACTGCCTGAGCCCAGCTGGCACCTCCTGGGATGAGGGAGGAGATGCCAGGGCTCCTTGAAGTATGCTCTTCCCTCCACCTCTGCCCTCAGGGACCCCCACAAGGGCATTCTAAGCTCAGGTGCTGGGGAGCAGGGACAGACAACCTGCTTGAGAAAAGCAGTTGGCTTGCTCCCCCCATCCCTCATCAGCCACCCTAGTCCTGGTCTCTGCCCACTGAAGGAGCTCCAGATTCTTTCAGCCAGGGCATGTATGCTGCTCTGAAGAACACGCTGCATTCCAGGTCTGCTCTGGCAAGCTCTGGCCCACCTCACCTCCCTCTCTGGGGACTCCATACTCCTATTAATATAGCCTCAGATTCCATTTGCTCTATGCACTGCCAAGGGTCTCCTGCTCCCCTCACTCCAAACGCTTCCTCACACTTCTGCCCCCCAAACTGCTCCCAGTTCCTGCTATCATTTTGTTCATGCTGCTTCCCACCTCCTGGCCTTTGCGTGGCCTGTCCTGGCCTTTGCGTGGCCTGTCCTGGCCTTTGCGTGGCCTGTCCTGGCTGCCTGGAATGTTCTTCCCCATCACGTGCCTGGAAATTTCTTCATCAAGCCCCAGCTGACCCGTCCACATTATCACAGGTAGCAACTATGTTTTAATTCTATTTGTGTCAGTGCCCCACACAGGCCTTGACACATAGTAGATGCTGATTAAAATGACATGGATGGACCTAGAGGTTATTATGCTGAGTGAAATAAGTCAGACAGAGAAAGATAAATACCGTATGATTTCACTTACATGCAGTATCTAAGGAACAAAAAGAACAATCTAATCAAAAACAGCCTCACAAATATAGCGGACAATTTGGCGACAGACAGAGGGGAGGGCGGTTGGGAGGCTGGGACTGTGGGGTGAAGGGTTAAAGAAGTACAAATTAGTAGTTGATAGGTGGTCGTGGGGATGGGGAGCACGGCAGAGGGAACGCAGTCAGCATTAACCTGATGGCTAAGTGGAGGGCCAGGGGAGGGAGAGAGGAACCGGGGGGATCGTTTTGAGAACATTATAGATGTCTAACCAATGTACTGTATACTTGAAACTAATTTAAATAAAGACACTTATTTAAAAAAATTTATTAAAAGAAAGAAGGTGGGCAGGGAAGGGAGGGAGGAAAGTAAGTCAGCTCACGATCACAGGAGGAACGGCACCTCTACCACGCACCAGCTATGTGACCCGGGCCAGTCCCTTCTCATCTCTGAAACTCGCTTTCCTAATCTGCAAAATGGAGCGAATGAAACCATCCTGTTTCTCAATGCGGTGGGCAGCCTCCCAGCCCTACTGACTTCCAAAGCCTACCCTCACTTCCAGGCCTTGGCTCTGGCCTGGCCTCAGACTCAGGAGGCTCCGAAGGGCCTCTGGCCTTACACTCCTGCCTTGAAGACCGTCTGGGCCCACCATGGACAGCTCTTACACCAAGGTTGTCTGTAGCAATGTTCCCCCTGCAAGAAAGGGGGCCTCTCTCTGTGGAAAGTGGACTCAGACCAAAATGATAATAATTTTCTTTTGGGGTTTGAACAGCTTGATAACAATTAGGCTCCATGAAAGGCAGAGGTGGAGGGGGCCTGCTGCCTCCGCCAACCCTCTCATTTGGGGAACACTGGCCAGACACCAGGTTGGGAGACTCCAGCTCACATGGCTCAGTTGAATGAGGGACACCAGGCTCATGTGCAAATTCCTCGTTCTGTGAAGAGGAAACCAGGGTGCCACTCTCTTTCCCCTCAAGTCACCCCTCCTCTAGGCAGCCTCCCGCCTAGATTGTGGGTCCGGCTGTAGCTGCTGGGTCCCATTGGCCAGGAGGTGGCAGTGCGATGATGAGCAGGAGGGAGCAGGCAGGGGCCTCTGAGGGTAGCTGGACCCACCATTCCTTTAAGCCCCCTCCCCCAAGACACATGATGGAGGCAGGGAGAAGGTGCAGGGGAGAGGGGCCAGGAAGAGCACAGACTCAGGAGCACTGGACAGGAGAACAGAGATCTGGGCTTAATTCCAGGCCCTGCCCCAGTTGTGCTGTGTGACCTTGGAGAAGGATCCTCCCCTCTCTGAGCCCTCAGCCCCTTCTCTGTACAGGCAAGGGCTGGACCAGGTACTTTCCAACATCCTTTCCATGGTGGCATTGAGGCGGGGCGCCCACAGGCCTGCGGTTTGTGTTCGTGCACCTGTTTCTGTGTGTGTGGGAGACAAAGATGAGCATTGGAAACATGGGAAGGGTGCTGGGAAGCTGCACACGTGGAAAGAGGGGTGAGCCGCTGGGGAAACTCCAAGTCCACAGCCCAGAGACCTCCTGCTGGCTCCACTCTCGCCCATCAACCCCTGTGGTTCTTGCGTCCTACAGGAGGAAATTCAGTCTTTAGTCCAAAGGCTTCAGCCACTCACTTTTCCCTCCAGTCTCCTCTCCTTCAGGCCTCCAACTCATTCAGCACGGTAACCACACAGAGCCACTGGCTTCTTCCTATTCAGTTAGATTCCCCTCTAACTGGTATACTCCTCTCCCTGACAAACTCTTACACATCTCTCAAAGCCCATCCCCAAAGATCCCTCCTCTAGGAATTCTTCCCTACCCTCACTACCCCTTGTTCTGGATTCTCACAGCACCTGAAGCACACCTCCTTCGCAGCTTCAAAAGCACCTAGGGTGTGTAAAATTGAGCATCCAATAAAAGAGGGTGGTTGAAAGGAACTGACTCCTAGAAGCATCTGCACTCGATCTGATACTGAGTTTATCTGCAGCTTCCGCCAGCCCCCTGAGCCTTCCCCTCCCTGACACTTCTCCTCCATCTTGCAAAAAATAGCCGTGAGACCTAATTTCAGCTAAACCTTCAAACACGACTCTCCACTTTCAACTTCCTGAGAAAGAATCAATTGGCTGTCAAGTTTCCCAGAGCCTCTGCCACCTCCCACACCCCCAGCCCTGCTAGCTCTCCTCAAGGTCGATGGGAGGGGTAGGGGCGGAAGAAGGAGGGAAGAAGGACCCAACCCACACTCTACCCAGGAAGTGTGGGTCGGGGGAAGGCGGCGGGCTAAGGGGACTCGTGGGGACACCTGTAACAATCACCATCTCCTTACCTCCCCCAAAAAACTGTGAATTCCTCCAACATGGGGTGGCAGGCGAGGGGGACAGCATGCTGCTGAGCCTTAGGAAGGGTGGTGGGCACACACAGAGCCCCAGGACCCAACCTGACAGTCTGTACCGATCCAGGGCCCCCCAGCTTGCTGCCTTCTTTCCCTCTCTCTGTCCCTCATTCCCTTCCAGGATTCCCTACTGATGCAGAGAAGACAGACCTGGGTTTGAATCTCGACCTTACCATCTCTTTGGGGCCTGGGAGCTGAAGGCCAGAGATAAGGTCCCTACGGTCACCCGCTCCCAGCTCCCTTCTCCATCCTGCCCTCATCCAGGGTCCCCTACAGCTCTCAGGGCACAAGCACCACACGGGCCTGGTAAGCACCATGTGGCCTGGAAGTTGCGCCGTGTGGGCAAAAAGTTCCATATCTCACCCAAGTGACAGAGCTAGTGTGAGGCTCAGCCCCAAGTCCACTGACTTTACAGCTTATTCTCTCAGTTACTCCATCAAAACATCTACATGCCTACTACATGCCCAAATCGCATGCTACTGCCTGACAAAGTCCGCTCCCCAAATTTTACAGAAGGGTCAGCTGAGGCTCTCCCAGGGTTCCACGGTCTCTAAGAGGTGGAGGTGGAACTAGCACTGAGCCCCCGATGTCCTGTGGGGTGGCTGCAGTCCTAGGCTGACCCTCACAATGGGTAAACACCACCTATGGGGATAAAAACAGTACAGACTCGGAAGTGCTCCAGTTAGGTGGTGACTTTGGACAACCCAGCCCCTCCAGGACTCAGTTGCCATAAAGGAAGTGAACGGAATGAGTCTTACAGACCCACATTGATTCTCCATTAAGCTACATCATTGCAAAGGGGCACCCCCTGTGAGAGGGGGTGACATCGCCTCACCCAGGTTTGAAACGGCAACACAACAAAGACAGGAACGATTCAGGTATATCCTGCGGTGTCTCCCCTGCCTCCTCCAGGCAAAACCATGTTCCCCGGTTTCCCCCAGGGGGCTGCACAGAGCAGGGTCGGCAGAGCCCATGAGGATGTGGCTTGTGGGAGTGCGTGCAGGCCAGTATGAGCTCCAGCTGTGGGCGAGAGGGTGTGCTTCTGGTCCAGCACAGGGTCTGTATGCAAGTCTGTCCCCAAGGAGGCCCAAGCCAGGCACACCTCTGGCCTTCTCCCAAACACCCTGTCCTCTGCCCTCCACCCCGACCCTCCCCAGATTTTTACTGTCGTGGAGCCAGAGAAGAAACACAATCAGGTGATAATGGTGGATTTCACCTATTAAGCACCTTGCATGGGTCAGACCTGGGTTGGCACAGTCTTGCAAGGAAGGCACCACACTTTACTGGCCAGGACGGGAAACCCAAAGAGGCGGAGTGACTAATGAGATCACGCAGGTCACTGAAGAGCTGGGATTTGAACTGGGATCCCCACCTCTAAGCTCTCTGGTTCCCCACCCCCCGTGCTGAGCAACAGCCCGGGATAGAAACTCAACTCATACCCCTTTCCTTACCTGTTGCACACAGGAAAGGACCAAGGTGCCCAGAGGAAGACACAAAACATAAATGTCGGACAGTCCTAGCATCCGTACCTGGCTCCGTCACTCAGGAGCTGCGTCACGCCGGGCAAACGACTTCACCTCTCTGAGCCTCAGTTCCCTCATCCGAGCAACAAGGATGCTAACGATACCTCCCCTCGGGGCTGCTGTGAGAAGTGGGTAAACGACGACTGAACACACTTTCCATCCTGCAGACCTTAATTGGGCAGGCGGGACTGGGAGTCCCGGGTGCCTGCTAGTTCAGAAGGCTGGCGCTGGCTCTGATCCACAGGTGGTATCCATGCCAGGAAACAGAGCGAAGACACCACGGCAGGAAAAATGCCAAGCCTAGCTGGCAATTAGAGAGCTGAAAATTATAGCAACTTCAAGGTGTGATGACACACCTATTAGAGCAGCAAAAGAATGGGAAACGGGTAAAAAGCAATGCCGACGGGAGGGTGTGGGGACAATGGGTTCTCCCCGTCACAGCCGGAGGAAGTGCATGCTTGTGCTCTGGGGTCCGAGAGACCTGGGTCCAAATCTTGGCTCCACCATTTATTAGCAGTTGGAGCTTGGGTGACTTCATCTCTCTGAGCCTCAGTTTTCCCATCTGTAAAACTGGATGATCAAAGTATTAGCTTCAGGTTTGTCTCCAGGATTAGAAGAGATCATACATATAAGACCACAGGCACAGTGCAGGTGACTATGCTACTATTAGTCACTGTTCCCTGAGGCCCCCTGAAGGCTCTGCCCCAGCAGCCGTGGGAGGGCAGGACTCCAGGTGATTTGAGTCAGGGTCACCCAGGTGCTAGCCTCCTGGCCCTGCCTGCAGGCTGGAGGCCATCTCCCAGGGGACCCTGAGCCCCCCCCCCCCCCATCTCTCTCTCTCTCTCTCAGCGCAGGCTTCCCTCTCTCTCTCTCTCTCTCTCTCTCTCTGTCTCTGTCTCTCTCAGCGCAGGCTTCCCTTTCCTCCTCACCGCCTGGAAGCAGAGGCTGGGGCTCAGAACCCCCTCCTGGGGGAGCTTGTTAAAATGCAGATATCCAGGCCCTGCCCCTGGCCCGGGAAACTGAAATCTTGAGCCTGGGAGCATTTGAGATCTGCTCCCTAGCACATGTCATCCATTTGGCTCAAATAAACTCTTATACAATTAAAAATAAACAGACAAATAAACAAACAAACAAACTTGAGGGGGCTCGAGAGTCTGTTTTGAAAGCATTTTCACGACACACAGCCAAGTGGGGGAATCAGTGGCCCTGGCCTGGCGCTCAAAGGCTCTACACGACCCAGACTCGGCCCAGCTTCCCGGCCTCACCGCCCACCCTGTCCTCCAGACCCCTCAACTCCAGTCCCACCAAGCACTTCACCATTCTACAAACATGTCAATTCCTAGTATGCCCCCACGCCTTTGCAACTGCTATTCCCCCTACCGGGAACTCCTTCTCACTGTCCCTGTCTACCCAATTTCTAGAAACCCTTTAAGACCTAGCCCAAAAGTTAGTTCCTAGGGGACACCTTTTCCCAGTCCACCAAGAACAGTTAGTTGCTCCTAGCTCACCTAAAATCACATCATATTGTGATAGCCAGGCCTGTGCTCTCTGTTCCTTTCCCCTGATCCCCACAGAGCTGGCTCCTCATTCCTTAGACCTTAGAGCAAATATCACTTCCGGACCACACCACCTCAAAGAAGCCCTCCTGGTTTTCTCTGCTTTTCTCCTGCATAGCACGTAGCTCAGACACAAGAATGTGAGGTCATAAGGTCAGGGGCTTTATGACCCTGGTGCTATCTTAACCAGCTCCTTCTGATAAGCTCCAACCCCAAGAACGGCACACCATAAAAACTGTTGAATGAACGAATGTACGAACAAATGATCAAACATCCATGTCCTCCCTGGGGAAGAGGATGTGTCTCCAGTGGCTGGCAGAGCACTGGATAGAGGGACACATGGTAATGTGCTGAATGAGGGAGTAAAAGGACACAAAATTGCCTGGCGGGGACACAGGGGAGCACAGAGAGTCAGACGTTAAGGCTCACTGGGTTTTGTTTCCATAAAGTTGTTTAGGTTTGCGCTAGCGGGACCACTAAAATCAATAGCTAAGATCTATATACTGCGTTGTTTTAATTCTAAAAGGTCATCAATTTTAAGATAAAGCATTATTTTATGCACCACCAAGAAAGAAAGAACACAGCAATTAAATTATGACACACTGTGGACTGTAACATGAGAGATATTAAAATGTGGAAACAAAAACCGTGCATCTCGAGAGTCGAGGAAGCATGGGTGTGTGTGTGTGTGTGTGTGTGTGTGTGTGTGTAAGGGTGCATTTATCTGGGGGGGTGTGTGTGTGTGTGTTGTGTGTGTGTGTGCGCGTAAGGGTGCATTTATCTGACCTAACGCTAGCTTCTCTTTTCCCGGCTTAGGTCTGGGCCCCTGGGCCTGTTGTCCACCTGCCCCCTCCCTCGCAGGAGTGGGGCCGAGCCACAGAGAGGGGAGCAGCTGAGTGATCGGATACCTAGAACAAGGGAGGCTGGATGCTCTCCCGGTCCGTGAGGCTCCAGGAAGGGGGGCTGCGGGGTCACAAAGCAGCACCCCGAGCCAGGTGGCGATGGTGACGCAGAGATAGTTACCGTGACCCGGAACGGCGTAGCGGCTGAGGGCTCCATGCTGGGGCTCTTCTCGGAGAGGCTGCCGGGCAGGCTGCGCCGCGAGCCCGGCCTTTCTTGGGGCGACTCTGTCAACAGAGGGAGAGACAGGGTAAGTATGGACAGTCGAAGCCACCAAGGCAGGCCCTCCTATCATTCCCATCCTGGCCAGGACAAACTGGTCTCCATAAAATAGTACAGCCACTTTGGAAGACGGTTCGGCAGTTCCCCAAAAAGTAAAAGACAGAAATACCACACGACCCAGAAATTCCACTCTTAGGTGGAAAGAACTGATAACAGGAACACAAATACTTGTATGTGAATGTTTAAAGCAGTGTTATTCACAGGAGCCAAAAGGTAGAAGGAACTCAAGTGTTCATCAACAGATGAATGGATAAACACAGTGGAGTGTCCACTCAACGGAATGTCACTCCATCGTAAAAAGGAATGCAAGTCGTGATACACTCTACAGTGTGGACAAACCTTGAAAACAGGCTGTGTGACATAATCCAGACACAAAAGGACAAATACATTGTGTGAGTCCACTTAGATGAAATACCTAGAATTGGCAAATGCATCGAGACAGAAAAGTAGATTAGAGGTTACCAGTTTCTGGGGGCACGGAGTGGGGAATGGGGAGTTATTGTTTTATGGCACAGAGTTTCTGTTTGGAGTGATGGGAAAGATTTAGAAATAAATAGTGGTGATGGCTGCACGATGTTGTAAATATATCTAATGCCACTGAACTGTACGCTTAAAAATGATTAAAATAGCAAATTTTATTTTATATAGATATTTACCACAATTTTTTTTAAAAAACAGGTCTCCCCAAATCCACACATCCAGCCATACATCTTATGACATATGAGCTTCTTGTTACTGGACGTGTACAAGAAGCCCCTTCGAACATGAGAACCTGTGATGTCTGGTTTCCAATTCAGACCTTCTCCAGAGGCTTTAAACTTTAGAGAAGTTCAAGGGCCTGGCAGGTTATGGTATCAAGGGTGGCAGCCAGCTGCTCAGTTCCAGCTGCTTATTTTGGCATAGCGACGGGGGGCTCAGTGCAGCCAGAGCTTCCCCCAGCTCAAGAGAAGCTGGAAATCTGTCTTTTTTTTTTTTTTAATATGAAATATTCCAATTTTTAAATGGTGACAGCTCATTCAAAACTTTAGCCATGGCTTGAGCATGTCTGTTTAAAAGCTCCCAAGTCTCCCAATCTGGCTGCTTTCCTTGCTGGTTCCCCGACACCACGCTTGGCACCGGCTGCCTCTCTTACACTGCTCCAGCTGCGGCGCCCACAGGGGACTCCCTTCCTCCTCCCTCCCGCCTGATGCACCCCGCAGGCCTTGAAGGAGACCCTTGGTAACCCCCCCACCCCGCTCTCGGCCCCCTCTGGCTCCTATAGCAATGGCCAGGCATAAGTCTCTCCTAGCAAAGCTCTCAGTTTGGAGAGAGAAATAGAGAGAGACAGAGAGAGGGAGAGAGAGAGAGAATCCTGCACTTAACTGGAACTTCTACCACCCACACCTAAGTTGGCTGCGTCTCCATGTTCCCAGTGCCCTGCATGGAGCCTGCTGCCTGGTGGGTGTTTGGGAAAGGCCTGTCGACTCGAAAAAGAAGAAGAATTGGGTTTCCCTGGTCTGTGCGAACACACAGGGGTGCAGAATCAGAGGCGCACGCCTAGCAAACACATTCCCGTGTTCACATTCATGCGAACGCTCCCCCAGGTACACGTCCGTGTGTGAACGTGTGGATGTGTGGATGTGTACACATACGCAGGACAGGACGGGGGAGCAGGCTTTCCCAGAAGGCAGAATGGGCTATTAGGGGCGACGTCTACGCTTTCTGGTCCCTTCTCGCCATGCAGTGGATTGGACAGGGGGCCTCAGAAGTGTGCAAAGACAGAGCTGAGCCCCTCACCCCACCAGGACAGGCTCTCGTGCTGAGCCCTGGGAATAGCCAAGCAGACAAAGCCATCTTGGGCCTGGGGGAGGAGTACCTCCTACGGGGACAGGTTCAGGCCCAGCTGACCACCAGACAGGACTGGGGCAGGGGCTGATACCTGGTCTGGATGTGGACTAGCCAGCCCTGGGCCACCTCCCCCCACAGCTCTACCTCAGCCCAGTGACTGCCCGACTCATAGGACCTCGCTTCCCTGCACTGTTCCCTACTTGGACACCTCCTCATTCCCCCTCCACAGTCTCTGCTAATCTCACTCTAGGGAACACTTTCCTGGGAATTTCCCTAGGAAATCTCTTCCCATGCTCCCCAATCTGCCTTCACCTCTCCCCTGACCCTACCCCCAGAATCCCACCCCCATCATCTTTCCCTGGGGGTCCACCACAACGACTGTGTCCTACCTGTGTGTGAGGCAGGTGTGCTCAGCCTCCAGAAGCCTCTCAGGAACTACCCTCCCTCCCCCGACACACGCGTGCGCGCGCGCGCGCGCGCGCACACACACACACACACACACACACACAAACACAGAGCATACTCCTGGCCACGGCTTCACCACCCCTTCCTGGACAGGCAGGCCATCATGGCTGCAGGCAAGAAACACGTGGAGTCACCTGGTAGGACACAAGGAGCCCAGCAAGGCTGCTTCTACTCCAAGACCAAGACTGATGTTCCCCACGACCTGCCTCTTGCTTCCTGGGTCTGAGCAGGAGGCTCTAAGAGGTGGCTTGGTCCAACCACCCACCTTACACATGAGGAAGCTGAGACCAAAGGAAAGAAACTTGTCCATGAGCACCCAACCCTGTAGGTCTATAGCAAAGACTGTCTCAGGTGCTCCCAAAATAGCCTCAAACATCAATTCAGCAGCCCTGGCTATACTCCATCTATGTCAAAAGGTAGAAACACAGCAAGGAGACTGCAGGGCAGGACAGGGCAGATGTCCACTCCTCCTCCAACTCGGAGCAGCCAGCTCTTCTCCCTGACTTCTCAAGCCTCCCCATCTGGCCAGACCCAGCGCAAGAACCGGAAGGGGAACCTTGGTCCCTTCCCAGGTGGCTTCCACTTGGCCCCAGCTCCATTCTCTACACTTCTCTGCCCTGCTTTCTGCTCTAGAGGGCTAACGTGTGTAGACCACATCAAACGAACTTCTGGGCTAAGCTTCCATGGGATGTGGCTGACAGGGAGCCCTGGCAGGAGACAAGGGGAGGGAAGAGATTTGCCTGGACCGTCTGCCTCCGTCCACTGATAATCCCAGCTACCATCAACGACTCTTTGTCTCCTGGGCTCTCCCTCCTAGTAACCACGCTCTCCTCCCCTCCTTAGGGCCTCAGTGGATCAGCCCCAGCCATCACTAGCTCTGGGGTCCTGCACTCCTATCCATGGTTCCCTATACCCGCCCACGCCTCTGATTATCCTAGTGTAGGTGCCATCTGCTTCCTGCTGGACCCCCACTGATCCGCCAGGCGGCATTTCAGCTGCTGAGAACCAGTCACCACAAGCGCAGCTGATGGGACCTCCTTTCCATATGAACAGAAAACCAAGCCCTGAGAGAAGCTGTGACGGGGTCAAACTGAACATCAGGGCAGAGGCTGCGCCCGGCCAGGCTCTTTCCCAGCCCCACACCCCAAACTACTTCTCTAAGCCTGCCACAGGCTCTAACCACAAAGTTCGTAATCATAACCTCATCGCTCCTTGGGTTCTAGACCAGCATTTCTCTACCTTTTATTCATTATCTTTCCCCCTAAAGAATCTTTTTAGATGTTTTTTTCCTAGTTTCTCCCCATAAAATTTTAATACTACATACACAGTAAGCAACTTTTATGGATTATACATAAATAAATATATATATATACACACATATAAAATATTAGATTTTATACAGGAAAAAAGTTAGATTCCCACTCCCACTTCCAAGAATGAATTTTTTGCCTGATTAGGAGCAATACTGCCCCCATTGAGAATACAAGTCCTGGACCCATTCGAAAATAGTCCCCACATGACAACTTGGACAGCTGTGGTGAGATCCATTTTCCAGATGAGGAAATTGAGGTTCTGAGGGACTAGTGACTTCTCTAAAGTTCCCCCAGCTGGGAAGTTAAGAGTCTATGCTGAAATCCCCTTAAACTGTCCCCACCCAAACCCACACTTTGGGCCTCAGAGAAGGCTGAGGGTGCCTGGAGCAGGAAGTGGGGGGGGGGGGACACTAGGAGACAGGATCCAGCCCTGACTCTGCCGCATGACTCCAGGCCAGAGACCCTTTTCCATGTCGGAGCTCCTGATTTATCAGCAATCCAGTGAAGTCAAGGAGTCAGAGCAGTGACTATCTCTACTCCCCACCACCAAAACTAAAACAAAACTCTTTATTTTACACAGGCAGAGAAGATGCAGAGCTGACCCCCCGAGTCCTAACTCTGCCTCTAGGGATTTTTAGCCTGAATCCTTGACAAAACCACAGCTGCCTTTGCCCTTTGATTTAGCAGCCTGTCTTTCCTAATTTGGAGAAGCACACACCGAGAGGCTTGGGCTTCATGCCCCTAGAGGTGTAAGCAACACAGCTGGTGGAGCATGAAGGTGGCATCCCCGGGGACAGACCCCAGGAAGGGAGAAGCAGCCGACCTTCTAGAGTCTCCCCCAGACCTTGGAGCACTGGTCCAGGAGTCTTCTCTCAGCTCAGACTCATTGTGTGACCTCTACATGACCTCCCAGACTTCGTTCTGCAAAATTAGGCCACAGGACCAGCTGATCCTGGATCCCCTTTCCATTGAGAGACTCCATTGTACTGAGAAGGGTAAGCTGTCTTTCAATTATTAGGAGCCATACCAGAGAAATGCATTTTAACCTTCATATGTTTGCAAAAAAAATAAATAAAATAAAATCAGTTTCATTCAAATGCTGCTGGCTTGGTTGCCATGGATACCACCTAATCATGAAGGATGACTGTTACTTGTTCCCATGGAAACACGCAGGCCTAAGGAACATCCTGTAATTTCAGACAAGACACCAAATTTCAGTTGTCGGGGTTGCAATGACCAGATCTTAATGCTTAAAAATGGGCAGAGGCAGCAACCTCTGGCGTCAGGAGAAAAGAAGTCAGCACAAGCGTAAAAAGAGGAGGGGGGTGTGTGTGTGTGTGTGTGTGTGTGTGTGTGTGTGTGTTGGACCTCAACGGTGATCGGGAAAATGCGAATTACAACTACCAGGTACCATTTCACACCTTTCAGATAGGTAAAAAAGAAAAAGAACAGTGATCTCAAATGTTGACAGGGATGTGGGGAACTCTTTCATCACTGCTGCTGAAGCGAAAAGGTTTTGGAGAACAATTAAACAATAGCTGGTTGAAACTGACCCACACGCTTACTCTAGGACCAGAAATTCCCCTCCCGCAGGTCCAGCCTAGAAAAACGCTTCATCCTTGTACATGAAGATCTGCACATAAATGTCACTGCATCACTCTTCGTAGTAGCAAAATGTTGGAAGTAACCTGAATGTCCACCGATAGGGGAATGAATGACTGTACCTTGCAGCAATCGTTTGGTGGAATACTACACAGCAAGGAAGAGGGAACTACCACAGGGGACACTGTTCATCGCTACAACAGAACATAACGGTGCTACAGAGGATCCAATTCTATAAGATCAACATAAATAAAACTCAGAAATATGAAGATGAGTGAAAAAGTAAGTTCCAAAAGGAAACAGAGTACAGTCCACTTATATATATATATATATATATATATATATATATTTTTTTTTTACAAGAATGTTCATAGCAGCTTTATTTGCAATAGTCCCAAACCAGAAACGCCAAAAACATCCTTCAATAGGTGAATGGTTTAAACAAACTGCGGCACGTCCATGACATGTGAGGCAGAATAACAGCCCCCAAAGAAGTCCACGACCCTAATTCCCAGAACCTATGACTATTTTATTTAACATGGCAAAAGGGAATTTGCAGATGTAATTAAGGTTAAGGACTTGGACATGGGAGTTTATCCTGGATTAACCAGGCAGGAATAATCCTAAATGTGGATGAGGAAGGTAGAAGGATGAGTCAGAGAGATGAGATGAAGAAAGAGTAGGCAGAAGAGATTCCAGCATGAGGGGAATGATGGAAGAAGGGGGTCCCAAGCTGAGAAATGTGAGTGACCTCTGTCTAGAGACTGGGAACAGCCTCAGCTTACAGCTAGCAAGAAAACGGGGACCTCCATCCTATAACCATATGGAACTGAATTCTGCCAACAAGGAATAGGCAATCAAATGAATTTTTCTCTAGAGCTTTCAGAAAGGATCACAGCCAGCTAATACCTTGGTTTTAGTCCTTTAAGACCCATGTCAGACTTCTGACCTACAGAACAAGAAGACGACAAATATGTGTTGTTTAGGCTGCTCAGTTTTAAGTTGTTATAGCAGCAACAGGAAACTAATACATATACTATGGACTGCTACTCAGCAATGAAAAAGGAATGCACTATTGCTATACACAACAACTTGGGTGGATCCCAAGGGCATTATTCTAATGGGAAAAGGCCAACCAATATCAAAAGGTCACATAGTGTAAGATTCCATTTATATGGCATTCTCAAAGTGGGAAAGTTTTAGAGATAGAAAATAGATTGGTGATTGCCAGGGGTTAGGGATGGTGGGTGGCAGGCAAGTGGGTGTTAACTATAAAGGAACAGCACGAGAGAATTTATGGTGATAAAATAGTCTTGTATCTTGACGGCAGTGGTGGTTACATGAACCTACATGTGATAAAATGACAGAATTGTATGCACGCATCTCGCCAACGGGCAGAAAAGGTGAGAAAGGCAGGGCCGAAGCAGCCGACTTTCGGAAGCTGGCTCGGCACTCGCAGCTCTGCCATGTTATTCTCTTGCTGAATATAAACAAGCTCACAGGATACCAACCTCAGACAAGGTGACCACAATCAAGTGAGACAAAACAAGTCCACTTCATAATTGTATCCAAGCAACCGACAAAAGCCAGGTTACTGTGCCACCCACTAAATCCCAAACATCCCCCACCTTCGGCTAAAATGAGCGACTGCCGCTGCTTTACCAATGACAGCTTTATCCTCGTGCTCGCCTCCTCTTCCTAGAGATAAGACTTGAGCTACCCTGTCACAGAACTGTCTCTGCTTTCTGACAGCAGCCCATCTGAGGCGAATCCCGCTTCCTTAGCCTTCCCCAAAATCACCCAACCAAAGCCCAAATCCTATGGCAAGTTCTTTCTACCACACTCCGAGTGAGATGCCCCATAGTGCCCCACGTTCTCCCTCGCGGTGATGTGTAATAAATCCGACTTGTTCACGAGAGGTGTGTTCCCGGCGGGTCTTTGCCTGGAAGGCACGGACGCTGGAGGATATCATGCTATAATTACAGGGAAACTAGGTGACGGGTACATGGAAAGCTCTCTGTCCTGTTTTTGCAACTGCCTATACATCTGTCACAATTTCAAAATCAAAGGTTAATAAATAGCCTACTGAAAAACGTGGACTCGTCTCTGTGTGTCAGCAATTGAGATATCTCTCCCGAGAAACTAACTGCAGAAATGCGTTGGTATCCAGGATTAGCCGACTGGAGAGCGTGCCAGCCACCTAGGAGTGAGAGGCACAGGGGTATAAAAATCACTACAAAGGCTCACCCTGGACTCTTCAGGCTGAAAATACATGTGCTGTTAATGTGATTAAACTAATAGGATGTTTTACTTTCTGTTTGTACAGAAATGCACTTACTCACATCAAAAAATGTTACGAACAGTACTCATAAACTTGTTATCAGAGGTTCTCTTTGGAGAATGGGATGGGCTATGGTGTGGGAACAGATGACTGTACCATTTACTGAATGACGAGTAATTCAAACTTCCCCAAACTAATTGTAACACTGAAGTATAAATAGGCGCTGTAGTGAATCAGTACACACTGTGCCCTCTGAATACGTCTGAAGAGGAAAAAAGAAGAGCGGCAAGAGATAAAACAAAACGTCAACATTAAGAGCGGCCCAAATGACCAGACAGAGAAAGCGGATCGGGAAAATCCAAAAATGGACTTAGAAACAAACCTGTGAGTAAAGGAAAAGAGGTCCCCAGGGGCACCAAAAGACTAGTGTCCTCCTGCCCCTCGACCTCAGCAGTGGGCAGTGGCCAAAGGTCAAATCACAATGGCAAGAGACCATGGAGTCTTCAGATTGTTAGGCTTTCTGGACACAGCAATCCAGCTGGTGCGTGCGTGCGTGTGTGTGTGTGTGTGTGTGTGTGTGTGTGTGTGAAGCACGTCCACACTGTTATTATCTGCTCTTAATATCCAAATGGAGAGTGAGTTTGCCAAAATATTGCACTGATAAGTTGGTAGGTCTCTTGCCTCCTGTTGCACACTTTTTCCTGTTTAACCTTTGGTTATCCACCTAAGGGAGGTAAAATAATGGCCCTTACAGAGCCCACGTCCTGACCCCCAGAACCTGTGAATATGTTACCGTATATGGCAAAAGGGACTTCGAAGATGTGATTAAATTAAGAATCTTGATATGGGAAAGTATCGTGGATTACTTCGGTGGGCCCAATGGAATCACAAGGGTCTTTAGGGGGAGACAGGAGGGTCAGAGAAGGCAGAAGTGAGAGTAATGTGGGGCCACAAGTCAAGGGATACAGGCAGAAGCTGGAAAAGGCAAGGAAACTGATTTTCTCCAGAACCTCCAGGAGAAGTCCAAGGTTCTGGATCCTAGCCCTTGATCCTAGCCCAGGGAAACTGATTTCAGACTTCTGACCTTCATAACTGTAAGATAATAACTGTGTTGTTTGAAGACACTAAATTTGAAAGGAGCAATAAGAAATCCATATACCCACTGATGAACCACGATGTATTCTAATTACATTCAAGTAAAGATAGCGGGACAGCGGTATCAGACCACTGGCCGATTTAGGACTGTGTGTTCTCAACGTCACTTTCAAAGCTACAGTTACCTCAGGAAAAAAGACGAGCTTCCTCTTAGGAATATAACATTCGTCACCATATATAACGTAAACTTCTTTATTTCTCCACAATGCCCTCATTATCAAATGATGTGTGTGATAACCACACATACTTGAAAAGCACAAAAGTATATGGTACCTACGTTGGTTACGTTAGAGATGTTTTCGCATCTGTACACAGAGAACATTTCATCTTTTAATACTCATCGCTCAGCACTCTGTATTTATCCTTAGTATAGACACTGATTACGTCAATAACACTTCTCCAGGGTATGTAAGTTCTAAAGACAGTAGTCCAGAGGGGGCCGTGATTATCAAAATCAAATATCCATATGTATTATTATATTCATTCTATTTTTCATTCATTCAGAAAACATAAACCATTTCTCTTTGCACCAAAATTCCACCTCAGGACTTAATGTTCTGCACTTTTGTTTTAAAACTGTATTATTAAATTAGAACAACATAATTATATAACAGGCTTATTTTTTTCTAACAAATTAAAAAAGGCATAAGTTTTAAGTGTGTCTATATTTTCATAGAAAATTTTGAACTCTCTTTACTTTTCTGTATTTGACAACTTGGAATTCAAATTTTAAATTAT
>NW_011888842.1:6987055-6993361 GCF_000151845.1 Pteropus vampyrus | reverse complement strand
GTTTCTAATTTAAGGATTTAATACTAAAGCAAACTGAATTTCAGTTCTTTGTGTAATGTTTAGCCTAAGGAACAGCTGACCCATAGATCTCATAGTATATCAGATCCTATAAGGGATATGGAGTTGTAATTTGTAAACACAGGGTAGATCATTCTATGTTCTAGAATAGACGATTTGTGACTGCCCTAGGAACTTGGGGGTAATGGGCATCGCTGCGAAAATGAACCCCATGCTACTTGCTGTGCCATGTGCCAAGAGTCCTTTGTTTCTGACCCAGGAGTCTCGTGCCTTCAGTCAGCACCCACGAAACTCTACCAGGCTAGGTTGCTAGCCTGTAAGTAGGGTAAAATCTTCACCTTTCACAGTAATTAATGAAGGGCATCAATAATCCTTAGGAATAAATTTAACAAAACGAGTACAAGACTAACACCTAAAAAAGTATTGCTGAGAGACATTAAAGAAAATCTGAATAAATGGAGAGACACGTGGCAGTTGAGGATTGGGAAGTCTCCGTCTTGTTAAGATGGCATTTCTCCCCAAACTGACGTATAGATCCAATGCAATCCCAGTCAAAATCCTAGCAGGCTTTAAGGAGACACTGACAAGCTCAATTTTAAATTTACATAAAGCTAAGGACCTAGAATAGCCAAACAATCTGGAGAAAGAAAAAACAGGTTGAGAGTCTTGTATTACTTAGTTTTAAGACATACTTTATAGTCTCAAAATATAGCTGAAGTAATTGAGACAGTGTGATATTAACATAAGGATAGGCACACAGATCAATGGGACAGAAGAGACAGCAGAAAGAGTCCCACATATATATGGTCA
Source organism: Pteropus vampyrus (assembly GCF_000151845.1). Lineage (NCBI taxonomy): Eukaryota > Metazoa > Chordata > Mammalia > Chiroptera > Pteropodidae > Pteropus > Pteropus vampyrus. Next base: position 6,992,533 of record NW_011888842.1, on the reverse strand, counting down.
ATCGATTTTTAGAAAAAAGTGTCAAGTCAATTGATGGTGAAAAATATAGTTTTTTCAACAAATAGTGCTACAACAACTGGATTTCTGTATGTAATTAAAACAGACTACCAGGAAATGGGGAGGAACAGATCTAAGAGGGACAGACAGCAACTGTGCCATATATGCATATTTTTATCCCAAAATTGACTCCTGAAGTAAGAAACATCAGCTCCAACTTTAACTGGAAGAAACTGAGGTTCAGAAACATCAACTGGAAGGACCAGGACCCCACAGCTAGGAAATGCAGAGGCAGGATTCAAGCCCGGTGACCTCTGAATCTAGGGGTTACCCCATGATGAGAGAGGAGCATCCATACCCAGATGAGTGAGAAGAGAACGGGTCCCAGGTCACCCAGGAAGCCGAGTTTCCTCCCTGCCCTCAGCTTCTCTCGATATTTCTAGGTCCCATCCCAGCCCCAGCTACAAGGGAGAAAAGGATGCCTCGCCTGATTTCAGGTTTTGTTTCCGTGATGTTGGGTGTGGATAAGGGAAGGCGTCGTGAGCCTAGGAACTGCGATGTCGTCCCTTGTCTCTCAAATTGGATCAGAGTTCAAGTTATCTTTAAGTTCAGGACATGGTTCCGAGGCAGCGGAGGCTGCCCACTGTTACTGGGGGTGCGGTGTGCTGGGAGAGAGGCATGGAGATGACTGTACGGGGTTGGAGTGTGGGGAACCCCTCCCCGGCCTGAGAATCCTCGATGTAGAGCATTATGGGGCACAGCAGCTCTTCAGAGGGGATGTGGAAGGGTCAGGCTGCCGGTACTCGGGGAGAGCCGAGGAGATGTGTTCCCCCCAGTTATATCCCAGGATCCCCTGTAGCCTCTCTAAAAGGACAGAGCAAGGGTTGGCTCCCTGGCCCCCAGCTGGCCTCACTCATAGTCCAGTGTCAGTCCTGACAACTTTCCAGCCTCCGTAGACACTGTCGCCGGCTCTTCTCTAGGCCCTTCCGCTGGAGCTCCCTAACAACTGCCTTTGACAGTGCCTCCTTCCCATTCCTCATCCTGACACACACCTCACTCTCAAAGAATTCCCAGCCTCCCGGAAAACTGCGAATCTCCTGGTCACTCCAGGGATCGATTGAGTAGCCTGAAGGCTTCTCTCGTCCCTGCGTCTCTTTTCTGTCCTCTGCTTTCTGAGGAGCTCTAGGAATTAGTCTGCGGGGTCACCTTCCCCATTTTTATTTCTGAGTCGTCTCCTGTGACTCTCTGCTCGGCAGCCACAGGGCCTATTCCAGGGCTGGCAGAGAGCTGGCATTTATTCTGAGCTCCTGAAATTCAGGAAAATAAGGAGGTCCCAGGGTGTGCACACGTGTCTGCTCCTCTCCGCTGTGCGCAGTTTCTTTATATTCATTTTTTTTTTGAAACATACAGTGCGAAACTACACATTTTGAAGCAGTTGCCTATGTAGTAAAAGCATAAAAGCACACGTGGGCAGGACACACACCACTTCCAAGAGGCTGGTTGCCCCGGCGGGGAGTGTAGGAGGCGTTAGCGCTCTCTTGGGGGGTCAGCAAGTTTTTCCCATAAAGCACCAGAGAGCCAATATTTTAGGCTTGTCTCAACTACGCGACCCTGCCAATATATCAGGAGGGCAGCCGCAGACAACGTGTAAGTGAATGAGTGTGGCTGGGTTCCAGTAAAACCTATGAACACTAAAATTTGAATTTTATACGATCTTCACATGTTATAAAACATTATTCCCTTTTTGATTTTTGTTTCAACCCTTGAAAAACGTAAAAGCTATTCTTAGTTTGCAGGTCACAGAAAACAGGTGATGGGCTGGCTTTGGCCTCCGGACTGCACTTTGCTGACCCCTGCTGTACTGAAATCATTTTATTTTTCAGAAAAGAAAGAGAAGAGAAGCAAGTATGGCAATGTTAACATTTGTTAAATCTGAGAGGTGAGTGCCTGGGTCTATGCAATATTATTTGCTATACTTTTCTACACTTTCAAATATTTTAGAATTTTCTGAAAATTCAAGAAAGAAAAAGTCTAGAAATAACCTCCGAATGCTCCCAGATCAAAGGTGATTTATATTTTCTTCTCTTCTATAATGGATATTTATTGCTTTTTTTACCCTAGGAGTTGGAAGAAAAGGGAAACAACATAAACATTATATATTTTTAAAAAACAAGAGATGGAGGGGTTTGGCCCATAACTGGTGGTCTCCCCTGGAGACTGTGTGTCACCCATTATTCCCATGAGGGGTATCTGCCCCCAGCCCCAATACTCCTGCTCCTTAAACTGGCCCTTCCCTCTGCAAACAGCACTGTCTATGGAGGTGGGACCCAGAACCACAGCTCGGGTCCTCTGAAGCTCAGGGTCCCATCCCGGGAGAACTGAGGTTGCCGCCGGGGGGCGGGGGAGGGGGGCGGCGGGGCGGTGGGGGGAGGGAGGACGGTGGTCAGGCTCCCAACGTGCTTGTTGTTAAACATGCAACTCTCAACAGTTTCCTAGACACCAAGTGAAACTGTGACTGCAGACAGATAACGGGAAAGCCAAGCTTCTCTTGGACCTGCACTCCCGCCAAACTCCTCCTACACCGTCCAGGTCTGCACAACACCCCACACCCCCACTATCTGACCTCCGTGGCCTTCATACCTTTCTCACCATTCTCCTGAGGCTGGTCTCCAAAGGCCCACCCTGCCCAGTCTGGCTCCCCTCCCCACCCCAAACCCTCCCTACATGCCTTTCCAAAGGCCTTATGCCGCCATCAGCTCTCATCCCTCTCGTTGTAAGGACGGCCCCTGGACCTCTCTCTCCTGAGTGCCAGGCTCTCATCATTTCGGAATTTCAGGAACTAGTTCAATTTCCCCAAATAAAAACTACAGGGTGATATAATATGGGGCTGAGTGACATAAGACCGCTGACTTCTTGCCTCGCCAAATACAATGTGAAAACAAACAAATATTTCATAAAAGGAATGTTCTCACCTGAATGAGAGTCCAAAGACCATCATCTCGGACTAAAATAGGGTGACTGAAACGGACGACAATGAAATGGACGTCAGGGGAAACTCACTGCACTGGCTTCGCTGTTCTCATTTTGCCGCCAGCCAGGGACAAGAACGTGCCAGCCCTGCTGGCACTTAGCCTCAGATAGGAGTGGCGGTCTCTCCTTTGTGTCACCTCCTCCAAACTTGTCAGCTCTTCTCAACCTGCCCTCTGCCTGCCGGGACCTCTCACCCACTGGATTCCTTTGGGATCCTCCAAGAAGTACCTGGCCGGGCCTCCAAACTCCATCATCTCTGAGTCCTCTGGGATACCGCCTCACAGGCCCGTGGCTGCCCCCCACTCCCCAAAACTGCTCTAGTCCTCCCCTGACTCCCAGCTCTGACCCATTGCCTCTGGCACTCGGACGGCCCACGCAGTCACCTGCGATCGCCGATGCCTCTGCCGCTTTCTCCCCGCACCATGCCAGCCGAGCTTGCTGGTTGCTGAAAGTCATTCACCTAAACCACAGCTCTGGTAAGTATCGTGAGGGTCAAGCAACCTGGACGCTGCCGCTCCGTAGCTGGGTGATATTGAGCAATTCACTGAGCTAATCTGGGCCTCAGTTTTCTCGTCTGCAAAATGGAGCTGGTATCCGCTAAGATGAGGATTTAATGAAATGATCCACGTAATGGACTTAGAAAGAGTACCTGGCACTGTGTTAAGTGCTCAAAAAAAATCAGAGTCGTTGTTATTACAATTCGTGTTATTTTCAAAATCCTTCTTTTGACTCCCTGTGGGCTGACAGAGGGAGTTCCAGCCTCTTGGCTCACCATCCAAGGCCCTACCCTTCCAGCCACACCATCTGCTAACCTGATTACAGACTACCTTCCCCTAGGCTGAGCTCCCTGATGGTGGGGGCTGATCACATCTTCCAGGGCCACCCCCGGCACAGGAACTGCAAATAGGACTTGCTCAGTAAAGCTCTGCTGCTCTGAACAAGTACAAATGACACTTGTAGCAGCCTCTGGGGAAAAGGGATGCCAAGGAACCATCTGGGTGGTTCTGATCCCCATAAGCATCATATTTGATTTCTCGATCAGCCCTAACAGAACTGCAATTAACCCCTTACGTTTTGGATGAACAGATAATGACAATTCACACAGCCTGTAATGATACCTATGCTGTGTCATATCTATGTGTTAGAAGTGCTTCTGAGCTCAGAGACATTTAATGACTTGCCTGAGGTCACACAGCATTTACAGTACAGTTGGGACTCACCTAACCACACTCCTGGGCCAAACCCAGTTCCTAGAATAGAGGTATAAATGAACAGAAAGCCACTTCTTCCCATCTCAGATTGCCAATTTATCGGTTTCCAAGTCATCAAGGAGCCCCATCTCTGGCAGCCTGGCTCTCCCTCCAGCCCACTTTCTCTTCCTCTCCCCTCTGCTCCCTCATCCTCCCAGGATTTAGGAGACGGGGGCAGAGCCTCACAGCCCCCACACCTCCCTCCCTGAGCTCTGCCTTTTTCATTTCACGGCTATGTCAACACGTCACCTCCAAGGGCCAAGAAAAGAGAAATAACACAGCCCAGATGCCGACGGTACTCTCCTGTCTGTCAGGGGGAAGAGAGGAGGGAAATAAAAGCTAACAAGACTTCCAAAAGCAAAATCTCCAAACCTCCTCTCTGGTACCTGGCAGCTGTCAAAGTTAACACAGGAACCCGGCGAAGGGGGGAAAAAGCATCCCAAATGAAAGCCAAGCAGTTGCGGAGTCTGGGATGCATAGACCAAGCAAGGCTGCATTTCCAAGGGCGCGATGGATGTCCTCACGGGCTTGTCTATTTTGCTAACATACAGGTGGTCTGTCTAGACTGCAGGGGAAAAAAAAAAAAGCCTGTCTTTTCTGAGGACCGTGTCTACTTTTTTTTTCTTTTTCATTATTATTATGTGGAGGGCTATTGAGATTCCCCTCGCTTCCTCGTTTATGCAATCAGAGGAAATCGCAGCTCAGAGAGCCGCTCCCTAACTCGAGGCCACGTGGGCCAGTTTCAGATGGGTAATTAAATATTGAACAAACGCTGAAATGCCTCTACTGGCTCGGGACGGCTAAAAATAACCACCCCGCCACTCCATGCACGGACATCTCGGCTGCTCATTCTCAAATCCCTCCTCCCAGCAACTGTCAAAGCCAACCTTCCTGGAGATGAGTGGGCGGGGGTTGAGGGAGAGCCGGGAACTGACTCCCCAAATACCCCCTTCACAGAAAACAAAACTTCAGCTCCCAGCAAGCTCTGAATGTTCCTGACCAGGAAATACTCTCCCTTTCCTGACATTTAATCAAGTGGCCTCAAGAGGAAAGAACAGGGGAAATATCACAGCCGCTCATACTTTTCTTTTAAAAATAGTCAAGAGGCTTCATGTCATTTTTTAAGCGAAACACAGATGCGATCTGGGATGCGAGCACGTTTGTGTCAAGTTACTCGGGAGCCCCTCCTCCCAAGAAGACC
>NW_011888842.1:6983707-6986052 GCF_000151845.1 Pteropus vampyrus | reverse complement strand
GCCTTACTGAAGGAAAATGTGCCTGCCCACGGGATAGCAAGGTGGTGCATTTACAAACTCAGGATCTGGAGGCAAGCAGAGCGAGAATCCCCTGTTTCTGACCTGTGCGATATTGGACAAGGCTCCCACTCTCTGGGACATAGTTCCTCACCTATAAAATGAGGATCACACCCGCATCCATCTCACAGGATTGTTGCAAGCATTAAATGAAATAAGGCAAGTACAGAGTTAAGCTCAGGCACTGAGTAGGCCCTCAGCAAACAGAAGCCATTCATACTTTTATGACGTGCCACGATAGGGAGTGAGCCTCCCACTCCCTGAGTATGTAAGGATGAGAAGGGCCTGGAGAAACTGGGGTCAAGCCCCAGAGGAGGGATCGTGTCTAAGCAGGAACAGAGAAAGAGACGAGGCAAAAAGGGTAGATAGATAGATAGATAGATAGATAGATAGATAGATAGATAGATAGATAGATAGATAGATGGATGGATGGATGGATAGTTTCAGAGGCACATCAAGGTTGAGGGTAGAGAGCCAGGCTTTGGACCCTGGGAAGACATTTGAAGACTTGGGGGGAAGGCGTGCAAGATATGACTAGTCCCCCTCAGAGTTGTTCTCAGGCTTATCCAGCCTACAGGGTCCGAGCTGTTGGCCAGGGGCCATTCAGCAGGTCTCACTAAAGCCAGGGTCTCCATGGATAGGTCTCAGCCCTGCCCTTCCCTCTGGTGGCACACAGGCCCTTCCCTAACCACTGCTACCAGTTAGAAAGCAGCTGTGTCAAAACAGCACTCTTCCCAACCACGTCACCATCCTCCTGTGGGCCATCAGCCCTGAGTCCACACCCTACTCTGTAATGGTGGCCCCTCTGTACCCTAGTGTCCCCATCTGGACCCCAGGAGTTGGATCACTCAGCTGCCAAGTTCTCAGCCCTGAGCAGGGACCACCACCTCAGGAGGTCAGCGCCGGCCCTCCTGGGTACCTCTGTGAGGTCCTACTGCCTTCATTCCTCAGAGTGTGCCAGGTTATCCTAGGAAGCCCCTCCTGAGACCCCACAGACGGACTCCAGCAGATCCTGAAAGGAAAGAGGCCAAGGTGGAGGGGAGGGGACCGCACAGAAGCCAAGGTGCAGGGCTATGCAATGGGGTCTGTATGGGTGCAGAGGGGGAGTTGACTGTTCCAGGCTGGCTGGATCCCTGAAATCACCCTGATAAAAACATGAAGAGTCAAAACCTTTCATGAGTATAGGCCTGGGCATTCTAATAGGTCTCCCAAGTAGGCTATTTGACAGATGGGGAAACCGAGGCTCCGAGATGTGCCCAGGGTCACACAACCAACTTGTGGCTGGGAGTAGAGCCCATATCTCCCCAGCATATCTCAACAAGCCAGCCTCCCCAACAGACTGGGGGCTTGGCGAGGGCTGGGGGCATGGTCATCCCCCAGCGCCCAGGCTGGAGCCTGGCACATAGCAGGTGCTCAAGACTTGTTTGATTGCTGAATGAACACTCCAGACTTTATCAGGGTGAGAGGAAAGCCTGCGCTTCCCCCAGCATCCCAGGGGGACAGATAGATCAGACAGACAAAGCTTTTCCTGACCTTGGAGGGGGTAGATGAGAATGCACCCTGACTGGTGACACCCTACTGGTGACAAGACCCCCTCAAGTCCATGGGTCATGCCTAGCCTTCAAGAGGTCTTAGAGTCACAAAGCACAGTGTGAAATGGCCAGATGACCCTTGCCATCCAAGGGTTGCTGTTTCCGCCCTGCCTCTGTCAATTGTCAACAGCAGACGGGGAAACTGGGGCCCAGAGGAGGGAAGACCCCAGCTTAGTGCCTCACTTAGAGCCCGGCTTAGTGCCCCACAGAGGGCTACAGACACTGCCCCTCACTTGGAGCCCCGCTAGAGACAAAGTCCTGCTCTCAAGTTTGTACTGAGCCCCCTCCTACCACTCAAGAAAGGCCGTGGGAGTGGTGGGTAGGGAGCTCCCTCGGAGGCGGCAGCCTGGCCCCAAACCTTTCCCAAGCCAGGCCAGCTGCGGGCCTCCTGCCGCCAGCCAACCCTTCCCTGCACTTTCCTGTTTCTGAACAAACACACCCGCCACCCCGAGTTCTCGGTCATTGTCCTTCCTTTCTAGTGGCAGAGGCCAGAATGGGTGTGGAGCAAGGGCCTGACTGGGGCTGGGGTGCTGGGTACCACTACCTCCTCTGGGGCATGTGACCAAGCCCCCATGCAGACGGGGTGACTGTGGCCTGAGGTCCGAAGGGATGGGCTCGAGGCCATGGGGTGGCTCTCCCAGCATGAGTTACCACCTGGGTCAGGGTGCTGCCCTCAGGAAGGGTGGCCCTGGGGGC
>NW_011888842.1:6976196-6981222 GCF_000151845.1 Pteropus vampyrus | reverse complement strand
GGGTCCCTGGCATCAGGTGGTGAAGCGGGGGTAGGGAGGGCCTGGGGGTCAGGGGTCGGGGTGGCGCCTACCCCTGGAAGGCCGGGTCCGGCTGCGGGAGCGGCTCCTCTGTCGCTGCAGCCGGGGCCGCCGCAGCAGCCGGTAGTAGTAGGAGGGCCTGCCGGTGCTCTTCCTGGAGCTGCCGCCCGCGGACATGCTGCCGCCCGCCGGGCACCGGGCCGGGCCTGGGCGCGCTCACACGGGCCCCATCACCCGCTCCGGCCGGCCCGGCGGGCGTCCCTGTGGTCCCCTGCGCGCTAGTGCTGCCGCCGCGGACGAGGCAAAGGCTGCCCCACAAAGTCGCTCAAACTCCTCCCCCAGTCCCCGCCCTCCCAGGAGCAGCCGGCCCCGCCGCGGGGGCCGGGGACCGGGGCCGGGCTGGCACCGGCCCGAAAAGTCAGTGCGGGAGAAATCCCGGCCTGGAGTCTGCGGGGCGAGGCGGCCTGGAGTGCCCCCCGGGACCCCAAGCAAGTCCCCAGAAGGGTCACTGCCTCCACGCCCGCGCCTAACCTCCGGGCGCACGGGGCGCCGCATCCCGCCTGCGGGTGTAGATGGTGCACACCATCATGTGTGCGCTCCCCAGCACTGGGCTGGGCGCACCGAGGCGGCTGGGCAGGCACTGTATTCCAGCCAGTCACCTTCAATTAGGATCCAAATGAGGCTGACGCCTCGGGGCCCGATTTTGCCACAAACGCACTGGGCTGAGTATCGACCTGCAGAAATGCTGTTCCGCTGGCCACTGCCCTAGCCAAGTTAAAAAAAAAAACTTCCTTTCACGCAGGATTCTTGCCTAGTCTTTACATTTTAAAAGTTGTCCCGTTTGATACATCCATTTTTTTTATATAATTAAAATTACGGTGTATACTTCAAACACGGAGAGAACATAATGAACACCTGTATATGCAGCTGGGTTTTGCCTAACCTGAACATTTTGCCCACTTTGATCTAGACCTTCCCCAAATAAAACCCCGCAGATGCTGTGATGTCTTCTCCCACTCGGCATTTACAGCAGCGCTGGCAGGCCTGCAGGCAGGGCAGAACAACCCACACCTCACTGTAGGGACAGGACACCGAGGCTGGGAGAAGGGAGGGTGCCAATTCCCACTAGAGTGACCTGCTTGAAAAACTTTATCCAAGTCACTCACTTCCCAGCTCAAGCAACTTCCCAGGCTCCCCGGAGTCTAAAAGCAACAAGTCCAAACAACCTTCCTTAGTATTTGAGCCTTCAGCAATCGATCCGTCCCCCAACCAAACCACCTCCCCTACTACTCCCCTATTTCCACTCCCCTTTGCTCTACTCTCAGCCAGGACTGTCCCCCACCCCCCCGCCTACTTTCCTCTGCCTGGCCAAAGTCCACCCGATTCAGCCTTCCCTAACCATCCCGGCCCTCGGCCCGGCCCTCGGTGGTTTCTCTGTTTCTATTCTCCCTTTGCCCTGCAGCACTATCTTTTAAATCGTTCAGACGACCACCTCCCTGAGCTTCATCCCCTCGAGTACAGAAGGGGAAACGAAGGCCCCAATGGGGAGGGTCCACTTGCCTCAGTCACAGGGAAAGTAATCAAAGCAAGTGGTCTTAGCCGGGGTTTCCCAAAGCTCAGTCTTGCGGGTGTGTTTGTGGCAGACTCACACGTGGGTGCCTGAGGCGGTCTGGACGTCCTCCGGAAGAGCTGAAAGGTGGGGCCCTGGAAGGGGTGGGGCCGTGCGGGCGGGAATCCAGGCCGGGTTTTGCACCTCACAAGGGAAGCCCCCTCCCTCGCTCCCTTAGCTAGGGGGAGGGCCCCCAGGTCAGGAGGAGCCTGGATCACAGCTGGAAGCCAGGCGCCTTCCCAGGACCAGCGGGGGGAGGGGCAAAAGAGGTGTTGCTCCTCCGAACCCAGTCTGGGCTGTCCAAAGCTGTCAGCTCCCCTGGCCCCTCTCCCCTGAGTTCTGGCCAGTCCCTCAGGAAGACAAAAAGCTAGGACCCTATTAGCCCCCTTTGGGTTAAGCATTGATTTGGCTCATTCTCACTAGCAGACATTGCCAGGTGCATCTTTTATAAGAGCGAAGGCCCCTGGGAAGAGCTGGATCTAGCCCCTCAGCACAGAGGCAGGCTCTGAGTCTTCATGGCATGCCTCTTCCTCCCTAGCTCTGAGCTACCTGCTCAGGTGGGGCTCCTGCAGCCACCTACCCTTGGCACTTCCAGTAATGAATAACCTCCAGGCTAGGCCCACCAGTGTTGTGGGGTGGAGGACTCCCAGGAAGTCTAGCTCACGGTGGGGACAGCAAGTCCTCTTCCCAGGGCCTGGAGTTCATCTGGATCAGTTTCCCTCCCAAAGCAGGAATCTCCCTATCAGCCAGGTTCTAACCTTCCCTGAGGGGATAAGAGGCTTCCTGCCAGCAGACTGATCAGTGGCTAGGTCAAGTGGTCCTGGCCTGGGGCCCCCATCGAGCAGATTTAGGTGTATGTATGTGGACAGAGTGGGGGAGGGGGGCGGTTAGCCACGAACTTAGGACCTCATTCATAAATATAGTTGGGCTCCAAAAGTCTGACACGGTTGCTGTGCTTATATTTGAGTTTCTCAAGTCCTCCCTGCCTCAAGTTTCCCCACCTACAAGGAGAAGTTATGGACCTCCAACCTATCTGCCTTGTGGAGGGAGGAGGGTCAGCTAATGAAGAGGAAGAAACTTCTGCGTTCCAGGCCTTGGGATGGGGTGGGCATTGCCAGCCACCCAAGCTGGCCACTTCCACAAGCCTGGGGAGGTACCAGCTGGGATACTGAGTAGGCAGGGCAGGAAATAGGAGAGAGGGGGCCTGGGCTCCCTGCCCCTCCTCCTGGCCCAGGACCCCCAGGGCAGACAAGCAGACAAAGGCTGCTCCCTGCACTCCCAGCAGAGCATCTGGAATCAATCCTGCTGTGAAACAAGCCACCCGCCCCCCTCCCGCTGCCCCTGTGGCCTCCTCCCTTTCAACAGAAGCAGCCCCGCTTCCGGAGGCTGCCTACACTGGAGGAGGGACACCTGAGGATGCCCCCCCACCACCACTTCCTGCAATAGACCCCTCCCAGGCCATGCGGAACTGTAAGTCTGGGCCCCTAGGGGTGATAGTCTGTCAGTGGTCTTCTCCCACCTTCTTGCCTCCAGAGGGGCTCCCACCTCCCCCATGTGCTGTTTTGGGTGGGGGTCAAGGCTGCAGCCTCCATGCCCCTTAGCTTCCAGATCACCCCAGCTCATTAAAAGTGTATACTTTTGGGGTTCCCCCAAGACTCTTCATTCTGTGGGTCTGGGTGGGGCCTGGAATTCTGCTGGCTAAATCAGATCCAACCGGACCCCGGCCACCAACTTTACCAACAAAAAGCCTCCCACAGTATCAAAAAGGACCCAGCTGCCACCTCCCCTAGCACCCTTACCCACTCCACCCAACCTCATCTGTCTGCTCTCGGCCTCCAAAGGATATAGGCTCATTCCCACCTCTGGCCTTTGCTCTGTTGGTCAGATGGCTGCCATGAAGCTCTCCCTCTGCACCCACCTGGTAAACTCTTCCTTGTCCCTCAGGACTCAGGAAAAACATCACCTCATGAAGGAAGTCTGAGCCCCAGTGAGGGGCACCCCACCACACCCCACCAGTTGGGTTGAATAATGATCAGGGAAAAATGGACCCACGGAATTTCCCTCAGAACACAGAGCCATCAGCATCTGGTGTCCTGAGGAGAATTACACCCTGCTGGGAAGGAGGTGGTGGGTGGCCTAAGAGTGGGGCCGGAAGTCCAGGGAAACCACTGGCCAGGCCTGGGCTGGGTCAGGAGGGGCACCTGACCGCCTAGAACAGTCTCACATCCTATCGGGGCTGTCAGGTTTACAGTCAGTGAAGAAGCAGCAAAAAAAGCCTATTGTCAGAATTACCCTCGAAGAGCCTTAAATTGCCCGTAAAGGACAGTTTTTCCTCCAGATCACTCATTCCTTCAGCTGAGCGCAAAGCAGAAGGGCCCGGCCTTTTCTGAGGGGCCATTTTGTGCAGGAGGAAAACAAGAGCAAGAAGCCCCAGTAATCCAACACAGGACTGCCCCCAGGGAGAGGGGACCACAGAAGTCCAAGACTGCTAAAACGGGAGGGTTACGAGTTTGGCCTGGGAAGGTTTGTCCGGAGGTAAAATTTGGTTTTAATACTAATAAACCATACTCAGCACCTATTGTGTGCCATACCCTATCTGCAGCATTCTATTTTCTCATTTAATTTCACGACAATCTTATGAGGCAGATGGTTACCACCTTCATTTTACAGAAACTATTGGAAGCACAGAGAGGGTAAGTAAGTTCCCTTAGGTCACACAGCTCAGACTAGGAGTGAGGATGTGAACCCAGGTGGGCTGGAGGTAACGGAGGTCTTAAGGGGGAGCAGGACTTAATGCCGAGATGGGGGAGGGGCAACAGCCTGGAACTTTTCTTCTGAGGAGGACCAGGAGGAGGTGAGAAGGCACAGGAGTCCTGACAAAGGAAACACTGGAGCCCACGCCGTGCCCCACACAATGGGCGTCTGGAGGTCCCAGACCTGTCAGGTTTCCTGTCGGGAGGAGGGTGAGCAGTGGTGACCAGAAGTCCCCAGGCAGCCAGCCATGCACACATCCGCCTCCCAGGCCCGTCTCAATCTCGGAGTCCGCTGCAGCCCTGGCAGAGGTGTGGGTGGGGGTGCTGCGGAATCATTTATGGTTAAGATCATGGGCCTCTGCCCCAGGAGGTGGCCTGTCTGGCAGGCAATGACAGCTTCCTGCATCCGCTGTTCCTCCGGGAACGAGGCTAGATCAGGAGTAGGACCTTCATTCAAGAGACAGGGGAGGATGGAGCGGGGCTCACCCCACGGAGTGGAAGGTGCGGACAAGCCCTGTGACGTCACACTCAAGCTCTCGAACCCAGCCAGGCATCCACCACCTCCACTGCCCCCCTGAGATTTCCTCTCTAAAATCACTGGTGAATTTGATGACATCTTTTGCAGAAAATGGCCCAGTCAGGGCCG
>NW_011888842.1:6966267-6974910 GCF_000151845.1 Pteropus vampyrus | reverse complement strand
CCACCTCCACTGCCCCCCTGAGATTTCCTCTCTAAAATCACTGGTGAATTTGATGACATCTTTTGCAGAAAATGGCCCAGTCAGGGCCGTGATGACCTGGGTTTCGATGCTCTGCCCCTCTCAACACAGGTGGAACTGGGAGACCAGTCAAGCGTGGACATTTCAACACACACAGATAGAACCTCGGGGAGGGGACTGTTTTTTAAATTGAGTCACCCAAAGCTAGGCCGAGGGTGAGCCCAGGGTCCTAACAGGGACAGAAGGCCACTTGGCAGGGTCACTGTTTCCTTGGGTGCTGTGTGACTCAAAGAAAGCCTCTTGACACCTCTGCCCAGCCTTCCACAGGATTCCATTGGGATCTAGAAATATCCCTCCATCCAGAGAAGAGGACATATCTTCCTCGTCCATGTCAACAGCCCGTCAGAAAACCCTGGACTGTCAGAGCTAGAAGGATCCCTCAGAGTAGATGATGAAACCAGGGATGCTGAGGCCCCACAAGACAGCCGCAGGCCTGACTGATGCATTGCAAGCCAGATCTGGCATCAATTCCCCAGTCCTTGAAGGTCTGAGTACTCCTCCCACCCAGCATAAAGTAGCATCACTCCCTGCAGATGGGAAGTAAAGCCAGGGGAGGGAGCGACTTGCCTGAAGTCACACATGGGGGTCAGGGGTTAGTCCCAAACATTGCTGCGGAGACCTGCTTTCCCCCTAAATTACCTGGACCATAGGTGTCTTGGGCTTCTTCCCCAAGCCGACTGCCCCCAAAGCTCAGGGCTCCGACCCTGGGGAAGACTGGGATCCAGGATCCAGGCCACAGCCCTGGCTCCTCCTTCCACACCCCCACCCTAGCAGCCGGCATTTCGGCCCAGATGGCCAGGCCTGGAGCCACTCTCTTCACGTACTTCCTCTCCCTGCCCTGACCCAGAAATGCTGCCAGGCTCCAGGTGGACCCGCAGCCCTCCTTCTCCCGCCCGGGCCCGGGGCTGAGAGTCCAGGTGTCCAGGTCTCCAGGCCTCCTTCTCCCCTTCCAGTTGAGGGGCCCAGACAGCTGTATACCCACTGGGCCACCAGAGGGGGTGGCATATGGTCCCAGTGTGAGGTCAGAGAGCCCCCCTTCCCTTCCGAGGCAGGCCTGCCTGGTCATCTGTGAACCATTTCATGGCTGGCACTGTCTTGGGTTCCAGGGGGACAGGCCTCACTCCATTCCAGCAGATCCCACTGAGGAGGACAGATGAACAGGCCCAGTAGCCAGGTCCTAGGAAGGGACTGAGGAAGCAGCACTTCTTGGGTGTGTGACCCCAGATTAGTGCCTTAACTATTCTGTGTCCTCAACTTTAGGATATGCGTAATGATACTTATACTTTGTGAGGTTGCGGAAGGTCAAATAGCATAGTGAGTCAAAACCCTGTGTATAAACTAGCCAACACCTGCCCCTCCAGGCGATTTCTTTTTCCACTAGCCGGTGGGCTCCTCTAGAGCAAGATAGCCAGTGCTGGTCAGCACGGTTGCCATTCCTGAGAAGGCTCTCAGTAAGACTGCCTGGGAGAGATGGAGGCAGCATTTGAGAATAGTGGCTGAGCTCATCTGATCTGGAGTCCGCAATGAGGAAATCTGGAGGAAGGAGAAGTTCTGGAAGGCTGCCTGGGGGAAGAGTCATTGGCACTGAGCTAGAAGGCTGAGTAAGAGTTGCCTAGGTAGAGAGCAGAGGAGTGTACCCTTTGAAAGGGAGACAGCATGACGAAGGCCCAGGGGTAGAAACTGGCCAGGCCTATGCTGGAGGTAGTATGTGGAACTGCGAGGCTGGAGCAAAGGGTGGGTTAAGGATTGCGTAGCAGGATGTATGGGGTGCGTGAGGAGGGAGATCAGAGAGGAGAGATGGGAAGGTAGATCTAAGCAGGGGTGAGGCCTCCGCAGCCCCTTCAGAAGGGTAGAAGTGAAGCGGTAAGGAAGGAACCCTGGCTAAGAGGTAGAGGCTCCAGGCCTAGCTCTCCTACTACATGGCTGCGTGGCTTTCAGTAAGTCATGACCCTCTCTGGTCCTTACTCTGCAACGAAGAAAAGAGGCGCTGGCTCCCTGTGGCAGGCCTGCAGGAGGGAGGCTCAGCCGGATGCCCATGAACTGCACTGGGAGCGTTCAGAAGGAGATGCCAGGGCCCCACGCAGCATCACTGAATAAAATCCTGGTGAGTAGGGCCAAGGAATCAGTATTCTTAAAAGAGCCTTCTGGCAGCTTTTTAGGGGAGTCTCTGACTAAGCTGGCTCTAGATTCCGCTGTACATCTTACCACTCCCTGAACCTGCCAAACGTAGTCCCGTTGCAGGGCCTCTGTGTTTGCTGATCCTTCTGCCTCACACACTAACCCTGGGTCTTCTGATGGTCAGCTCCTTCCTGTCACTGAGGCCTCAGCTCAAATGTCACACTCTCTGAGGCCTTCCCTGGCCACCTTATCTCAAGTGCTTCTCCCCGAACCCCCACACCCTATCCCATTGCCCTGTTTTATTTTCTTCCACTTATCACTTCCCCAAACTATCTTATCTGTGTATTCGGTTGTTCACGAATTGTCGTCTCCTAAACTTGAATGAGGGCAGGGGCCTTGTTAGTCCGTCACAGCTGTATCCCCATGGCACAGAGCAGTGCTCAATAAACATTTGATGAATGAAGTGAATGAAGGAAGCTGGGCTCAAAGCCCCCATTCTTTGTTCAAGAGCAGCTGTGAGGCCAGGGGCAAGTGACTTCACCTCTCTGGGCCTGGGCTTTCTTCCATGTGACATGTGGACAGCAGGCTGCAAAATTGACTTTCAAGCAATGGCCTGGGGCTGGTCAAGAGGCCAAACTGTAAGTCTTGACTCTATGCAGGAGCTGGCGTAGAATAAATGAATGGATGCATAAATGCCTTTGCTTTGCTATGCGCCTTTGAGCAAGTCCTCCCCCATTCATAGCCCCAGCTTCCCCTGTAAAATGGAGTTGGCCTGGGCAGTCTTTCAGGACCCTTGGGCACTGACACTCAGAGCCTCTGTGCCCATTTGGGAACATAAATGGGAGCCACAGCAGGTGTTAGAGGAGGAAAAGTCTATACCAGAGCCATGGTCTTGTACTTACTGGCCTTTCCTGCAGATCCCACCCAGCACAATAGCTGGCATTCTAAGGCTATGTGGCTGAGGATTAAATGTAGCTTCTGCCATTTGTCACCCCTCAACTCCTGTTGAGAGTAAAAACAATGCTGGCCCTGCCCCCACCCTGGGAACAGCATTTTGTCTGGAAATTCCACCAGGGGTAGGAGGAAGGGCTGGGGCCCTAGAATTTCTGCGTCTGCTTATACAGGAAGTAGCCGAAAGTTTGGGGCCAAGGAAAACAAGTTCAAGGTCATCCTGGAAATCAGCAGCCCAGCTTCCACCCCATGGCTGAGAACTTGCCCCTCTCCCCAGGTGGGGCTCTCCTGGTGATTAATAATTAACATAGAGAGATAATCAGGGCATTCAGAAAGGATGGCCCAAGACCACAGACAAAGGCCCAAGAGAAAGCAAAATTCACTCAGCCTTGTCTGTCATACCTTGAATGACAGGGAGCTCACTACCGAACGGCCCCTGTCCTCGACAAGTCTGAAAGTGAAGCTGCTTTCCCACAATTAAGAATTGCAGAAGGCCTTTAGAGATCTGCTGGTCATCCTGTCCTCCACCCAGGGCTCAGAGGGCTTGGGACTTGCCCGAGGTCAATCAGACACACCTGGGTCTTCCCAGATGCTGCTGCTACAGGCACAGTAAGGAGGAACCAGTAGGGGAGCTGGGGCTGGGGTTGGGATGCAGCCCCAGCCCCATTCGCACATTCCTCCTGGCAAAAAGGCCCTAGTTAGGGTTTGGGGGGCTGACTTTTACTAGAAAGCCCAGAGGACATAGGCGGGGCCCCTGAGTTTATCTCAGTCCCTCTGAGAGCCTTGGGGGAGCAGCCTAGGTTACAGTGGCCTCTACACAGTGCTGCTGACACAGCCTTTTCCTTTCCCTCGTCATCTCTGTCCCAAGAAGCTACAAGGTGGCGTCAGAATTCTCTGGACCAACTTTCTCTGACCTCGTGTTTCTTGTTCCTCCTAGTGCTCCCCCTCTCATACGTCCCTCTCTTCACACGGGCCCCCACACACGCACAGACCTGCCTTCTAACACAGACCCAGTGGTGGGCTCTTTCCAGGCCCTGCCGGGCCCAGACCCACAGAGTGACTGGGAGGTGCTGGCCGGTGCTGCCCCCTGCTGGTCTGTGGAGCCCTGGGACAAAGCCCTTCCTGGCCTCAGGCCCACCATGGGAAGCACTAGCCTTGCTGGGGAGGCCCAGGACTCTACAGCTCCTAGGGCTGTGTCTGTCCCATTGAGATCCCAGGGTGGAATGGCACAGGGTCCTAGTGTGCTGAATGACTTGGGCAAGGCTTCCGTACCCGCTCTGGGCCTCTGTTCCCACTAGTGCAAAGGGGATAGCCTGGAACCTCAATTCTCAGACTTCGAGGCACTTTTGTTGCCTGGGGGACATGTTCAAATGCAGAAGCCCAGGCCTACTGGGGAGAGTCTGGTTTAGCCCACCTGGGGAGGAGCCTGGGAATCTGCATTTTAACCAACAGGTGGTTAAGGTGGCCCACCTGTTGCTCCCTCTCAGGACTCTGTCTCTGTATGAAGACTTCTGGGACCCTCGTTCCTGACAATGTCCAAAGCCTCTTACAGCCTGCAGCCTGTCCCCTTTCACAGCAGGGATTCCAAGCCCCATAGTACAGTTGGGCAAACTGGGCTCAGAACGGATAGAGAACAAGTAGTTTGCCCAGGTCCTGTTCCACAGTGAAGCTCCCAGCTTCCTTTCCTTCCCCGGGCTCCCCAAATGCAGTCTGGATTCTGGGACCCAGCGTGTCGGCTCAGGCTGGGGAGCAGCACTGACTGGTCCCCCTTTGTCTTGGTCCTTGTGGCCTCTGACCTCACCAAGTCTTGGGCTGATTAAAATATCCCCTTTCTGTCCTGATAGGCCTGGTGTCTCCTTATAGGGCTGCGAGGGACACTGTCCCATCGGTGGTGACACTGTCTGCTTGGTGCTACACTCTGGCTGCCCCAGGGAGCTGGACAGAGCTGGACCCTGCCAGCACAAGGGAGACTAGAGAACCTTTACCCACAGTGTTTGCACAGACCAGCCAGCAGAAACCCAGGTCCAGACAGGGCAGAGCCTTGCCTAAGATCATATAGGATAGTTACCAACCCCAGAGTACGGTACTTACTCTCTGCCAGGCAATATTAATTCAGTGAGTCCTTATAACAACCTTAGGAGGTAGATACTGTTACTCTCCCATTTCACAGGTGCAGAAAGGTGATTGTGGCAGAGATGGGACTCATTCTCACACAGCCTGGCTCCTAATGGTGTCCCCTCACCTGTCCCAAGGTAATTAACCCATCAGCCTCTTTTCAGATGCCAAGAAGACAGAGCTGTTTGTAGCAATAAAGCTGGAGCCTTGGCTTCTAGTCCCAGCCCGGAAAGTGGTCAGTGGATGCTGCCCCAGCCCCCTCCCCAATCTCACGTCTCACCACTTCCTACACCTACCCCTTCCTCAGCCACACCAGCCCCCAGCCCCCCACCACTTCTTTCTCTCATGTCTCTGCTCCCACCATTCCCACTGATCGGGCACAGGACATGGGCATGCTCCCTAGACTCTGAGCCCCCTCTGAGCCCACTCTGTGAATGGCTGGCTTATCGCTAGCTCCGAACTCCAGCGGGAGTCTACCCACCATTCTCCATCTCCACTGCCATTACTCAGATCCAGGTACTACCATCTCCAGCTGTAGGGACTCCCACAGCCCCTAACTGGTCTCCCCAAATCCTCTCTTGACCTGTGAGTCTATTTTCCACAAAGGAGCCAGAGTGAGCTTTTTATAAAGAGCCCTCTGCCTCAGCTACTCTGGCCTCGCTGGCCCTCGGACACTGGCTCATCTCTGCCCCCAGGCTCTCTTGAGCCACCTGGTACTCCCATTCACTCTTCCTTTCCAGAAAAACCTGGTACTCCCCTTCCCTCTTCAAACTCACTACTCCTCCCGGCTCCAAACAATGACCTTCCTGCATCTTCTCTGGGTTTCCTGCACCTTTCCTCCAGGGAACCCATCACATTGTGCCACGTGATACCTATTTTTGATGATTCATCTCGCATCTGTCTCTCTTGGCACAGTGCTGCCCCGAGGATTGGGTCCTGTCTGCCTGGCTCACCATCATAACCCCGGCGCCCAGACCAGGGCTGTCACATGGCTGCTGCCCATCATAAGGAGAAGGAAGACGTCACAGTCGTGTTTGCAGGAAAGCACGGCGCACGTGAATGCACACTAGAGCTTCCTCATCTCTGGTCCTCCACGCATTTTGAAGCTCCTGAGCTCACAGCAAAACAGGGCCAATGCCCTCCGCCCCACCCCAAACAAGTCACAGCTCAGGACTTATTAATTTTCCTCCCCTCAGGTTCCAGTGCTTTTCATTCTGTGATTTATAGCCCATCCAATAAATTTCCCCCATTATCTTTCACAAGCAGTGCACTGCCTTTCTGCCATTTAATAATACATTTGGCTCCCCGGGACTCTCTCCGGAGAAATCTTAGGGTTGGCTCCAATTCAGGAGCAGGCCCATAAGGCCACATGGGATTCTTAGGGCCCCTTTCAGACCCAAACCTTGAGCAGGTCCAAGTCTCATACTCAGGGCTAACTGGGCAGAGGCCCAATTCCTCTCTCCTCCCTCCATTCCTCGCACCCTCTGGCAGGGAAGTCTGGCAGAGAAAATGTAGGCTGAGATGTCTGGAGCTCACCAGGGCCCTGGGGGCCAGTTTTAAGCCTGGAGACTCTGGTGCTTCCCCATCCAGCTTGATGCTTTCCAGAGGCTCCACGGCCATGATCTTGACCTACCTCTCTTACTCCCTGGGCAAGGCAGGAACTCATGAGACCCCGTTTCACAGATGAGGGAACTTCTCTGCAATAAAGGGAGGTTGCATCCCAGCCCCAACCACTCAAATGTGACAGAAGAGATTTCTGAGCGTGTCCTCTGAGCCAGGCACTGTGCCTGCATCCACTTACTGCATGCTCACAGCCACCTTTAGAGGCAGAAGGCACTGTTATGCCCATTTCACAGATGAGGAAATCAAGCCTCAAAGAAAAGCAACTTCCCTAAGGTTATACAGGGAGCAAATGGCAGTGCCCCAGAGGATGTTCAATAGGTTGAGGGATGAGAAGGGTCTGTAGGCTACTGGGAGTGCCCAGCTCCAGGAAGAGCTACCCACTCGAAAACAAAAAGTGGCAGGGAACCAGGCAGATCTCAGGGCTTTAGCGTCTGACAGCCCAGGGGCTGCAACCTCGCCCTTGGTAGTCCTCAGCTGTGGGATCTGCAGCAAGTCCCTTAACCTCTCTGGGCCTCATCTCCCCATTCTGTCCTCCCAGGATGATTACAGGACTTGCATGAGACAAGACGTGGGAAGCTGCCTTGTAAACTGTCCGGTCCTGGGCCACATCATCGTTGTGTGTTAGAACAGTGGGTGACACATCATGCAAAGACCCGTAGGGAACAACCCCCTGGGCTGCTCCCTGTGAAGTGTGACCCACGGCTCCTAACCTCGCAGGGTTCTGGACAGAAGACATGGGCTCCTCCTCAGACCACAAGCTGCTTACCTCACTCTGGTACCAGGCACCTCACGCCCAGGCTTGGGAGCAGCCAGGTGGCCCTCCCACCCACTCCTGCCGGCTAGGGGTGTTGGGCAGAGAGGTATTCCAGGCCTTAGTGCCAGCCCGGGCCAGGTCGCCCCCTTGCCCTCGGCCCTCAGCCCTCAGCCCTCCGTCTGTTTTCCTCTCCTCCTGCTCCTGAAAGTTTCTGCTTCTCCTTTCTAGTTTCCGTGGCAACCACCTCTCTTCTTTCATTGTTTTCCTCTCCTCAGCCACTTAGCCATCTTAAGAAGCAAGTCTTTCTCTTCTTTATGCTAACGAGAGAATTAAAGTGGGTTGGGGCAGAAGGTCTGGCCAGGAGAAAGGGACAGAGCGGGCCAGGGATAGGAGGGGAAAGGTGACCTCTGGGGTATAGCCAGAGA
Source organism: Pteropus vampyrus (assembly GCF_000151845.1). Taxonomy (NCBI): domain Eukaryota; kingdom Metazoa; phylum Chordata; class Mammalia; order Chiroptera; family Pteropodidae; genus Pteropus; species Pteropus vampyrus. The sequence continues at coordinate 6,966,846 of NW_011888842.1, read as the reverse complement.
GCTGGTATAGCCACAGTTTGCCCCCAAATGACCTATGGGCCTGAGACTGCCCACAGGGTCCTCCGCAGCGGGCTTCTCCAAATATGACCCTCCAGCTCAGAGTGCCCACTGGCCCTGCAGGGGATGCTCAGGTTGGGGAGTCAGGGCTTTGCAAGCTGGCTAAGCCTGAATCTGCTTCCTGTCTTGTCTTCATTCACAAGTGCGCTGTGTTAGATGGCCTCCAACCCCCTGCCTCACTCTCTCTGCATTTATGCATCTTTTCTTTCCCCAGGCCTAGCCCCTCCACAGGAAGTCTCTACTGATGCCCTAACCCCCCACCACCCCCATCAGAATGCCACTCTCTTTCACTGTGCCTGTTTCCCCCCATCCTAACCTTTCTCCCAGGTGGCCATCTGCCTTACAAGCAGGGCATCTGGACAGCAAAGCCAATGCTCCCTCACTCCACGGACGTAGAGGTCCACACTGAACCTACGGCCAGAAAAGCTGGGGCTCCAGTCGGTTCTACCACCAGCCAGCCGAGGCCCTTCAAAGTTTGCTCTAGAACTTGATGTTCGCTGTGGTCAAATGAGGAAGGAACTC
>NW_011888842.1:6951524-6965017 GCF_000151845.1 Pteropus vampyrus | reverse complement strand
TCATGGAAGGGACACTGTGTGGGCCCAAGGAGGCTCCGACACGGTCCCTGTCCTCAGTCTGGTGGGACACAGGAACCTACCAACAAGGGCCCAAAGCAGAAGAAGCATAAGGAAGGGGGTAACTGATTCTGACTGACAGGGCAGGGGGACACCAAGGAAGGCTTCACAGAGGAAGTGGCATCTCAGCCAGGCCTTTGAGTAGGATTCCAACAGGCATAAGGGAGGAATGGTGGCAGCCTCAGAGAGAGACTCGACCTGACTTCCCTTTTCCAAATGCCACGTAGTTACACCACAGTGAGGGTTTGGGCTTAGAGGATGCTGGCCGTGTGTCCAATGAGTTGGGCCTCTTAGGCCAGGCAGGTGATAAATCCCCCCAAGATGGCCCAGAAAGAGGTACTTTCCTAGCTGGTTCCTGAGACCAGACCCTGAGGCTGTGTCTGTTCTGGTCACTGCTGTCACAGGGCAGTGACCTGAGAGTGCCAAAGAGGAATAGAGCCTGCCAGGTCTTAAAAGCCCTAAAGAAAAGCGTCTCCTTGAGTTCGCTGCGCAGCCCATTCCAGGATTTCACGCCACCCCACGGTCTGCCAGGAAGTCCTTCCCCTATCTAACCTACATCTCTCTTGCTGAAATGTATACCCACCCTGCTTTGGAGATAGAGGAATTACAAAGCACAGAGGCTGAAATGCCTCACCAGGCACTCTGTTTGCAGCCGAGGTAGGAGTGGGGGTGGGTCAGTGGGCACAGACACCACCCCCGGTCTGACAAGAGAGGACAAGGCCCCTTTGTGTACATGATTAATTTATAGGCCTGGGGAGGGCCTAGCAAGCTGGGGCCTCGGAGGCTTCCCTGACCCAATTTAGAAGCTGCGTTTATTGTGTTGCTCCGTGTCAAACCTTCCCGATGAGATCTCTATTCCCAGCGTGCTCATGAATTTTCCAGGGGTTTAATAGTGTACAATCTGAGAACGATTTATTAAGAAGATTAAACCCCCCAAATATGCTTCCACATGCTCTACAAAACACGGCAAATTTATTCTCCCACGTCAGTGGGCAACACTGCCCAGAGCAGAGCAATCGCTCAGCAGAGTTAAAGCTGGAACCCCTCAACCTGAGGTGTGGGAGCCCCAGTTAGGGACCGGGGTGAGTGTGGGAAGGTGCATATGACCCCACGGCTCAGTCCCAGTGTGAGCAGGGTCCACATCTGAAGACTCTGCCTTCGTCCCTCGCCTGCCACCTTGCCCGGGCCATCCTGGCTCAGCAAGGGCTCCAGGCTCACAGCAGGACACTGGTCTAGACACTTCCTGCTCTAGGATTTAGAAAAAAAGAAGGGTGCCTGATGTCACTCTGTCTGAGCACCCCTCTCGCCTCTGAAACCTCAGCCTTGGCCTCTCTTCGCCCTGCAGCCCCTCCTGTCCAAGGTGCCCCCAGGACCAGCTGTTTTATTACTGGATGAAAACAGCCACAGCTCTGGCATGTCCCACCACGTACTCTGTGCTGGGCACTGTGCTGAGCTTTAAAAGCATCATCTCATTCCTCACTCACAGCAACCCTGCCGGGCAGGTGCTGTTATCACCACACGTCTTAGATGAGGAAATGAACCTTGCAGAATATAATTGAAGTGCCCAGGGCTATGCAGCTAATAACCTACAGAGCTGAGATTCGAACCCTGGCATTCAGACTCCAGCACTCGAGGTCTCGTGGACCTTCTACCCCCCCTCATTCCATGGCTGGGGAGACTCCCCTTTCTGGGACCCTCAGTTTGGGCTCAGTTCAGGTCTCTATGTCTCCCATTGGATGACTGCTCAGATTCCTTGCTGGACAGCCAGCCTCTAGCCCCATCCCCTCCAGATGTCCCTCCACCTAGCGGCCAGAGGGACTGTCCTAGAACCCAGACCTGAGCACCCATCACTCTGCTGCTGAGAACCTTGCCGTGGCTCCCTGGGCCGACAGCACGAGGCGCGAGCTCCTCTGCCTTCCATTCGGGGCTCCCACTCTCATCGTTCCCTCTGTGCTCCCCCCATCACTGCCCCAGCCTTCTGGTCTCCACGCTTTTGTTCACGCTGGTGCCTGGGCCAGACGTGCTTTTCCCCATGTCTCCTACTTCAAAGTTCTCAATGCCAAAATCCAGTAACACTCTGTCCACAAAGCTGTCTAAGGATCAGTCAGGTCCCTTCAGGAGAAGTGATTTCTCCCTCCTCGGAACCCCGACGGCACTGGGCTCACTGGTCCCTTGTACAGCTGTGTAGGTACACCTGCCCCACACACTCCTCAAAAGACCAGGAGCCCCGAGGCCCAGCACACAACTGGGTACATGGAGCAGGTGGGTTCAATGCAGATGTCAGTCCACTAACTACAGGACACCTTGACGCTGAATGAGGGCGGCCTCGGTGCCCAGCCTGTGAGTCCTTCACCCTTCTTGGTGTCATGGATTCCAGATGTCTAAGGCCCTTGCTCAGAAAAATGGTTTTGAATGTATAAGATAAAATACCGAGGATTACAAAGGAAACCAATTACACTGAAATATGGTTATTAAAATATTTTTTAAAACCTTCACAGCAATATATGTGCTTTTCTATCAACACCTTAAATAACAAGATCTAGTGTTAATAACTACTGTAATTTTGAAATATGATGAACAAAAGTGTTATTTCAGGATACCCACAAAACTATATTATGACATGATAGTTTCTGCACTTTCTGTGATTTCTATAAAATCATAGAACAGCTAATGCCACTGTGGGTTGTCACCTACATTTGTAATTTAAAAAATTACAATTTGCAATTGTAATTAGAGGTTGGTGAAAATAAAAGTGGGACTTTTTTTTCCTGTCGACGTTCGTGTACTCTCTGGATTCTCCCTAGAGATTCCTGGGGTCCCTGGTTAAGAACCCCTGGCTTAGAGCTGGGTGTCACAAGGGAGAAGAGCAGGGTTTGCCCTGGAGCTCAGATCTGGCTGTGTGCTGCCTGGCATGTCCCCAACCTTCTAAGAGACTCTGTCTCCACCCACCTGCCTCAGTCAGACTAAAGAGGAACCAAACCCCATGCCCACACGCTGGTTGCTCTGCTTACCCAGAAGCCCCTCAGTGGGGAAGTCTTGGCAGAGCCCCTGGAGAATGACCCTTGGAGCTTTTGTGCCCCAGACAGCCCAGCTCAGGGCCTCAGGGCCCCTGGCCGCCTCCCAGGGAACTTGTTTTATGTCCCCAAAGAGCAGAGCTGACAGGTGATACATCTTGAAGGAAGGACGGAGTGGGCTCAGACCGTCTGCCTGGCGTCTGCCCAGCCACCCGGCTGTACCCACCACCGCCCTCAGGAGGGATAAAAACACCATTAATTACCCAGAAAGAAAGGGCGCCGCGAGGACGCGCCCAAAGGCTGCTCGGAGATCATCTCTGGCCACATTTTCTGAGTGTAGCACCAAGCCTGACAGCCAGCTGCCAATCTTCACTCCCCTCTGTCGCCAGCAAACCGGGCCCTCCTTCTCCCCAATCCTCCGAGGCCACCTTTCAACTTGGGTCCTGCCCCCAAAGACTCTTGACCTATCCACTGTCCTTAAAGGGATTGCTTTTTGCAGACAGGGCCCCCAGACAGTGCTCCCTTGGTGGGGGTGGGACCTGAGAGGGAAAAGGGAGTTAACACTGTCAGCTATGTTGCCCTCACCAGAATGAGTCCATCAGCTGTGAACTCCATGCAGGAAGTGTCTCTGACCTCACCCGGACCCCACTGCCAACTCTAATCATGATCCCACGCCCAGGTGACTGCATAGTACCCCACACCAGTTACCTTGTACAGGTCTGTGCACAAGAGCTCAGGCAACCCTCCCGCCGGCTCTGTGGGCAAGGCACTATTATTATTCCATTTTACAGACTAGGTAACTGAGGCTCAGAGAAGTTAAGTGACTGTCCCAAGGAGGCACAGCTGGAAACCGACAGAGCCAGGGTTTGAGCCCAGTCTGTCTGGTTCCAGATCTCACCATTAACATCTTTTTGGCCCTCAAGTAGACCCCCTGCAACCACAGGTGGCCAGAGTCTCTCTCAAGGAGGTTTGCCAGGCCCCTTCATGTACCCCTTCCTCCTTTTTCATGCCCCTGCCCAGGGGCTCCCTCAGAGCCCAGAGACTCATCTCCAAATCTCGCTGTTCCCAGTATCACCTCCTCCAGGAGGCCTTTCCTGACTGCCCTGTGCCTCCTGGCCCATAGCAGAAGCACCAGGGATGGCCACTAGCACTCACTGCCTGTGGGTAGGAGCTGAATGAATCTTTTCCTTATCACCCCCACCACCATACCCCCAGCCAGACCCAGACACCCCACAAAGACTCTAAAGAGGAAAGATAAGGAAAATCTTGGCAGATGAACGAGTGAGCCCATGGCTCGATGCTTGTGCCAACCTTCCACCAGAGGCAAGTCTGCTCACATGCAGGCAAGGGGTTCCGGGGGGCTAGGAGTTGGCGTTGCATGGGCCAGAAGAACAAAGTCAGCAGATGCACTGGACCTGCACGTCACTCAAGAAGAACCCAGAGAAGTGCCAGACCTGAGTTCAAGGCCATGGCAAAACCATGACTTCTGCTCCAAGCTCACGGCAGGAATAACAGTAGTGCCATTCCCAGCAATAACCACTGTCCTAGTAAATGTGCTTCTTCTGGACAAAGGGACACTGACACCTGAGCCCGATGAGGTCCACGGGATGCTCCTGAAACACCAGGGGAGGGTGGCTAAATCGAGCACCACGCCCTCAATTGCAGAAAGCTCTATGCAGCAGAGACAACAAGAGAGAGTTCCATGTCTGACTAGGAAAACCTTTCCAAAAAAAAAAAAAAATACCTTACTGTACTAAAAAAGGCAAGTTGCAGAATAAATGACTTTTGTAAATTGTTAGATTCGTAGGGTTCGTAAGGATTCACAGATACATGAGAGCACAAAAGAGCACTGAGAAAAACACACTCGAAATGCCTCCCGAGGGTCCCCTCCTGGCTGAGTCCTGCCCCTGGGAGCCTACCCCACCCCCATCCCAGCCCTAGCCCAGGCCAGCTCTTGATACTGGAGAAGTTCACGGCCTCATCAACTTACCCACAGGAGGCAGGAGCAGAAACTGTCACAACCTTTGTGGAGGGTAACTCAGCAACGTGTATCAAGAATTAAAATCCATAAAATGTCTGTTTTAAATTCATACACCGTCCTTCGACATCCTATCCCTCAGATAAACTCTCACACGCATGCAGGAACAGATGTACAGAGGTGTTTACGCAGCCCTGTTTGCAGAGAAAAACACCTGTAAACCATACTCGTGTCCATCACTGGGCCCTGGCTGAATAAATTACAGTCTGCTCTGAAAACGGAATCCTGGCGGCCGTCCTGCAGCAAGAGGCGGTGTGAGTGCTGATGCCGAACATGGCGAGGTGACCTTGCAGGGCATGTGGGACGACCCCGGATGGGGAGACCCTGGAAGCATGGAAACAGGCTCTCACAGGTTCTTCCAAAACACAGACAGTGGTTAACCTGGGGAGTGTGTGTGTGTGTGTGTGTGTGTGTGTGTGTGTGTGTGTGTATAAGTATGTGTTCATGTATATGTATATGTGTGTTTGCATGTATGTGTTTATGTACGTGTTTGTATGTATATGTGTATCTGTGTGTATGTGTGTTCGTATATGTGTTTCTGTATGTGTTTTTATGTATCTGTATAAGTGCGTGTGCATGAGTATATGTGTGTATGGGTGTGTGCATTTGTATGTATGTTTATGTGTTTGTGTATATGTGTATATGTGTATTTGTGTATTTGTGTGTATGTGTATAAGTATATGTGTATGTGTGTATGTGCGTGTTTGTGTGTACGTTTATGTATGCGTTTGTGTGTATGCGTATATGTGTATGTGGGGGGGTACGTATGTGTGGGGGGGTGTTGAGTGGGGGGGCGGGAAAGGGGAGAGGTTTTGTTTTTACTTGATACCCTATGATAATGTTTGATTTTATTTTAAATCACAGAATATGCTGTTTTATACACTGGGAAACAGATCACAGAGCGGGATGTGGGTAGTGGAGGAGGCTGTGCATGTGGGGAGCAGGAAGTATATGGGAACTCTCTGTACTCCCTGCTCAATTTTGCTGTGAACCTAACACTGCTCTAAAAAATAAAATCCTATTTTTTATAAAAAGAACAGATTAAAAAGCCTTTAGGAATTAAAAACACACATAATTTGGTCCTCCAAAGTCAGTGCTGCTCCAAGTTAATCTCCCTGTGCCTTCCTCATTCTTGGGCGGGTCCTAAGTCCCAGCCTGGCTCCCCAGGGGGAGAAAGGTGCAGTCACCTAACTACAGCTCAAGCTGGGAGCCCCATTGAACTACCAGCTTTGAACTCTGCTCACCCTATTTCCTCTGCCTAGAAAGCCTCTGCACTTCATGTACCTGTTCAAATATCATCCTCCCTGAAAACCCATTCCAGGTACCCTCACGCCTTGAAATGCAGGCTCTCTGAGGACAGTCGGTATCCCAAATATCTCTTTGTAGGGTTGGCCAGTGCCTGGTACAGAGTAAGTGCTCATTAAACATGTGCCAAGTCTATGGGTGCCCTATTGAACACATTAACATTTCTGAAAGCCCCAAACACTGTCTGAACATCTCTCTGGGGCCACTCATTTTGCCTTGAATTATGATGCTGCCTGCCCTTAGCAGCAGTGAGCTCCTGGAGGGGCCCACAGGGCCCACAGCCCAATGCATGCCCCAGCCCTGTTGCTCACCCAACTCAGGAGTCCTCAACGCTAATGCCAGCATGAGCCAGGAAGGGAAGAGAATGAGCGAAGCAGGCTGGCCAGGCTACCTGGAGTGCGCACGCCCCAGCCAGCCCAGGTGCTACTGGAAAGTAGGCCCAGGACGGCCAGGTGATCCGAATTCCAGAGCAGTTACCAGATTTTAATGTAAAAACTCTTGACTGTTCAATGTAGGTAACTAATTCTCCTTTTCAAATAAGTGAACAACCACCACATAAGTTAAATCCCGTAGGGTTGTAGGCCAAATTCAGCCCAGTCTCCTGCCTCTGACAGCCTCACAGAATAGCAGCTCAGAATTCAGAGAAGCCATAACTAAAAAAGAAAAAAAAAGGCAAAAAGCTCTCCTTGATCCTGCCGTCCCATCAGCCCAAATAGCCCCAGAGCCCACACCCAAACCTTAGTACCACAAGGGACTCAGAGACCACCAGCTGTGGTCTCTGCAACCACCAGCTGTGCACCCCGGGTCAAATGACTTCACCTCTCTGAGCACCTGCTTTCTCCTCTGCAAAGAGCGGGGTGGGGGATAATAACAGTACCTTCCTGGGTCCCAGGAGTGTTGTAGGGATGCTGGGTCGTCAAAGGGAGAGAACCTGGGACCCAGAAAAGGGCCATAGCCTGTAAGGGCTCATTCTAATCATAACAAACAGATACAGCTAGGCCTAAAAGAGGTGAGGGATACAGACACATCACAGAAGTGCTGGGTGTCAAAGCCGAAGGGCTTTCTCTCCCTCAGCCCCCCAACCATGCCTTTGTTGGGGCAGGAAATGATGAGCCTCAGAGCTGCCCAGAAAGGCCAGTTACATAGGAACCCCTTCCTCCAGACCCACTAAGTTCCCAGATGACAGAAATTAACCCTTATTGCGCACTTACTATATGCCTGGCACCATGCTAAATGCTTCAAATAAGTCCCTGTCATTTCACATTCTTAACAATCCCAGAAGGTAGTTATTTTTACCTCCCCATTTTACAGATGAGTAAATTGAGGCTCAGAGAAGCAACCTGACGTGTCCAAGGTCACCTAGTAAATGCTGCAGCCCGGCTTTGCCTGTAGACCATCCCTTCCAGCTCTCTCAGCAGCCTCCTCAGCCTGTTCCATAGATACCTTCCTGCCTGCGTTCCACAAACTTTTGTGATGACTAAGCGTGCCAGCTGCTGACCCAGTCCTGGGGCCACTAGGAACAAGACCAGCTCCTGCTCAAGGCAGCCTCGCTGGGAACCATGACCTCTGCCTGGAAGAGATGCTTCAGGGAGGATGGGACCCCTGAGCCAAGGCCAAGAGGTGAGGAAGAGCGTGGTGAGAGGTGCAGAGGTGATCAGTGGGCTGGTTGCACCAGGAGGGAGCCCAGGGCACCCCCAAAACTTGAGGCTGGGGCCTGAGAACTACCGTTCAGACAGATCCAGCCCGGCTTGGCCCAAGGCAGGTAAGAGAACAGATGGACGGTTTCTCTCTAGAGAGAATACGCAAATGTAAGAGAAATGGAAAAAGACAAACATTATGGAGGTAAAGGAAACTTAAAACGTTAAAGTTTCAAATCCACCCTTGTGGTTCCCTGGTCCCTGAGAAGTGGAGACCTCTTGCTCCACTGGGCCTGCACCACCGCCCTAGATGTCACATTGCAGGGAGGGCGCTCCGCCCTAGGGTGCTGTTATGGGCTGAAATGTGGTCCCCTAAAATCCACATGTTGAAGTCCCAATCCCACGGTCCCTCAGAATGTAACCATATTTGGAAAAAGGGTCTTTAAAGAGGTGATTAAGTTAAAATGAGGCCATTAGGGTAGGGCCTCGTCCAATCTGACCAGGGTCCTTTGGACACGCAAAGGACACCAGGGGCCCAAGAGCACAGCGTACAACCACGTGAAGAGGCAGCGAGCCTGGGGCCATCTAGAGGCCAAGGAGGGGCCCTCAGAGGAAACCAGGCCTGTGAACACCGCGATCTTGGACTTGCAGCCTCTAGAACTGTGAAAAAATATGTTTCTATTGTTTAAGGCACCCAGACAGTGGTATTCTGTTATGGCAGCTTGAGCAGACCAATGCGTATGGGGACCAGTCGTGCTGTGTCAGACAAGGACCCTGGCTCAGCCTTCTGGAGCTGGCCTTGCCTGTGTCAAGCCAATCTCCTCTGCAAAGCGGGGGTGAGGAGAGCTGGCCACTCGCTTACCAGGATGGTGCAGGCCTGCCTGGGCACCCCCATGTGTACATGTATACCCCCAGGCACCCACCCACTTGTCCTCAGGAATGCATCTACCTTGGACTCCTAAGGCTGTGAACATTAAACAGCATGTGGACCTCGAAACGCCCAGTCCACCAGGGGTGGCCACTTGGGCCAGGGCGGTCAGCTCAGCCGATTTCCCGGCAACCATCTTGGTTTTAAAACCGAAAGTCCCACATCCTGGAAACCCCCTTAGTCCTGGGCAAACGGAGCTGGTTGGCCACCCTAAATGAGGGTTGGGCCTCCCGAGGCCTTCATTTACTCATTCATGCATTCCTCTGACAAATATTTACCAGAAACCTACACTGTACCAGAAACCGTGTCAGGTGCTAATTGTAAAAAGCCAGACAAGGAGCCTGCCTTTGTGGGCTTTTGGTCCAGTAGAAACACAAAAGCAAGCATTAAAAACTATAAACTTATATACATGTGTAAGTTAAAACTGTGATGCATGCTATAAAGGAAAAAACAAGTATCAAGGTAGACACAAACTGGGGAGGGGTCATCCTCTGTTAGACACATGGTCTCAGAGGAGGGATGCTGAAGGTGAGAGCTGAAGCAGTTCCAAGGAGGGGAGGAGTCCAGGCCAAGGAACCGTCTGGCGAGGTCCAGATGTGGATGAAACCTGCTTGTATGAAAGGAACTGAAGGAGAGGCCAGTGTGGGTGGGGAAGGGGATGTGAGGATGGGGAAGGGGATGTGAGCCAGGTCTGGGCTCCACGTGACTCTAAGAGCAGTGAGAGCCAGAAGCAATTCAAACCAATCCGTGTTACATTTAAAAAAAACCACAGAGGCATTGGCTGCCGAGTAAAGAACAGACCGTACGGGAAAACACACAGGAGTGGGTCCAGTCTGAGGCATCCTGCAGTCACACAGGACAGAAGATGGCAGCCTGGATCTGGGTGCAGCAGGGAGGTGAGGACAATGAACAGATTCGTGGCATTCCCCAAGGGCCTCTCTGATCTTCCGCTCACTCAGCGCCTCACGAAAATACCCGGGAGTCAGAGTAAGTCAAAGCCTGGTGGCCTTGGCAATGGCACTTACCCCGTCCCCCTCCCCCTCCACACACCCCACAGTACCTGTCACTCTCTGGACAAACCTGTCCCAAGCTGGTTGTGAATCAGTCTCTTCTAAGGGGCCCAGTGACTGTGCACCCTGGGGGTGGGCTGCTAGTGGTATTTTTAAGCTATTAACAATTGACATCTGTTAATTATTAGTTCATCTACTTCTGTTTTGCTCTCACCCACACCATTGCTCAACCCACCAGCAGCCCTGGTCCTGAAAAGTGGAAATATTACCCCCCACCCCCACTCCACAGAGGCCCCCGCAAGCAGGCAGTAGGGGGCTCGAGGTCACTCGGCCTTGCGGCCTTCTAGATACTGAATTACAAGGAGTAGAGTAAGCTCTCAGCCAGGTCTTGGGGGTCCCCCTCCTGACCTCCCTCCAGCTCCACACTTCTGAGTCATTCACTTTGTCCCTGGAGAAGTAGCCCTCCTAGCCAGGCCAGACCCTTCTCTTACAGACTCCAGAGATTTCTGGGCCGAGCCCCAGCAACCAAGCTGCAAATGTTATAGATTCTACAGATGGAACATTCCACAGGAGTCAAGGGAAGAGTAAGCAGCACAAATAGCCATGCTATTCTGGTTAGAGGCAGGGGGCTGAACTGCATGGACATTTGCCTGTCCACTGGCTTTGTGAATCTGATCACACAAGGGTAGGATCTTGACAGGCAGACACAAGGCTGAGGGGATGGCATTCCAATAGGCAGGGGAACCTTGAGAACAAAAGCATGGCAACAGGGCGGGTGGGAGGCCTCGGAGCATTCAGCTGGCTAAGCTCCTAGGCGCAGAGAAAGGAGCTGTGGGCAAGGAGGCTCCTACCCGAGTTTGGAGGTCCCTAAAAATCAACCTGAGATGCCCGGACTATACATACTCTAGAGAAAATAGGGAGTCCCTCAAGACCCTTGAGCAGAGGAGTGACCCCATCAGACCAAGGTTTACTGTGCTCCCCTAGGGCAGGGTGGCAAAGGATCAGGAAGTAGGCAGCCTGCCAGGAGGTTATCCCCGAAGAGACAGACGGTGGGGGCAGGGATGGAGGCAGGAGTCAGCGTCAAGGGGAATTACCAGTCCTGCACGAAGGAGGAAGGAAGGCGTGGAGGGTAACCACTAGACTGGGGCTGCCCAGGGTAGCCTTCACTCGAAAGAGGGAAGCCATGGTGGGGGAGGGGTGATCAGGGTGGAGGCTGTAGTTTTAGTGGAAAGAAAAAGACTTTCACGTTGGACTAGTCGATGTGCCTTTAGAGCATCTGTTGAAAATCGCTTCTTTATCTGGAACTTGGGGGAGAGGATTAGGGTAAGAAATGTATAATTGGGATTGGGAATAGTCCAGGCTCAGGGGTCATTCTGGGCATGAGTGGCGGGGGCTCCCAGGTGAGAACTGACTGATAGGTGAGAAGAGGAGGCACCTGGGGCGGGACCCTCGGCGGTCAGGAGGCGTCCGCAGAGAAGCATGCAAGGGCCCGAGAGGGTGCGGAGTGCGGGAAGGCAAGGTGAAGAGCCGGTACACAGCCTGGGGAGGCTGGCGGAGGCCCCGAGCAATCATGATACCAGAATCAGCAAAGATCCCATATATGGAGTTTCTTTTATATGCCTGACCTGTGTCATCTGCTTCGCTGACACCTTCAAAATCCACTGGGGTTAGTACTGTGATCCCATTTTATAGATGGGAAAGTCAGCAAAGAGTGGTTCAGTCACTCAGCTAGTCAAGCCTGGTCCCAAACCCAGTGGGACTTCAGAGGCCACTTGTACTTTTAACCACTATATGGGATAGGGGGAGGGTCAGTCAGTGGCTAGCCTTTTCAGTGGGGAAGAGATTCCTAGGGGCCAGATGGTGAACAGGTAGAAGCAGACAAGTATTCTTCCAGCTGGGAAGTGTGGGAGGGTAGCTCCGGCAACTTCTTCCAACAGCTGACCCCAGGCAGCCGGAGAGGAAGCCGTCCATCTGAGCGGAAGGATCTGGAAGGCTATAGAAGGGGGCCAGAGCCGGGAAGGACTTTTAGTTCTTGTTTTGCCTTTAGAATCCAAACTTGGAAAACAATGACCGCTAAGAGCAATTCGATGACTAAAATTTTTGACTGTCGCTAAATTTAGCACTCAGGGTGGGGTAGGCACATGACGTGCGATGCGTAAATCTTGACTTCTACCACCAGCCCAATGTTGGAGCCTGGTGCCCTGTTTAATTCCTCTAATTCTACATTTCCAAATAATAACTTCCAACCCAAGGAGGGCTTAGAGATGAATGAGATCCCCATTTAGTACTCGATTAGTACCTAGCATCAAAACAAGAAAGGGCAGTATTTAAGCCAAAGGAATCAATCACTAATGGTGGAATTTCAGGTACCAGAGTTGGTTTACAGGAGCTCTTGAAATCATATCAGTTCTCAATCTGTACTAAAACAGTTCCTGGCACATGGCAGGCACTCAATAAATATGTGTTGATTCTAGGTAAATAAGAGTTAACTTGACATATGGTAGGCCCTCAGTAAATATTTACCCCTCCAGTCAGGGGCTGTGCAGCTCCCTGTTGTCACAGTCAAAAGAATGGAGAGCCTCCCTGGAGCCTCAGAGAGCCAGGAGCCACACTCTCCAACAATCACCCCTTCGTCACATACCATCACATTATAATTTATCCGTCGGTTCTGTCGGATAGGATTACATTGGCCAGAAACAGCTTCCAAGCACATATATTTGGCCCTCTAAAATTTGTGGGAGTCTTTCAACATTATTTAGGTTCAACTCGGTTGTTTTCAATCCTTAAAAGCATTTCCATAAGACTAAAACTCAGACCAGACTAGAAATGGCCCCTGCCACCCCCACTAGGCCTGGGACCACGTCTTAGAGATATATCACTAAGCGCATATATCTGCTCAGCCAAGTTGTGGCTTCGGATCCTTCTCAGTGTCTGCTTCGTTTTGCTTATAGGAGATAATGTGCATGCCATCTGGCTATTATGCCTCCAATGTAAATTCTTCTTTTGGAGAAAAAAAAAAGTTTCTACAAAAATCCATTGAATTTACCAACTATGCATGACATGCTCATCATGTGTTTATGGGTCTTCTGTTGCTTTTGCCTGTGTTTACTTACCCTTCTTCCAGGGCCAGCGTCCCAATATTCCTTGGGGACCCCCTTTCCCCACTCCCAGTCTGGTGCAGAAACAGTTTAGAATTGGGGGGAAGTGGGAGGTGAGAGACAAATATCACATCCTAACTAACTCATTGGCTTCCTTGGCTCTTTAGATACTTGAGACCATAAGGTCTTTTTAACTTTGGCCAACTTGAAGGGCGTTTTTGCCTCTTATACCTGAAAGAGCCCCGGCTGACCCCTGTGCAAGCACTGAGCTGGGCACTGAGAGGTAATCCCAAGGTGACAAAGTGTCCCTGTCTTTCAGGAGCTTCCCAGTTTAGCAGGTGGTTGGACACAGACTCAAGTAACCAGTCACAGTGTCAAGTCCACCTAACAGCTGAGATGGAACCGG
>NW_011888842.1:6947159-6949729 GCF_000151845.1 Pteropus vampyrus | reverse complement strand
GGGTCCTTGGCTGTCAACTCGCAGCCCTTCCTCATCACCTGGCCCCAGACATCCACATAAAGGACCTGTCAGTGGATCCCGGAGATGACCAGGGGCACACAGATTTCCCAGGGGCCGTTACTGAGCCCTCTGAGCCTCGGTTTCCTTGGTATAAAATGGGAGATAACATCGAAATACTATATAGATGTTACAATGCCACATCCCCAAGAATGTCACAAAGGCTTGTCAATAGGTATTCCACGAAGAAAGTGTCCTACGGTCAGAGGTTTGGAGAGCTCTGGGGTAAACACAGTTCAGCAGGTTTCTTTACTGCAGGACTTCTCAGAGCCTTTAAAATTGCTAATGTGCATCAGTAGTGTACAATGGGCATAAGGAATGCAGCCTTTTCCCAAATTCCTTTTCTACAAAGCATCTCCCTAGACTGCCATCCCACGGAACAAATGTGGTCGCAGACATAAGGCATAACAAGGATGTAACAAGGCATTGAAAGAGGACTGGTTGGGGAGACGGGCTTTAGGAAAATTTCATGGAAAGTACAGCACTTGAGATAATTCTGAAGGAAAAAGGAGGGGCAAAGACAGAGGAGGGGGCATCCCACGTAGAGGGGATTGCCCAAGCCGGAGCCCAGAGCATGCTGGTCCTGGTTGGTCCTGGAGGGAAAGAGGTGAGGCTGAGAAGTCAGGCTGGGAAGGGTCTTAAAGTAAAGAAGAAAGTGAGGGGTTTTCTTTTAAGGTCGTTGAGTGAAAATAATGGCTTACTTGTAGGTGCACTTACCACACGCACACGCTGGAACTGTGCAAAGCGCATGCCTTAGAATATTCATAAGAAGCAGGTGCCGCTGTACCCCTCGCTTCAGGACCAAGGACCAGTTAAGTGTCTGCCCTAATTCACGCGGTGACTGAGTGGCAGGGCGGAGACTTCACCACCACACTTCCCTACTCAGAACCCAACGCCGGAGACGCCATCACGGTGTGGAGAAGAGCGGGTGACTCCTCACCGTGGGAAGCCCTCTCCCTCTACCTTGGTCACTGATTTATCTCCCATCGGCCAGTACTCCCCCTATATACACATGGGTCGTTCATTCTAAATATTTAAAAGGAATCTTCAACCATCCCTCTGGGAATGGACAAGGTGCCAAAACAGCACCGACAGAAACATGTGGCCAAACCCATCAACATCCTCAACAAGATTTATGTTTCCCAATCGCGTTGCCGCTGCTTGATTTACGGGGCCTGCAGAGCTATTCTAGGAGGGAGCAGACCTCTGGGGGTCGGGGGGAGGCACCATCATCACCAAATATTTCAATAATCATCTCGATCACAGTAAAGAAAGCACCGGGACACTTCCTGCTCTTGCACAGCAAAGGAAGTAAAATTGTTTGCCTTAATTCAATCAGGTAATTAACTAGACAATACAAAGAGAAATTCCAGCAAGGATATAAATACTTAAAATCTCTGCACTAGTTAGTGAGGAGGATGTCAACAACAGGAACTCGGTGACGAGGGGAGAGGTGAGGGTGGAGAGGTGTGTCCCTAGCTAAAAACAACAGTGATGGCAGCAGTTTATAATGACAGGCTCTGACCCTGTGCCAGCTCTGTGATAAGCACCTCATATGCATTACCTCACTTATGCCTCAAAACAACTCGATGAGGTAGGTGTCACTATTATCCTCATTTGACGGAAGAGGAAACTGAGCCCGAGCAGTGAAATGACTTGCCCGAGGACACACCAGGGAAGTAGCAAACTCACCTCTGATTTCAAAGTGCTTCTTCATCCGCACCCCTCTGCTCCCTCTCCAAAGGCATGCCGGAGATAAAGGGGTTCTAGGGATGTTCTGGTTGAAATGGGGAAACTGAGGGAGGATTGGATACCTCCCCTCCTCTCCAAGTGTCCTGACTGCCACGCTGGGAGCCTCCCAGCCAACCTGGCCGCAGGCTGTCACAGAAAACCAGGCAAGCTTGGGAGAAGGGATTTTACACTCCTGTTTGCAGAGATCTGGGCAGCAGTCCTCCTGGGGCCAGCTCCAGCCCCACGGCCTCCAGGAAGCCCCTTGGATTTCTCACCCTCCCCACACACCAACCTGTGGCCTCACCAAAGACTGAGCACACTTTCTCCCTAAACGCGAACCCCGAGGTTCCTGAGTGGGACAGAGGGAGGAGCTAAACCTCACACTAGTTTGAGTCACCGTCCCCCCCTTCACTCAGCAGGCCTGCTTCAACAAACACTCGCCCCAGTGACTTCAGCCTCAGAGACAAGCTCTGGTGGTATGTGAATGCCATGCAAGAGGTAAACTTCGAGCGCCTTAAAGAAATCTTTTCCTCTATTATCCCCCCTCTCTATGCATCGCTGTAGCTTGCTTAAAAACCACACTCGAAAATCTTTTTGTTTGGCTGATTTGAATCACTGTGTATCTTTACAAGAAAAATAAGTAGTTCATACAGTCTCTTTAATTCAGACTTTTCCATACCCAGAACTTCCTTCACCAGAGGCCTGCTTAATCACACCTAATTTCTCTGTATTTATACTTTCACATTCCCACAGGAGTTAGCCCAGCCGTGACTGACACCTGG
>NW_011888842.1:6938722-6945559 GCF_000151845.1 Pteropus vampyrus | reverse complement strand
GGAGCGGGGGACGGGAAGGAGGCGGGAGCGGGAGGCGGGAAGGGAACACAACTGCACAGCCCTGTTGACAAAGCAGGGAACTGCTGTGCTCTGGAATTCTCAAAAGCTCCCCGCTGCCTGCAGCATCACGTTCACACTCCTTATTATGGCATTTAGGTCCCTGATTTGGGTTCTACTGGTACTTTTCTGTTTCATTCCCATCACTACTCTGCCTCCTGCTCCAGCTACTTTCAGCCTCTGGATGATCCCCAACCCCAGCAGGAGCCTTTGTCTCCTGGGGCCTTGAACCATCCTTAGATCCTTAGTCTCTCACTATCCTTGCTGCCTGCTCAGCTTAATCATCTGCTCTTCTCTTTTCAACCAACCCTTTTCCCCGCTGTAGCCTGTAGACTTTAGATTTTAATTGAGCTCCTTGTAAGAATAAAGAACACAGACATAAGGGGTGGGGAACAGACCTAGGTTCTGCCACCAAATTTTGGGTACAGCCTCGAGCAAGGAACTGGGCATACACCTCCACGCGCTCATTTATACAGTGGGCAGTTTGACCGCTTCCAACGTCAGCGGCTGCCCAGCCACTCAGGCAAGATAATGGAGCCAAGGGCTCTGCACAGCCTCAAGTGCGACATGAACTCAAGGGATTAGGATGGCTATTTTTAACTCCCCACATCCTGGCTGAAAACAAATCCCTCACACACCCTGCAGATCCCTATCAGTGGGGCCAGCAGAGACTTTTGGGAATTCTCTCCTCCCAGAAGCGGCACTAGCGTTGATGGCTTTCCCTCTGCCGGGAAAGGCTTGGAGGGCTCTGCTCCGGCCAGGGTCAGCTTCCATTATGTCTGGCCAGTTCCTCACTGCCCCTGTCAAACGGCCATTTCCCGGTGGACTTGTCATGGATTTCCCGGCTGGTGACAGTCAGACAGGGTCATCAAAGATGCTGAGAAGGGTCATTCATTCATTTACTGACTCATTTATCCCCACGCTCCTTCCTGCTCCCCATCTAAGGAGGTGGAACTTGCTACGGGGTCACCTAGAGAAGTCGATCATGAGGCATCTGTGCTAGGATGCTCAGTTTAGGGGTGGAGGTGGGGGTGGATACAGGTAAACTGAGAGAGTAAAGTGACTAGGACAGCCACTTTAACAGGCATCATGGAGGCTATGGGGCTCCAAGAGCCGCTGCCAGCCTCCAATGGGGCAAGGGACCTGGGCGCCATCATCGGTCTCATTGCTTTCCCTCCGGCATGCCCAGCAACCCTCGGAAGGTACTCTAAGCTGGGTCTGTAACAGGGAGCAGTTGTTGTGACCTACATACAGGAAGATGGGAGCTTCCTACTTCAGGACAGAGAGCTCCTACCTGTTCACCTGGCCCACCTGTGTGTTGACTAAATTCATAAGGACATTGCCCTTTCTCCTTGGTCCCACCTCGCCACTCACTACCTGAGTCCAGTGATGCTAGTGAGAAAAATGCCTCCAGTGCAAGACTTTCATGGGAAAAAAACAAACAAACCTCATTCGAATCTCCCGGCTCCCTACTCCGCTCTGTCACCTCAGAGGTCCGATGGGGTGCAGAGGACACTGGGCCTGGAGTAAGAGGAGCAAGTGCGAGGCCTGGGAGGCCTCCTTCTGGCTGCATGAGCTTCGCCAAGCATCTCCTCTCTCAGAACCTTGGTTTCCACAGCAGAAAGTCACACGGGGACTGAGAGAAAGAAGATGCTAAACAAGGCTGAGCGAAAGCACTTTACAAACCCGGAAGTTTCATATCAATGTTTTGTGTTTTTGGATGTATTCTTTGTCCTCATTTTTGCCCTTTCAATCCTTTGGCCTCTGGGGCTCAACGACCCTCTCTGAACTTGGGGACAGTTTTCCTGAACGTTCTGGCCACAAATACTGTGCGGCCTTAGACAAGTAACACGATCCCTGGGTGCTTTTGGGGCCAAGTCTGTGGGCCCCCAACACCATGCCAGTCACCTTGCAAACTCTCATGAATTCTAAAAAATCAGGTGGATTCGGGCAAGCTCGTTTGGGACCTGAAGTTCGGCTTGCAGACTGGGGAACCGATGAGGTGTTCTTTTCAGACCTGCTTCCAGGCTGTTCGGTCTTTGATGCCACAAAGCCAGAACAGATTTTTTCAAAAGCAGATCAAGAGCCATCCAAAGGAGGCAGGAAAATCCTTCCGCACACCAAAGGCATCTCTCTGTCCACCCCTCACCTGGAGCCAACCTGGCCGGGAGCACACACTGAGAGGACCCCCGCCCGTTTGCCTTGGAAAGTTGGGTGCGGGTAAAATGCTCTGAATCAGGAGCAGAAAAAACCCAGGCCGGGTACAAGCCAGCCCAGCTCTACGAGACATTCTGAGCATTTCCTAGACCAAGGAAGGCCATCGCCAAGCCTCACCCACTTCATGGGTGCTGAGATAAGAGGTAAGGCCAAGGCCTTGCTTTCTAGAAATTCAGAGCCCATCTCGGAGACGGGCAAGGCAATGATGAAGTATAAGGCAAGGTGGCTGATGAGAGCTACAGGCTAGAACCGTGCAGGGAGACAGCTCACCCTTAGTGGGGTGATGAGACTGAGCAGAGTGACATTTTTGCCAGACTCAGAGGGGCAGGAGGAGTTTGGGCAATGAAGCAGTGGCTGAGGGGGAAGGGCATCCAGGAGTCACAGACAGAGACCAGGAAACGGGCGGTCTGCAGAGCAGAGGGAGAAGACGGGGCAGAGAGGAAAGGCGAGTGGGCATGGGGCCCGGATCGCCAGGCCAGGGAGCATGGGTTTGATCCCGCGGATGGGTAACAGGGAGACACATCCAGGGAGGGAAGAAGAGACATGATGGAGGAGGAAACTGAGGGCACGTGGGTGGCAGGGGCTGCGTGAGGAAGCCAGGCTGCCAGGGGCCACCCTGGGCATGGAGAACAGACAACCAGATCCCCTCAGCCGGCTGCTCGGCTCCAGGGAAAGGTTATAGCCATCCCGGCACAGCCACCACCTGGGAGTGGCCAGGCGCGAGGAAGGCCAGGGAGGGAGACAAGAGATTATTACACATCCTCCTGGTCTCTTGGCCAAGGCTGAGAGAGGGGCTCAGCTGGGTTGTTCTCAGACCCCATGACCCACTTCGGCTCCCATCCACAACCCCCATCACCTGCAGTGTTCAGGGTGCAAAGTATTGTTCAATTCCAAGCAACTTCACCCGATCCTGGGCTGCCTCCTGCTGCCCCACCCCCTGCCCCAGCTCCCTAAGCCCCCTGGACACTGAGCCTACACAAGCCTTTCTGCCTGGTTTCATAGTCAGCCCCGGAGCAGCACTCTGCCCTCCAACCCAGCCCAACAACTCGCCAGGGCCTGGAGGCTATCATGAACCCCTCGTCCCTAGAAGTGCATGAAAAACTGCAACCTGTGAATGTCAAGGTTGGAAGGAATCTCAGGGGTCTAACTAAACACCTCCTCTCTCCCCTTTATAGACAAGAAAACTGATGTTTTAAGAGATGACCAGCCCTGCCCAGGATCACACAGCCTGATGGCGGTCCAGTCAGAACCCAGTTCTTCAAGCCCCCGGGCAAGGGCTCTGGCTCCAAATCACCACTGGGTGGGACAGAGGAACGATGAGGTTGGTTTGGGATGCGGTGCAGAAAGGCCCGTGCTTATTGTCAAGGATCCTGGGTTCAAGTTTGAACTGTACCACCTTCCCCATACACGCACACGCAGACATTAGAGCTTTGGAAATGTCACTGCAGCTTCCTGGCCTCAAGCGACCTCCTCCATGAAATGGGCATTTGATAAGGCCGTGCTTTCCACAGGATCAGACAGGGTCGAGTGATCTGTGTGCAGAGGAGCTGGGAGGTCGGGACTGGGACAGAGCAGAGGCCTAGGCAGGCCGTTCCTTTACTCCTCGCCCTCCCGGCAGCCAGCCCAGCCAGCCAGCCTCAAGTCATACATTTCCCCGGAGCGGCCCAGGGACCAGCAGCACAGCCCCTGGGGCGGGGGGATGGATTCCTACTAGATTTTATAACATGATACACACATGGCCGACCCATCCCACTCCCCTTCCTGAGAAGTAAAGGCACAGCATCTCCTGTGTGAGAGGTCAGAGGCCATCATGGGATCATAAAGGATGAAGGGGTGTGTATGTGTGTGTGTGTGTGTGTGTGTGTGTCAGGGGTGGGGGGGGGGTTATGCCCACTTCTCCTGGGTCCCCCGACTGAGAAATCTGAGCACAAGGGCCTCATCCAGAGTACACCAATCCTCGAAAGCAGAGGCCAGAGACCTTTGGGAGTGAATGAGCAGGGCCTTCTGGAGCCACAGGCTTCCTGCTATGCACATCCAGTTATGGCAAGAGAGGCCTTACCTGGCCACCTCTGTCCTCCAAGGGCCAGCCCCACAATGCCTGCCGTCCACCCAGGAGACTTCCACAGCCATCCACAGACAGCAGCACTCTACCAGCGGTTGCAACATCATGCCCATTTAACCACTGGGAGAAAGCCCAGTAAAGAAAAGTAACCAGTTCAAGAAAGTGAAGCCAAGACTTGAATTCGGATCTCTTGAAACCCGCATCCCATATTTTCTTCCTAGGAGTATTTCGAAGCTATGGTTCTCAAACGGTGGTGTGCATAAGAATGGCCTGGGGAGTTTCTAAAAGTACAGATTCCTAGGTCTAGATTAGAGATAAAAAAATCTGCATTTCAACAAGTACCCAAGTGATTGTGATAAAATCATTGCCAGCACACACTGCATACACACACACACGCACGCACGTATGCGCACGCACACGCACACGCGCACACGCGCACACACACACACACACACACACAGAGGAACCCATGACGGCACAGGACAAAAGTAACAATTAGAAGCTTGGACTTCAAAGGCAGATGCTGGGTTTGGGATGGATTTCTACTAGATTTTATACCCCCCCCCACCCATTTCTTCATAGGCAAAATAAGGATAAGAAAAGAATCAACCTCATAGGGTTGTCTTAAGGATGGAAGGAAATAATATGCAAAAAGCCCTCAGCCAGGACCTGGCATATAATAAACACTCAATAAATGGTGTTATGATCATTGCCAAACTCAGTTCAATGTGTTAAATGCCTAAAGGAAGGAACAGAATGCCAGGCGCCAGGGGACTGCAGTGAATAATTGAGCCAGTAAGAGATGCCTGCAGGGCTGTACTAGAACCAGTGGATAGAAGTAACAGGGACACAGATTTCCGCTCCAAACAGGAAGAATTTTTTAACAGACTGAAGTTGCCCAGTCATAAAGTCAGTTTGCCTAGTGGGCCGACTGTCACTAGAAGATCCCAGCTAAAAAAGACTAGATGTTCACCAAGTGAAGATGCAGCACCAGAAAAGGAGGATTGGTGCGGGGGTGGCCTGGATGGTCTTGAAGGTGACTTTGGACCAGATTCTGCAGGTCAGCCCCTCTCCCTGCCATGCTGGTTAATTAGTGCATTTGCATTTCCCTGATATTTACAACCTTTACCTCTAAGCATCCAAAAGGGATGGGGAGAGATCAATTGTAGGTGGAAAGCCTATACGTTATGAACAGTTCGTGACAAGGAGGTGGATGAAGGGAGCTGTCTTAAAGCTGAGGTTTACAAACCCACTGAAATATGCCTCAGAGGGTATATGCATCTGTGCACTTTTCTCAAAAGAGTTGGTTGAAAGGGGGTGGCCCACACCAACTTTTGAGAGGAGGGAAACTTGAGGCACAAGAGAGCTGGGTCCCTCAGGCAGCAAGGAGGCCCAAGCTCCAGGATGCAGACTGGTAGCCCAAGGCCGTTGTCCTATGAGCCAGGTGCCTTCCATGCCTTACCTCTCAAAGCCTCACTAGATTCCCCTGAGGTGGGACCTTTGAGCTCAGAGAGGTTAGGAAACTGGCCCAAGGACACACAGCTAGTGAGCAGCTGGGCTGAGATTCTAATCCAGGTTCTCTAGGCTCCAAAGCTGGTGTTTGCTTTGCTTTTAACTCTCAGGTATACTGTCTTATGTCAAGAAAAAGTAGAAAGGAGTTTGGCTTTGACATTGAGGGGAAATCATATTAAAAATGATGATCCTCATAGGTGACAAGCTATCTACTCATCTACCCTCAATTAAAATTAAATTCAAGTCAAAATTAATTTCCTCCTAAATAGCAGAAGGGGGCTGGGGAAAGAGATGCAGTCTCTGTGTGACTCAAGCCAAACAGCTCAAAAGAATGGACCATCGGGAAACCAGAAAACCTACAGTTATTCCCATCAGGCTAGAAACTGGGACCTGGATGACTCTGGTCCCTTTTCTCACTCTGCTTAGCTCAAGGTGTTTTCATGGAGGGCGGGGTTCAAGGAAGCCCAGGAAACCAAAAACAGACTTCACTTCAATGACCCCGCCCCCCTGAAAACTGAGGAGTGGCTACGGGTCCAACAAAACAACACTCAAAACTTGGTTGCCCTGAGGTGCTTGTCTATGGGCGGAAAGGAGGGGCTACCAATCACCAACCCCCCAGAGTGGGCTGAGGAGGATCTGAAGTGTTGGGGCAACCACTGGAAGCGTTGGAGTCGGGAGGCTGGAGAAATCACCCGCTAACCCTGCTCAGGCTACGAGTCCCAGCTAGGGGTGCCCTCCTTGTAAAAGTCACAGCGGCTCATCCCCCAAGGACCCAGAGATACAGGCAGGGAGTCCAGGAAAGGTTAAAGGAAGAAGGCTCCAGGTGGCAATCCTTGTGGCATAGAGGTCTGTAAGGTAGAAGAGGGTGGAGTAAAGCAAAGTCGCAGCCCACTCGTCTGTGGGGTATCTCCATACCTTCTATCAGGCCCTCTAGGCCCTTTCAAATCCTGGATACCTCTGGGACCGCTACAAGCCTCCGAGCCCCCCA
Source organism: Pteropus vampyrus (assembly GCF_000151845.1). Lineage (NCBI taxonomy): Eukaryota > Metazoa > Chordata > Mammalia > Chiroptera > Pteropodidae > Pteropus > Pteropus vampyrus. Next base: position 6,938,723 of record NW_011888842.1, on the reverse strand, counting down.
C
>NW_011888842.1:6931857-6937902 GCF_000151845.1 Pteropus vampyrus | reverse complement strand
AGGCCGCGCCGCCGGCTCCCATCCCGGACGGACTCGGCCGCGCCTCGGCCCGCGGGCCTTCCACCCGCCGCGGCACCTGTGGGGTCAGCGCTGTGCCCGCGGAAACGACCTCGGGGGTGGGATCTGAGCCAGGCCTGGGGTTGGGGCATGCGGGGGCTCCCCGGGCTCCTTGGACTGTCGCAGCTCGGACTCCCACAATCGCGGCCCGGGCGCAAGTCGTGCTGGGCAGGGCGCTATTTTTAGCGAGAGCTGCTCTCCCAGTTGGGCAGACAGAACCAGTTAATGCGGCCGCTGGGGAAGGGCCTGCACCTGGAGCTCCCCGGAACGGCAGCCACAGCTCTGCTGAAAGCTGATCCTTCGCATTCCTGCCTCGGGAGGCGGGAGGGCGGGAGGACGCCTCTAATTCCTCGGGGAAGCCAGCGTCCTCTCTGAAGGCAGCGACTGAGACCCAAGAGCACGCCCAGGATGGGGCCCTTTAAATTGACTATGAAACCCCGCGCGACATCCTCCTGCTGATCTCAGGCCTCAGATGACTTCCCATAAGATGCCCACCTAAGGTAAGGTCTCACCCTCCCTACTGGTCTCCACCACTGGGAAGAGCCCCCCACCCCCACCCCAGACATGGGGTCTGGCCCGCAGCACAGACAAAAGCCGCCGCACATACATCACTCAGGAGCTACTTGTTGAAAGAAAGGAGGGAATGTAAATCCTGGACCAGTGAGCGGGAGGGTCCAGTAGAGCTGGACAGTATGGGATGGATGCACAGGGTGGCTTTGAAATCCTACAGGACCCCTAATCCAACACTTTCTGGCTGCGTGATCTTGGCAAGTTATCTCATCTCCGTGCCTCAGTTCCTGCATAAGGGAGTCTTAGGAGCCCAAGAGACAGTTTGAGAAAGTCTTTGTAAACAAAAGCATGACATGGATGTTCACATAATAAGTGATGACAAGGGCGCAAAAATGAATAAGATGGGATCTACTCTCAGGAAGCCACTAGCCCTTCTTCTAATTCAAGGGAGGAGTTTCTAAGGGCTTAAAAAGGTACGATGAGACCATATGACGTTAGCCTGAGGATGGACAGATAGATCAAAGGACTGAAATAGAGGCTGCAGAAATAGACCCACGTGTATATGGAAACCTGATACATGGCATAGGTGGTGCTGCAGGCCCCTGGGGAGGGGGTGGACTGTTCCACAAACAGTGCTTTTCCCTACCTCACGCCACGCATAAAAAAAATCAGTTCCAGGTGGGTTAAAGACTTGAATGCAACTTATAATATGAAAAAGATTTCTTAAAGACCTTTGTGTGTCTTTAAACACAAACCATTACAAAAAAAGATCGATACATTTAATAAAGTGTAAAACCCTTGTTTATCAAAAGAAGATATTTGGAACACAATATCCAAAATATACAGAGCTCTCCCACAAATCAATTTCAAAAGAAACAAGATAATTGGGCAAAATACACGTACAGGCAATTCAAAGAAGGGGAAACATGAATGACCAATAAACATATGAATAGATATTCAGTCTCACTCACAATAAGGGAAATGCAAACTACAACCCCAGGAAAGTGCTATTTCACACCTGCGAGACTGGCAACCAGCAAAGAGGTAGGAATAGAAGAGAGAACTCTCAAACGCTGCTGAAGGGAGGAGAAATGAGTACCGCCACTTCTGGAAAACAATTTGATGGTATTTAGACATGTCAAAGAGGCACACACCCCAGTGACCCAGAAAGTTGGCTTCTGGGATGAACCTAGAGAACCTCTTGCTCATTACAGTAGTATTTATTCTAGTAAAGAATCCAAACAGCCTCAATGCCCATCAGAGGAAGAATACACGAACAGGCTGTGGAGCCCTCAGGGAAATTCTACACTGCAGTGAAAATGAATGAGTATAGCTTTCTTATGAATTGTAAGTGGGGGACATGGGGAGCAAGTTGTAGAAGATAAAATTGTATGATATCATTCATATAGATTTTTAAAACATGCAAAACAAAATGATATCATATATTGCTAGGAGTGCGCATACGTAGTAAAAGTATAAAGAAATTCAGAAGAATGATAGACACGTCATTCAGGAAAGAGTTTACGTGGGTCGGGGAGAGATACAATGAATGATAGTAGGTGCTGCTCGCATATTGGTAGCGTTTTATTTCTTGACCTGGGCTGGAGGTACAGAGATTGTTTTTTTTTTTTTTTTAATTCTTCTTAACTTTTTTTAAGGGACAGAGCAAGCATGGTGAGAGTCCACATAAAATCCAGTCCTGCTCCGAACTTCGGTTTCCTTATTTTAATAATGTGGTCATTGTGTCTGTGAAGTGCTCAGCACAAAGCCTGGCTCATGGTGAAGGGCTTGGTAAATCGTGAGAACATAAATAGCCTGCTCCCCAGTCTCCACTGGGGCTCTTCACACCCTAGTCGCAGCCAGCTGAGGCTCCCTCACCCAAGCACCGCCATGCAGCCAGGTCTCCCACGCCCCCCACTTCCGTCGTGCCTTCATGCCTTCCCACCGACAAGCCATTTACTCTTCCTGGAATTCCGTCCTTTCTGGCTCTGCAGGCCCAGGGCCTGTTTCTCCTATTACCATCCAGCTCAGCCATTTCAGCCCATGGGAAGCCCCTGGAGCCCTTCATCTGCTCTCCCACAGCGCCCACCCCTCTGCCCCCACCCCACTGTCCCAGCTTATCACATTGCGAATTGTTGTACCTGGTTATGGAGCTGTCTCCTCCCTGAGTAGGCTGTGAGGTCACAAACCTTATCTGAGCCACCACTGCTGCCCTACCACCCGCATATGGTATGGCCTCAGGAAGGTTTGTTGAATGAATAAAAGGGTGAGTGGACCCAAAGATTCGGAAACAAAAGGGGTCATGCCAAACTCTCAAGGGGAAAACAGTCCTAACTATATGGATCCTCACTGAGTGTTCTTGGGAGGGAGTGTGCCCTCCGGGGTCAGGGAGACCTGGGTTCACATCCGGGCTGAGCCACTTGCCAGTCGTGTCACATGGGGTGTGCTATGACATCCCTCTGTGCCACAGGTTCTGTGTCTGCACAACCAGGATGTGACTGGGGCTTATTGCAGGGGGTTCTCGTGAGGATTCGATGAGATAATAGGGACAAGATGCATGGCCCCATTTTTGGAACAGGTAGTAATTATGCGAATGTTGGCTAAGAGGAAAATGTTTGCAGGGGAGGCTGGAAGGAACTCGTTTGGGTCATTATGAAAGTGGGAGGCTGAAAACCATGCCGGGGGTGTTCTCTAGTTCTGAACAAAAACATGCACCTGGAGGCGGGCCCAGAAGATGGGAGGATCAGTACTGTGCTCTGACTTAGGGATCCTGGGGCTCCGTCCTCTTGTTATTGGTCCAGTCCCTGGTTGAGGGGCTATGTAGCATTTCAGAACCACAGACAGAACCCTGTCTCCCCACATCCACTCTGGCCCCCTCCAGTATGTCCTCATACATAGCCTGGGGATCCCAATCTGGAGCCATCTTTTTCTCGCCAGCTTCCATCTGTAGGGGCGACAGAGCCTGCAGCACCTCCCCCAGGGACACGTCTAAGGCGATTTACCAAATGTATTGTCTGCACTATATATGCAAAATCCACATATGTCCACTTGTCGGGAGCTTCCATCAAGGCAACAGAAGGATGGCAAATTGCTTATGGTCCAGACTCTACAAGATGAATTTGCCAGTGTTACATGTTGTACAAGCAAACAAATATGTCAAGTTGCCAGGGCTACGTGGTCACGGGAAAAGAACAGCATTGTGTGCTTCGTGGGGCCAGAGGAGATTTTCTGAACTAATGAGCTGATCCTCTTTGACCCATATTGCACTGGACAATGCAATATTATTCCGGTGAAATCCACATTAGCCTCAGTTGGCCCTTTGTCCCATGCAAATGGCCATGTAAGGCAGGAACCCTGCCCAGCCTAAGGTCTGCCATCTCAACGCTTCTTAGAAAGGTCGCGGATGACTTTCTTTCTTGTTGGTCACGCCATCTTCTTCTCAGCTGACCTCTTGGCCATACTTTGCCCGCTGGACTCTTTCTGATCTTTTCTGACTCTCCATCCTCTCCTACTTTTTCTCCTGGTTCTCTGGTCTTCTCTTGGCTCCCTCGTTTACCTCCACTGGGCTACAGAAGCTGGAGTTTGAGACTGAGGCCCTCTTATCCTTCCAGACTCTCTCCATAGACAACTTTAACTGTATCCAGGCCCGTGGCTTCAACTGCTGTCCTTATGCTGGTGAGTCCCAAATGTTTATTTCCAGGCCAGTCCAGACACTGTCAATCGTCTCTTGCCTGGACTTCAGTAAGAACTAAGCTGGCTCCCTGCATTCAGCTGGGCCCTCTCCCTGTTGGTCTCTGTCTATGGCTTCTCCTCATAAAGTTTTCAAAGTGGACACTCAGTCATATCGCCCCACCTCGGCATAAAAGCTTTCCATGGCTTCTTGCTGTCTTTACGTGGCAAAGCAGACCCTGGGTGGTCTGGCCCTGCCCACCTCTCTAGCTTGCCTTCTTGTCATCCCTCCCCTCCCTTTCTGCCTTCAGCCACCCCAGCCAGCTTCCAGGCCCTCAGTGATGAAACCCTCCTTCCTCCCGTACGACCTTGGCTCACCAGGTTCCCCTCTCTGGAACACTTTCCTCTGTCCCTTCTGCTCCGTGGTCCAGTTCACTTCTTCCCATGGCAGCTTAGGTGTCACGTCCTCAGGGAAGCCTTCCCTGGCCTTGCACACTACATACTCATGGCCCAAGTCATGTTTCTTCATGGCATTTATCACAGCTGGTGACTGTGCCTTTGTTGTGTGATCACTGGATCGATGTGTCGCCTTCCCGGTGCCGGATGTCCCCAAGCACAGGGATCATACCTGGTTTCATTCATTGTTCCACCACCTCCCACCCCCAGCAAAGGCCTCGACGCACAGTAGGTGCTCAATGAATGTTGAATAAATGAGTGAATCTGAGTCTGCTTGCATACCTCTAGTGCTGGGTTCTGTTTATCATTGTTGGACACTATTAATTACCAGAAGTTTCTACATAGATAAGTACACGAGTATGAGTGCTTTGCCCGGTGCTTTGTGTGTTCTCTCACTGAATCCTCACAACCACATCTGAGGCGATTCTGTCATTATTAACTTCCATTTGACGGGTGAGGAAACTGAGGCTCAGAGAGTTTAAGCAATTTGCAGAACATCACACAGCATGTAGATAGCAGAGCCTGTGCTCAAACTTATGTCTGTTCAACTCCAGATCCTGGGCTATTCCCACCCTACTGTATTCATGCATATGATGTTTCATTGTCATGCACGCTAACCAATTACTTAATCTCTAATTGGGGTGGTGGGCCCTCACCTGATGAGGTTCAGAACCACATCGACTGAGGCATCATACGATGATGACCGAGGCTCACAGGAACCCCGGGACAGAGTGACATGAGTGAGGAGGGAGACGAGGGATCAGAGAGAAGCAGTTACTTAGGGCTACTCAGAATAAACAGAAGAAATGTGCGTACCTTCCTTCCGGTTAAGGTGTTTGAGAATTAAATACCTGGAGAGAATGAGGCTGCAGTCAGACACTATGAATCAAGGAAGGATCAGGTGAGAGTGAATGGGAAGATGGCTCTGGTCGCCAGGAGCCGCTCAGTTGTGCAAGGAAGAGACAGTCAATGACACTGCCAGGGCCCATGGCGCACCCCTGGGTGCCGGCCCCATATGCTCATGACCAAGGCGGGGGTGGCTGTGGGGGCTCTGATGCCAGCCTGGGCTGGCGGGCCGGAGTGGTGGCTCCAGGAAAGTCTTTCAAGGAGATAACCTCTGCGTATCTTAAAGGAGCAGAGAGAGAACTAACTTTACCAGGTAGAAAGGAACCAGCCCGTGCAGAAGCCTGGCAGGGCGAAATGGCCCCATGTGCTCGAGACGCCAGTCAAGCAGCTGTGAGAAACGGGGGCAGGACGGAGCCTGGGCGGGTCAGCAGGTGCCCTGAATACCACACCCGGGAACAGAGTGGGGACTTTGGAGGAATCTACCAGGAGACCCAAGTAGGGGAAGGA
>NW_011888842.1:6922417-6931112 GCF_000151845.1 Pteropus vampyrus | reverse complement strand
TGACCCTTTCTCCCTGCCAGCTGCCCACTAGTGAGTCCCCCACACTGTGGCCCATGTACTTCTGAGATTCTGTCTATCCCTCCCTTGCTCAAACACCTGCAGGGGTTCCCCATTGTTGAAATCATCAATTGTTGATTTGAGGCCCTCTATTGTCTGCTCTTCAGTTGCCATCCCAACCCCATCTCTCATCATCTAACAGCCACCTTTCATTGGCCTCTGGGTTTTTTTCTGCTCAGCTGTTTCCTCCGCCTATAATGCCCTCCCCTATGTCCACTCTTCCAAGAAGCCTTCCAGATCCTTTTTGGTAGATGGAAGTAAGTCATCGCCACTGACCAGAAGTGGTAGTGCCTTGGGCGAGTCATTTCATGTCTCTGAGTCTCCGTTTCTTTGTCTCTAAAATGGGACAATACTGCCTCTCTCAGGTTGCTGAGGGGACATGAGGCCATGTTCAGAAAGTCCAGACATCCTTTCGAATCCTGGTACTCCCCGTTGCCTGTGCCTAGATCAGAGTCTGGCACCCAGTGGGCACAAATTCACGTTTGCTGAATTGACTCAACTCCAAGGTCCTGAGCTTCTACAGTTTAACTTGCTTCTTGGAATTACCATGCCCAATCATGGAATTTAGGCAAATTCAATTTCCTATATTAAAATGGTCTGAAAAGAAATGAATAACGAAGCCACTACAATTCTGATTGCCTAACGAGTTTCTCTCCCAGTTGACATGGGACCAAACCAGAAAGGGGCATTTTGGAACCAAACATGGGTCCTAGCCCCTCCAGCTGGGAGCAGGTACTATCTGCCACACACATTTCTATCTCAAGCCCTCCCAATCCCAGACCACGAGAGGTGATTTCTTATAACCATTAGCATAATCACCCAACTGCAACACTATAGAGAAGCGATTAGATGAGCCTGAGATTTTTGCACAGTTCTTCGTCTCAAGTAAGTCACCTGAAGTTCATCTGCCATCAGGATTCATGGCTGCATTCGGTAATCGTAGGGAATTATTTTGCTAATAACAGAGGTACCTTGATCTAATTTAGTTTTAATGCCGGGAGGCGCCCTCCCGGAATAATCAGCTCCAAGGCCATTCCAATTTCCAGGTTTGTTACACGTTCTGGAGAGAAGATTCAATTCAAGGAGGCTGAAGTTACTTCTTTATCACCCAAAGTCATCTAGGGGCGAAATGGAATCCTACCTCTGTGCTGGCAGAAAAATTCAGGGAGAGGCCCAGTGACAGGGAGCTGGTGGGGGCGGGGCGTGCTACTGGAAAACAATCCCGATGGGCGAGAACCTGCCTGGGTTAGGACCACAAGGCGTCCTCTGGGAGAACCCTAATTTTCCTTCCAGTTCATCTTCTCATCCATTCCTTTATTCCACTTTCGGGGGCTCTCCCTGGTCAGACCTGTTATTCGAGTACAAATACTGGTAACAAACAATACAGTCCTGTTCTAGGCACTTTCCACATATTAACTCACCGCATCCCACGAGGCAGGCAGGTACACTGTTCTCCCCGTTTTATAGATGGGAAAGCTGAGGCAGAGAGGTTAAGAAACTTGCCTCGAGTCACACAGCTAGTCAGGGGCATAGCTGGGATGTGGGTTTTACAAAAATCCCCTTGTCCGGAGGAGAACCTTAGACCACGAAGTTCAAGTTCATATACAAAGAAGACTCCTGAACCGTCCAGGATTGTTCAACCCCTACTCTGTGCTCTCATTTACCCTTCACAACTACTCTGGGATGGGGGTGTTGTTAGCCCCACTTTATCTGAGGAGTTGGGACTCGGACCCTGAGATTCTGGTTCTATAACCTAGTGCAGCCTTGGCCAAAGCCGCGAAGTCTGTGTGGCTGTTTACACAGAGCTGTGGAAGCGGGCTGGGTTTACTGGAGTTAAAGGAAGCACACGGCGACCTTAGCCACCCCGCTCTGCTCTTCCCTTCCCGCTCTGGGGCAGCTCCTCTTGCCTATCCCCCACCCCTTGCCCCAGAAACCAAGCGTTCTTTGTTGTCATTCCATGTTACCAAACAAAACCTACTTTCAGATTCCTATTCATCCACTCATATGTTTATGCCTTCAGCAGAGGGCCGCGGTGGTTTAGCAGAAGGGCCAGGAGGCCGACGTGGCTCTGCCACTCGGTTCCTCTCCAGGCCTTGGTCTCCCCCATCTGTTCAAGAAGAGGTGGGTTAGACCAGTGCTTTTGAAACTGACGGAGCCACAGAACCACTTACCTGAAAAATTTCAGGGAAGCCCAACATTTACATCAGATGAAAGTGGGCTGGTCCGGGCAGAGCTCTGTGATGGGAAGGGGGAGTCTTCCCCTATTGGGCAACTGCTCGCTGCCCTAGGTCTCCTCTGACACAGACGGAAAACCATTGGCCTGGACAGAGTATATTGGCTCCTGGGATTCTTAGAGCCAAGGGATCTGGGCTCCACTGACAGCCTGTGATGCCCGAAGTACAGTGTGGACAACGAAATGCCCCCCTGGGATCTTCCCCCCAGACTCCAGCCCCACCTTGTTGGTGGTGTCAAGGGCCAGGTCTGAGAGTGGCCTGTCGGCAAGGCCCAGGCTGTGGCTGACACCCCGCCTGTGCGGGAGTGAGCTGTCCAGGAGTCTGGTCACAGGGAAATTAAATCGGCTTCTCAGAGCAGGCTGTGGGGTCAGTTTGTTCTGGCACATTTCTGGTGGCCAGAAGGACAGGCTACTCCCTGTTTCTAAAAACATGTTTTTTTTATCCCTCTTGCTCTCCGTCCTTCCTTCCAGAAGCGCTCACCAGTCTCCAGCTTTCTGTTCTGGGCCTAAAGCTGCAGGGGAAATGAGGGGACACGGGTTGGTGTCCACCAGACAGACTTCACACACAGACGGTTGCATCTGGGGTGATCTCCCTCACTGGGGCTGAGGTTTCCTGGAGGTGGTGATGACCAAGGGGCACCAGCGTGTGAGTAGGAGTTAGCCCAATCTGGGGGGGATTGCAAGCATTCCAGGCTCCAAAGGGTGGGGCGGAACACCACGGAGGCCTAGAGAAGCCAAGCGTTTGAGATGCTATCATCACTTAGTCTGGCTAACGTGTGGGTGGGGGGGCCACGGCAGGTGGGGTGACATATGTATCCTTGAAGGGCTGTCCATGGGTGATCCTGAGGGTCATGGAAGCCAGCAGCGGTTTTAAACAGGGGACGTAGGGAGGCCAGGCATGCGTTTTAGAAGCTCGTCTGGCTGCACATAGTTGGGGGAGGGGAGATGATGAAAAAGGGGCTCCCCTCGTCACCTTCCCGATGCTCAGCACCCTCCACGAAGCCCTGCATCACCGACACACAGCGCATGGACAGAGGGACGAGAGGCTTTGGACTGCCAGCCTTCCCATCCTAGCCTGGCCCCAGCCTGGAAGACGGCCCTTGACCCCTTTGTCCCCAGGACCGCTGGTCAGGACCAGTCTGAAACTCCTTCTCACGGGCCGAGATGCTTTGATTTCAGGGCCCCTAACGAGGGCCTGTTTATGAACAGGAACGGAGACAGTAGGTTATCTTCCCATCCGCCTCTAGCACCTTCTTTCCAAATCCCAGCTCTGACAAGTGCCTGCCTCAGCCTTGCAGCCCCTCTTGGCCCTGGATCACTGCCCAAAGCACCCTGCCACCATGCTGAGCGGGGGGAGGGGGAGTTACATCCCAAACACAAGCTCTTTTGTTCCACCCCTCAGCTCAGCCCTCAGCCCTGCATCTGCGTTGGTGGAGGTTTTCCTGGCACTCAGTGAGCCCCAGGTCAGCTGAGGGATGAGGCATGGTGTGGGCATTGAGGGGCTGGGGACAAGGGCTGGAGCACAGGCCATTTCAGGCTGCAGCTTTACAGCCTGTCCCTCCCTTGCTCAAATCCCTGCCACAGCTCCTGTTCCCTCTAGGACCGTGGTTCTTAACAGGGGCAATTGTATCCCCCAGGGAACATTTTGCAATATCTGGAGACATTTTTGGTTGCCACAACTTGGGCTGGGGGGAGGAGGGTAGGTGTGCTCCGGCATCTGGTGGGTAGAGGCCAGGGATGCTGGTAAACATCCTCCAATGCATGGGACGGTCTCCACATCAAAGAGTTATCCAGCTCCAAATGTCAGGAGTGCCAAGACCGAGAAACCCTGCCTGAGGGTAAAGCCCCCTCACCCCATGTCCTCATCTGCCTCCCCAGCCTTCCGGGCAGTCACCCCCAGGCTTCGGGCGGGACACTCCCACACTCATTCCCCTGCTCGGCACCTTTCTCCCGCGGTTTCCCTTGCCGGCGCCATCCTCCGTGCTGCCCTCCACTTACCTAAAGCTCATTTCCCTCCACCCTCTTCTACCTGCCGGGACCCTCCCCTGCTGCCCCAGAAGAGGAGGCACGGCCACCCCTATTTCACCCGCCACGGAACTGGCAAAAGGAGAGATCGAAGGGTCTCAGAGCAGGCACCCTCTTACACGGCCCGGCTTCCAGGCCATGGAGTTGGCACCGCCACTTGGTCAAGGACCATCTCATCAGGAGAGAAGGATCTCGACCCGCTCTGCCCCCGCCCCCCACCCTGGGGAGCACACCAGGAGGGAAACCAAGGACAGACCTGGGACAGCCCCCAGAGGGCTCCCGAGTGGGGCCCTGACCTGGGCAACCTCAGGCTTCAGGAGGCCAGAGACCACCCACCCGCCCCTCCCTCCTGACCTCAACGGCCACTTTCTAGTCCCACCTGCTGCTGTAGTTCTAGGTCCCTTCCCTCCACTGCCACCTCTGACAGCTGCCGCTCTCCACTCTCAGTGCCCGACATTCCACCGTTAGCAAAGGCAGGGGGAGGCCATTTGTCTGAGATTTGCATTGAGAGAGAGAGAGAGTGTCCTGGGCAGAGGTGGGGGTAGGGGCCGGGGACAGGCATCCCCAGCTATGGCACAGCACTGGGTCCCTTGGGCTGCCTTTCCTGGAGCACCTGGTTCTGGTGCAGTCTGTGGAACCACAGGGTGGGGGAGCGTGGGGCCCTCACAAGTGCGCGTGTACACACACACACACACACACACACACACACACACACACACAGAAGCAAGCTGGGATGTAGGTCACCCACTGGAGCGCCTTGGGCCGGGGATTGTAAGGATCCAGCCATCCGGACACTCGCTTCCAGATTGGACAGAAATGCACCCTTCCCTCCGCCTGCCTCTCCCTGCTGCTCGCCCGCGTCAATCTGACCCAAAGCCTCCCCGGGCTTCTGTTTGGTTTTCCAAAATCCCACTGGCCGAGGCTGCTCTGTGCAGGGTTTATCCTCTGTGTGTGTCAGTCCCTATGTGGGGTAACGTGGAGTCTACCAGAGATGGAGGAGCGTGGCCCCACCTTGAAGGCTTCCAAGGCACAGCCCATGGGGTGTCCTAGGACCAGAGGTGGCAATGACCTAGAGGGTGCATCGAGGAGAGAAGAGAGCCGCCTCAGCCCGGCCGGTCAGGGCTGGCTTCCTGGGCGAGGTGGCTTCCTGACCTTGGCCTGGCAGCTGAGTGGTGACTTCAAAATCCTAGGAAAGGGGGTGGTACTGAGACAGCTGAGAAGGCCCCAGACACTCGCATCTTCCACCCTGCAGCTGGGGTCTCTACCAAGGTCACGTCTGGTAGGACCGTCACAGACCCATCTATAGAAAACCCCTGGATGGCCTTGCAGGCCCTTCAGACACAGGAAGCCGAGGACATCGCTCCCCACTCCCACCTGGAATCTGCTTTTCCGTTCATGTCCCCTCTCAGTGTGGACATCAACATCCCTTGCCAGGTCACCCTGACCTCTTTCTTCACCCCACCCCTCCTTGGCCTGCAAGTTTTCAGCCTGGCTCTTGGAGCAGCAGCTCACAGCCCAGAGGGGGAGACAGGTGCCTGGGGAGTTCAAACAAGGTAGTCAGAGAAGACTTCCTGGAGGAGGTGACAGCTGAGTTGAGGCTTCAGGATGAGCAGGAGTGGCCGGGTTGGAGGAGGAGGAGTTGCAGAGAGCTGAGATGGGGGAGTGTTTCTTCCAGCAGGGGAACGGCAAGTGCCAAAGTGAGAGAGGAGAGAGAGGGTGACACTTTCAAGACAGAGATTCATTCACGGTGGGGGAGCGGAGAGAAAGGAGTGTGGCTGGGGACAAGGGCACAGGCATCATCCAGGGGTCAGATGATGGATCTCCTGAGGCCATGTCAGCGAGTTCAGACTTTATCCTGCTGCAACGGGACTCTAAGATGCTTGTGAGCAGCCCCCTTTGGCTGCGCACGGAGGATGAGTTTGGGGGACGGGTGGCGATAAGGAGCCCAGGAGCGGGCACGGAGTCCACGGTGCGGCCTGCCCTGCGGTGAGGGCTGCGATGGAGAGAGAGTCGGGGCAGATCTCGGGACTACTTAGGAGATAGAATGGACCTTGAGTGGTTCTGGTTCCTCCTCTCTTGGGCCCGCATCTTCCCATCGTGTAATGGGGGATGGACAGGAGGACCCGGGAAAGCCCTCTCCCTGGAGCCCTGTGAGGTGGCTAGTACTGTCCCCACACCTGTGATGAGGAGGCTTAGAGCCACGAGGCCCAGGGCCACGGGAGGGCCCACAGGGTGGGAGCCCGGTTCTTCTCTCCTGAGCTTTCTGCTGGCTCTGCCTGGCCCAGCTCCTGGCCCAGGGGCTGCATTCCCACCCTCCTGGGCTTTGCCTCCTGGCCTTCCTCTGCAGCCAGCTGCTCAGGCTTGGGAGCATGAATGATTCAGGCCCCTCCTCCACTGGCCTCATTCTTCTTCTTTATTGACTAGTCTTCCTGATTTAGCCTCTTCCCAGAGTCCCATGGGACGAGAAGGGGGGCTTCCCCACTCATGCACCTGCCCAGCTCGGGAAGGTGAGAGGCCCAGGCACGGCTGGCCAGCGGGACTAAGGTTCTCCTGGGCTGTGAGCTGGGGGCCAGGATAGCCAGGGGGCAGCCCAGAGTGGTGGGAAGGAGCACGGGAGTCTGGGAGTCCTGGGTTTGAATCAGGAGTGCTCCCACTGGCTTGTAGCCTTGGACCCTTCTAAGTCTCAGTTGTTTCATCTGAGCGATGGGGTTGTTCCTTCCTCTGTGGTGGCTCCATGTGGAGCACTTAGCTCAGTAAATGGGCTCTGCCTCTCTGGCCTCATTTCTTCATCCATGAAAGGACCTCATGTGGGAGTGTGGCTTCTCCTGTTCCTTCAGGCCCCTGAGGCCCCGCCAGCTGGTCCAGGGCAGAGCCCTAGAGTGAGCCGGAAGGAACGTGAATTTGGTATTCCTCCCCAACCCCAGGTCGGCCAGGCTGGCATCATTACCTCAATTTCACAGACAGGGAAACTGAGTCCTGCCGAGAACCCGAGACTTTGCCCAGGGCCTGTTGAATTAGCCGACTGGCAGAGCCAAGATGAGGTCCCAGAACCCTCACCCCTGAGAGGTCGGGCAGCCTGAACAGCACCCACCTCCCAGCACGCTGTCCATGCAGTCATGGCCTCAGGGAAGGGCCTAGTGGGCACTGGTTCAGAGCACGGCTCTGGGGTGGGACACACATACATGACCGTCCGCTTAGCCACTGACTAGCTGTGTGACTTCGGGTGAGTCACTCACCCTCTCTGAACTTCTTTCCTCATCTCTAACATGAGAATGACAACACCGGCCTCATAGGGTTGGTGGAAAGGGGGCGTGGGATGATGAATGGAGGGGGCACGTGGCTGGTCACATGCTATTATTTTATGATTATTTTCTCTTTGTTACCAGCCGAGGCAAATCCACTTGATGACATCTTCAGCTCCCCTGCCACAGGAAGGGCCAGGGAGTGGTGACATCAGGCCTCCTGACAGCTTCCAGCCCAAAATAGCCCTCTCTTTAGACTGACCCTATCCCATTACAGCTGCTTCTGCGCTTGCCGTTTCCAGCTGAGCTGACATTTCCTTTGGTTGCTGCCTCGTGCTCATCCCTTGAACTCCTCCAACAAACCCTCCTGGGGAGGCGGGACAGTTCATGGGCAAATGGAGGGGCCTCCAGGTGGCAGCTCTGGCACAGCGACGGCTCTCAGTGGTGCAAAATACAGACATACAGACCCCGGGCACCGGAGCAGCCTGGGCTAGAATCACCGACCTCGCCGTATGCTCTTGGCCATCGCTTAATTCTCTGAGCCTCAGTTTCCTCATCTGGCAAATGGAGCTAAGAGCAACCTACCAGGTTTGTTGTGAGGATTCAAGCAGACCACGTACATAAAGGACATTGCATGGCGTCTCGCCTGGAGTCGGCGCTCAGTAAATAGTACTGGTTATTAGACCTGCAGTACTTGGAAGTTTACAAAATCACCTCGTCCTAGGGCCTCCAGCTGGGGCAGGTGTCCTTGCTGGTTATCATCAGGAAGAAACAAGCTTCTACCCCCAGGACTTCCAAAACAACCAGCTATTTCTAGAGCACAACTCCCTCCCCTATGAAGCTCGGACTCTCTCCAACAGGTGTCCAGCAGCACACGGTTTTATCCCATCACTGCTCTGGGGCCCCGAGAAGATTGGGGAAGCAGGCAGGGCAGGCCCGAGTCTGCCCATTTGTCAGACAAAGAAGCTGAGGCTGAGCAAGAGGAAGGGAGGTCCAGGCCACCTAGTGGCAAAGGGCGCTGGGATGAGGCTCAGGCCACAGGGAAGGGAAAGGGTGCCAGGTGCTGGGACCTGTCTAGAATCTTAGACGGTCAGAGCCGAAACATTCAGAGGCCAGGAGGGCAGCACCTTGACTGACA
>NW_011888842.1:6920773-6922367 GCF_000151845.1 Pteropus vampyrus | reverse complement strand
TTCCTCATCTGGCAAATGGAGCTAAGAGCAACCTACCAGGTTTGTTGTGAGGATTCAAGCAGACCACGTACATAAAGGACATTGCATGGCGTCTCGCCTGGAGTCGGCGCTCAGTAAATAGTACTGGTTATTAGACCTGCAGTACTTGGAAGTTTACAAAATCACCTCGTCCTAGGGCCTCCAGCTGGGGCAGGTGTCCTTGCTGGTTATCATCAGGAAGAAACAAGCTTCTACCCCCAGGACTTCCAAAACAACCAGCTATTTCTAGAGCACAACTCCCTCCCCTATGAAGCTCGGACTCCCTCCAACAGGTGTCCAGCAGCACACGGTTTTATCCCATCACTGCTCTGGGGCCCCGAGAAGATTGGGGAAGCAGGCAGGGCAGGCCCGAGTCTGCCCATTTGTCAGACAAAGAAGCTGAGGCTGAGCAAGAGGAAGGGAGGTCCAGGCCACCTAGTGGCAAAGGGCGCTGGGATGAGGCTCAGGCCACAGGGAAGGGAAAGGGTGCCAGGTGCTGGGACCTGTCTAGAATCTTAGACGGTCAGAGCCGAAACATTCAGAGGCCAGGAGGGCAGCACCTTGACTGACAGCTAAGGGAACAAACGCCTAAAGAAGGGGGACGATGCCTGAGGGCACAGAGCAAGTTAATGGCAGGATCCAGCTGGTGCCATTCACTCGTTCACTAGTTCATTCATTCCTGCATTCATTCATTGATCCAGTGAATGTGTACTGAGCAGCTTCTCAGGGCCAGGTGCTACGCAGGGCCCTGGGGATACAGTGGGAAACGAGGCACAGCCCCCACCTTTGAGGATCGCAGGAGCCTAAATGGGAGACAGGCCAGCGATCAGGTGATTCGAACGCACCCTGTTTGGAGAGGCGCCAAGAGCGGCTGGCAGTGCACCGGTGGGAGGCGGCATCTGTGGAGCGGAGGACGGCAGGACCCTGGGAGACCCGGAGGGAGAATGTCCTGTGGAATGAGGTTTGCTCCCTTGTCTGGCCCACCTTCAAGGCTCCCTTTCATCCCCTTCCTCGACCATCACAATCAGAAGACAGGAAGATGGTGCTTCTCTGAGCTGGACTCCTCACGCAACTCTGAGGGGCCCACGCCAGAGCGGGGCAGTCAGATCTTGTCTGACCCTGGCCCCAGTTTACGCATGGGAAACTGAGGCCCGTCCATGAAGGGCTCTGCTGGAGTTAGTGCCCAGTCTCTGAGCTTCCTTCTTCCCTTTGCCTTCCTGCCTCCGCCTGTTGGATAAAAGACACCCTGCTCCTTTGTTTGCCACTCCTCCCTGTCCTGTCACTACCTTGCTCTCAGGGTGTCTCACCCGAGGACCACCCACCCAGTGGGGCACTGCTTAGCTCTGTCTGCTAAGACACCCTGAATATGGCTCTGGTCTCCAGGACATCAATCAGTGGCTGGGGATGTGGCCAAACTCCTTTCAGCCCCTGAGCACCTGGAGAACAGAATCAGAGCAGAGCTCGGGATGTCCACCAGATGGAAGGGTTGCTCGGCTCGAATCAGGGAGGGGGGCCCAGAGCCCCACGCCCAGCTCTGCCTCTCCCAACTCTGTCCCCAGCAAGGCTCCTGGGCCCC
>NW_011888842.1:6908789-6919328 GCF_000151845.1 Pteropus vampyrus | reverse complement strand
TCTATGCTCGGGGCCCTTCAATCAGGATAGAGCAGCTGCAGTCCCCAGGGCAGCAACCTTGCCCTGCCCAGAGCCTGCCAAAAGCCAACCCAGGGGACAGTAAGTAGGCTCGGCTGTGGCTTCCCAAGACACCACTAGGTTCCAGGCGGGGACATGGAGCCCCAGGATTTGGAACCTTGCTCGGCCATGGGGCAAGGTTGGTCCCACCGGACAAGAGTCTGTGCCCTCCATGGGGCAGCATCCAGGCGTCCCTGTGCCAAGCTTTAGGCAAACACCCCTAGGGGCGGGCAGGCCTGTTACACGCCCAGACGGTCTGCCCCAGGAGCTCGTCACTCTGAACCCAGCCTTGTTTCATTTGTCTGTCTCCCATTCAAGGCTGAGAGCTCTCCCAGGGCCTCTTTCTCTCATTCTCTTTCTCCCTGTATTTCTCTCTTTCCTCCCTTCATTCACTAAGCACAAACTATTTCTGAGGCTTGAGCTCTTTATTTCCACATTCCTGACCCTGACACAGAGTTCGGCACAGGGGGTGGTCACTCAGCTGCGTCCACTGGCCACCCGACCGCCCAGAGATGCCAGGTCCACAGGCTGGACCACGCCAAGCTCCCCAGAGGATTGTGTCTCCAAACGTGGCAAAGCGCCCCTCTCCCTGGCAAGAGCTGAGCTCCTGCAGGACGAAGGAAATTTGGCCTTGAATCTGTGCCCAGAGGGGCCAGGCCTGGCTCGGGGTAGGGGAGAGAGAAGAACTCAGTTTTCTTAACAGGGATTGTGGTCCCAGGAGACCCTGGGCTCCCAAAAGGCTGATCCTAGCTGGGGTGAGGCCACTTCTCTATTGGACCTTCCCTCTGAGGCCAAAAGGGCCTCTCCCTATTGAGCCTGAAAACCTGCTGCCCCCCACACCCTGCCTCAGTCCATCAGCCACAATCCTGCCCCCCGGTTCTCCTCCTTTGCTCTGCCCAGAGTTAGCCAGAGTGTGCCCACCTCAGGGGGCAGCAGCCTGCCGGGCTGAGCAATCAGGGTCTTAGTTACCTGTGCCCCTGGAGCCCCAAGCCACCAGAAACTGCCACTGGCAAGCCATTCTGAGTCTTAGAAGTCCCTTTCTCGGGCTCTCAGCAAGGGCTCTGTCCCAAGCAACTTTTCCCCAACAATCTGCTGGGGTTTCCAGTCGCAGCCCCTCGAGCCCTGCAAAGCGGGGAGCTTTTCGGCCTGGCTTTAATTACAGGGAACGTTCTTTTTGCTGGCCCATCTATATTTATCTTCAGGATCTCACTAATTAAATTCCCCGCAGCACCGGGCAGGCCTGGGGACAGCTAGTGAGGCAGAGGGGCCAGGGGCTCCGAACTTCCTTCCTTCCCATTTTGGCCAAGAGCAAAACAGAAGCAGCCAATACTCACCGCGCCCCCCTCCCCCCGGCAATCCTCTGCCCCCCAACCCTGCGGACACCCAGAGTCCGAGCAGCTGCCCAGGGCTCCACTCGTTCCGTTCCCCTGTGGCCCTGCGCCCCCTAACCCAGGATCCCAAGACCAGACAGTGTCCAGCTCCCTGATCGCCTCCCCACTTCCACTCAGATTCCTGCAGCAAGCAGAGAAAAGTCTGCCTGAGCAGCCCTGAGCGGTGGCCGGATCCCCAACTCTGCCACTTCCCGGGCGCCCTCCTTACCGTAGGAGTCGCCTTGGTCCAGGAGGGAGTCGGGCTCCATGGCGTATGGGCCCCCAGCCCCTGGCCCCACCTGATTTATGAACCGAGGCTGTCTCCATGAGCGTCTGGCTTTCTCCTTTTGTATTCCATCTGGCGGCTTTTCCAACTAGATGACTGGGTACTCCTGCAAGCAGGCCCCTTTCCAGCCCTTGCCTTCATACAGTACATTTAAAGTAGCAGTAGCCTCTTTTTCCTCCCCCTGCAGCCTGGCTGGAAACATTAGAAGGGACCGAGGCAGTGAGATGTCTAAAATAGGAAGACGCTGGGGACGATTGGCCTGGCTGCCCGCGACGCTGGCTGTGGGGATCTGGCCCAGCTGTGCAGATGGAAAAGCTAAGAGGTAAGGCTGAGCTGGGGCTTAGCATCTGGAAGCTGGCTCCGGGGCGCCGGGGGTCTGTGGGGACGAAGGAGGCCACCCCACCATGGGAGGGGACGGGGGTCTGCTCCATATGCCACCCAGCACCCAAACCCCAGGGGTTTCTCCCAGGCCCTGCTGGAACCTCCCACTCAAATCTGTTCTACAGACATTTCCTGCAGTGTGGGGGATGCAGAAATTGACTCATCCATCCATTCAGTTAGTCACTAAAATTTTTTCGAGCCTCTTCTCCGTGCCAGACACCGTGCCAGGTGCTCAGTTTGCCGCAGGGAGCTAGCTAGTCTCGCCTCGTGGAGCTCACAGGTACAAGTTATTGCAATGCAGTGTGTGGGGTGAGTGCTGTGAGAGCACAGAGAAGAGATGCCTCATCTGGCTGGAGGAGGTGGTCAGGGAAGGCTTCCTGGAGGAATGGGCACCTAAGGTAGGCCCTAGAGGCTGAGTAGAAGTTAGCCGGGTAAAGAAAGAGGGAGCAAGCGGGGGAAATGTGTCAGATGAAGGGAGTGGCCTATGTAAAAGCCTCAGATTGAGGGGGTACACGGGGCATTTAGTGCCCCCAGATTAGTTCCAGGTGGTTGAGAGGGAGATGGTGCAGAGAGATGGGATGAGAGAGGGGAGCAGGAGAGCATCAGGCAGGGCCTCACGGACATGACCTCGGGCCTGACCCTAAGGATAGTCCACGGGTCCTTTAAAAAGCCCTCTCTGGCTACTGGAACAACAGGAACAGCTGTAACACTGGGTACCACTCATCGTGCGGTCACCAGAGCTGGGCACTGCTCCGAGCATGTACCCACATTGTCTCATGCACTCCCCAGTGATTCCCCTAGCAGAAACTCTGGCTGTCCTATTTTATGGATGAGGACAATGCCGTTTAGAGAGGTGAAGTGACTTGTCCAAGGCTTGTGAGCGGCCTGCAGGAAAGGCCTGGACTCCAGAGGGGTCACAGCCTTGGTGCCGATAGATGACGGGGGGGGGACTGGGAGGGAGGGGGAAAGACAAAGATGCGTTAGATGCAGATTACAGAACAGTGCCCTATGCTTGGAGGAGAAGGACTACATCATTTGGGCCCAATCAGGGAAGGCTGCCTGGATGAGGAGGCATGTGAACTGAGCAGAGAAGAGCAGAATTTGGATTGGCTGAGCAGGGGAAGGTGAGGGCATCCCAGGCAGAGGAAATGGCACAAGCAAAGCATGGAGGCGGGAAGGTAGCACTTAATGGGGAATGACGAGTGACAGAGAATGTCAGGGGAGATGAGCTGGCTGGGGCTGGGGCTGGGGCTGGAGCAAGAAGGACCTGAATGACGGCCTGGGGCGAGGGCTTGGTTCAAGGGTGACATGCAGCCCCAGGAAGCATTTGTTGCAGAGAATGGCCTCCTTTCCGATGGTGCGTGGTTATTCCTGCAAGCAGCCTGTTCCCAGTCTTCTCTGGAATGCTCTGTGATTATAGCAGGAGAGACCTGCCCGCCTCACAGTGTTGCTAGAACAGTAGATGCCGAGCCTTGGTGACCAGCCTTTTGGAGACATGGCCTTGGTGCTGAGCCAGAAGCACCATCAAGAGGAGGGAGATGAGAGACAGGGAGATGAGCCAGGAGGCTGGCAGGAGGGCCCGGGCCAGGGGCAGCAGGGAGGGAAAAACCTACCTGGGCCCCTCCCAGTCACCCACGGCCACCCAGCTGCTCCCAGAGCAGCCAGTGACTGCTGATGTGGTTGGCCCGGCCTCGGGGAAGCTCTTTCTGTCACCCTTCACCCCTCCCCACCCCTTAGATGACAGAGGTGCCAGCTCTCATCCTCCCACTGACTTAATTACAGGGAGGCCAGGCCCTACCCAGGCAGCTGCAAGCACCAGGTTCCCTGGTCTCCTACTCAGTGGGTGTGGTGGGGGCAGACTGAGGTGGGGGAGGGGTCTGGGAATTGGGGTTTCTCCCAGCTCTCCAGGGCCCTGGGGCTTCCAGGGACTCTGGGACCCATGTAATCTCTTTCTAGATATAGTGTAGTGGGATTGGAATCAACGACCTGAGTTCATGTCTAGGCTCTCCGCTTGCCACCGAGGTGACACTGAGCTAGTTACTCCATTCTTGGGAGTCTCATTGGTAGAATGGGGCTACTCAGAGCCCTTCCTCACAGGCTGGTTTTGTGGATTCCATAGGCTAAGGTGCATCAAAGCCTTAGAGCAGGACAGGACTGGGCAGGTGTGTCTTAAGCACTCAGGAAAGCGTAATACTCACCCTTACCCAAACTTTTATCATCCTGACAGCCTATAAAGAAATAATGGAGATAGGAGAGAATATGATCCCATTTTATAGATGGCGAGGCTCAGGATGCACCTGTCACCAGGCTGTTCCCCCAGAACCTGCTGAGAGCAGAACTGGCTTGGTGGGAGGGGGACCTGGGCCCCAGTTCTGGCTGTGCCTCCAGGCAGTAGTGTGAGCCACGGCCAGGTTTTCCTCCCTAGGCCTCACTTTCTCACAGGTCAAGGTCAGGGGAGGATTAGCCTGGCAGCTCCCAGCCTCCCAATGCATTTCCCTCTTTTTATGAATTCGACATGTTTTAAATGCAACCAGAGCTCTGGGTTCCAGACATTTATTTACAATAAATCCATCTTGAACATTGGGCTCTGCTTCCCTCCCTGGTGACATGACAATGCAGGCAGACCTATCTCCTCCTCTTCGGGGGTCACACACCATTCCGCCCTTTGGCTGTGCCATACCTGATTTGAGCCATTGCCCTACGGATGGACACCTAGGTCGTTGCCAGTCATTCAGGGTGACAAACAACACTGCCGCGAACATCTCAAACATACTTTGTGCACATCTGTCTCGTGCTCTCCAGGATGAAATTCCTGGGTCAAAACGTGCCGGCGTTTGTGCATTGACGACATGGCAGCAAGGGGCATTCAAGCCCCATCTGGTTCTTGGACTCATTTCACCAACGGCCATGGAATGCTGATTCTGTCCCCAGCCCTGTGCCAGGGGCTTCGATGACAGCGCCCCTGCTCTCGGGTCATTTGCTTTCTAGCTGGGGGAGGCACACACACCTTCAGACGGAGAAGAGAATTAAAGCAGGGCCATGTGACAGGACATGACAGAACACTGCCTGCAGTCAGGGGGCCAGGAAAGGCCTGTCTGAGGGATGACATTTGAGCAGTGACCTGACCAGCAACTTTGGGGGAGAACAATCAGAAAAATTGGGTGGAGCAGGAAGGTCAGAACGACGACCAGCATGGCTGGGGCTGGAAAATGGTCTGAGAGAAGAGAAAGGCCACAGAGGCTACTTCACAGAGGGCCTGTGGGCCAGGGCAGTGACATGAAAAGCTGCTGTGTACAAAGTGGCCCATGATGGAGTCAGAGTACACTCGGGGAAGCCAAGTAAGACACTGCTGCCGTCTTTGAGGGGACAGATGCTGTGACCCCACCAGGGTGTTGTTGGAGGGATGGAGAAAAGCAGACGGATCCAGGATACACGTGAGGCCCTCCGGTGTGGCTGAGCCATCAGCGGTGGAGGAGGGAGAAGGGAGCAGAGGATGGGGCTGCGGGGTGACTCTGAGGCTTTTGGGCTAAGCGCCTGGACTGGATTACAGAGTGGGGAGTGGGGGGAGAGAGAGACCCGGAAGGAGGGGATTTGAGGGTGGGGGACTCAGACTCTGTTGTGGAACATTTAGACAGACATGTGAAGAAGTCGAGGGGGCCTCTCCCGGCTGTAGGACTGGAGGTCAACAGAGCAATGGGCCTGGTGGGTCCAGATCTGGAAGCTGAAGCTCTGGGAACAGCCCAGTGTGCCTATTCCAGAAGCAGCAGAAATCTCCTGGTTCCAGGCTTGATCTGTTGTTTCATGTAAGAAAAAAAGGGAGCCGAGTAGTCACTGATGGCAGGTGGCCCTAAGTCCAGCTACGGGGAAGAATGTCAGCAGGAGGAAGTCGGGGGAAGAGAGCCCAGCTATGGGCGAAGGAGAAAGACGGGCACCCATGATCAGCATATTCATCGCCTTCCCTGCAGAGGAAGAGGAGGCCAGGAGGCTGGCATGGAGACGACGCTGTGTCTGCCCCATGCACTCTCTTTGCCTCTGCAATGCCCTGGGCTGGGCCAAGCCTGGGCGCCGGACGCATAAAGAAAGAATGGACCCAGGGATCTAAGTGCTACAACAGGGTATGTACAGGTTAAAGCCAGGCTGGAGGAGAGCCATCTGCTCAGCAGAATCAGAAAGCCTTTGTGGAGGAGGGGCCCGCCAAGCTGGGTGGTGAGGGATGAGGAGGAGTTAGACAAGCAGACAACAGGGGATCAGACAGGCAACGCTACTGTATGTACCAGGGCCTAGAGACATCCATCGTCCAGAGCTGCGTGAGCTTTCAAGTTATTTCCTGCCCTAGATTCTGATTTCCTAGCTAAATCCTGCTACCCAAAGCCAAACTGAGTCCCTGGGGGGCCCACAATGCCACGCTCCTCCCGGGGCCTCCGAGTCCCACCCAAGCTGGAGCACTCCCAGCCTGCCCCGCACAGCTCCTCCACGGAACACAGACCCACGTGGTCCTGAGTCTGCTCCCGAGCATCCTGGTGGGTTTCTCAGGGGAGGACAGCTCTGCCTGTCTGGGTCCAACTCCCAGCTCCCATTCGCCAGCAGGGTGACCCTCGGCAAATGATTTCACTCCCCAGTGCCTCAGTTTCCTCAGTTGTAATCAGAGGATAAGGAGAGTCCCCGGAGAGCTGATAGGAGAATTAATGGACTGGTATACGCAGAACAGCGGCCAGGGGAAGCACTCACGATCTAAAGTCTAGAGCATGGCATCCAAGGCCCTGCACGATCTCATCTCCTTCCCTCTCTCCTCTCCTTACTGTGTCTCCCTCCTTCCCTGTCCCCTCTTTTCTCTCTCCCTCTCCCTTCCTCGCTCCTGCCCCCTCTCCCTTTACTCTCCCCCCTTCCTTCCCCACCCCTTCCCGCCAGCCCCACACTCTTTCACCCCAGAGCCTGGCCACTTCCTCTGCCTGGAGTGACATTCCCCGAGAGCCTCCCCCTTCTCTATGTTCCGGTCTCTGGCCACATGCCACCTGCCTGATCACCCTCCCTAAGATATCATGTCCCATCTCCCGCCCCCCGGCCCCCTCCCCTCAGCCTTGCTTTTCTTGCTGGCACTTAGGATCCCACCTGCCATTAAGTTACATATTTATTTGCCTATCATTTGTTAGCCCCTCCCTGCTTCATGCTGTGCCCCCAGCACTTAGGACAGTGCCCACTAGAGTGGACTCCCAATAAATATGTGTTGGATGACATATCGGTGGAGGGACGAAGCGTTAGCTGTAACTGTTGCTTTCCCGCCACTGCCTCCTGCCTTGACTTCTGAAGATACGATTCCATGAGCTTTCACAGGGCACCAGGGCACCTCACATGGAGATGCTTCTCTCTCTGAATCTCTCCCTGAATCTTAATGCTTATCTGGTTGGACTGGGTCCTCCCTTCTCATTCAGGGCTGGGACCTGAGGAGGAGGACCAGAGGGTCTCTACTTGCATGTTTTATTTGGGGGGGGGCGGGGTGTTTACTGAGAGCCCGGCATTCTCTATGCACCTCACTCACCAACTTTCTAAAAGAGGTTCTCTGAGTCCCATTTCACAGATGAGAAAACTGAGTCCCTGAGACATGGCAGAGCCAGGGGTTGTGACCATGTCTGCCTGACTAGAGGCGCCACTGGCACCATGGAGCACCCAGCAGTGCCTCCCAGCCGAAGAGAAAAGGAGGTTGTCTGGGTGGGGGTGGCAGGGAGACATAGAGGTAGGGCAGGATAGTGGAGAAGGAATTTCCGGGCCAGCCTTCGGCCTGCCCCCCACCCCCCACCCCTGGCCCCCCATGGCCTCAATTTACATCCTGGGCCCCTCCAAACAATGGCCTTTTGCCGGTCTCCTGTGTTTCAGGGGAGGGTGGGTTCTGCTTTCTTGGCTTGTTCCAAGGGCTTGAAACTGAGGGTTGGCATCTTTTAACAAGTTCTGAGCCAGCTGGCAGGGGACAAGGGCACGTCACAGGCTGGCCCTGTCATTGGCTCCAGGGAGCAAGAGGGGCTGGTCTCCTGACGACCGCAGTTCCCTGCCTGCATGGGCGCCCCGGCGAGTTCTCATTTGCTCTCAGGGAAGAGACCAGGACTCAGAGAAGGACAGTGCTCACCAGCTGAATTGCATGGCCGGCCAGGACGCGGCAGGAGCAAAGCCCACATTCTGGGGCAGGGTGAGAAAATCGAGTCCTTTGTGGCACTGTCGAGAAGGTCAAAGGCCTGGACCCAGTGGTGACGATGGTCCCGCAGCGGACCCCTCCTCACGCCGCACAAGCTTCAGGCTGGATGATCATCAAAGAACCTCAAACCTTTCCGGGAAGAAGGCGAGCTCTCATAAATGCCGGAATGAGGGGATTTCCAGGCTGTGGGGACGGGGATGGTGGTCTAGGGGTCCTCCGACTTCCTAAAATCATCCATTTCCTGATGAACAACGGGGCTTGACAAGAGGTGTCCTGGCTGCCGGGTCCCAGGGCCCTGCCTTGGTTCCAGGAAGCCCTGGAGACATTGGCACACTCTGCATTCCAGCAGCGGGACGAGACCAGGCCGGCCTGCCTGAGGGGGAGCTCACCTCTTCCCTGAGCCCCCAGAGCTCGGCTTTGGAGGTGCCCAAGTGCCTGGGCACCACCCTAAGAGAACCTCGGGCTTCCCAGAGACCCAGGGACCCAGCAGAGTTCCTCTGACTCCGAGTAAGGTCCCGTCTCAGTGGAGTCACACCCTGTCCTCCTGTTGCTGCTCCGCCCCGTCCCAGCTTGCTCTGCGTGGTCACACAGAGGCTTCTGCCCTGGGGATGCCCCTGAGATCATCAGCTCTCTGCACTCCACCTGACCCCGCCCTCCCCCTGCCCTGCCTCCTGGCTCCCTTCCACGTTTTGTGGTGAATCAGGAAAAAACTCAAGAAGCCTGGAAGCATTTTACCGACAAGGCCATGACGGCCATCCATGCAATTCAGCAAACGTTAGCCAGAAACTGTGCCAAGTGCTGGAGACACACAGAAATGAATCAGACTCCCTGTCCACAGGGGATGGGAAGGTGGGAGGGACACTTGGCATCAGCAGGGCGGTGGGGGTCAGCAGAGCGAGCGTGTCCTCCAGGTCACGAGGGGGTTGGAAGGGACCTTTCAGGGTGGCCAGTTTTCCAGCCGGTAGACAAAGGGAGACGCGAAGAGAGTGGGCACGTAGGGCGAATAGACTTGAGAGAGCAAAGGCCAAGCAGTGGGTCCACGTAGCTTGCTGATTTGCTTGGATAAAACAGACTATCTATCAGGCATCAACAAACTTTTTCCCGAAAGGGACAGATAGTAAATATTTGAGGCTTTGCGGGCCACACAGCCTCTGTTGTAACGACTTAACCCGACCACCGTAGCTCAGAAGCAGCCACGGACAACACGTAAATGAATGTGCGTGGCTGTGTGCCAAGATGACTTCATTCGTTCACCTGAAATTTGAATTTCACAAGATTTCTTGTGTCATGAGATAGCGTTCTTCTTTAGATTATTTCCCAGCCATTAAAAAAATATCAAAAGCCTCCTTAGCTTACAGGTCGTGCAAAAACAGGCAGATAGCTGCATCTGCTATTATGTGCTTGGGAGGTCGGGTAGAAGGGAGCCTTGAGGGCCTGAGTGATGCTTCGGGGTTGGTTTGGTCAGAGCTGGGTTACAGTTCTCACACCCACACCCTGGGCGATGGACTCACCGTCAACCCATCCACCCACCGTCCACCCAACCCAACTGCCATCGAACCACTGTCTACCACCAAGAAGCTAGAAAAATGTGGGTGTCGATCAGGTGCCGAAACATACCTACGGGCAATTTCTTTTAAAATGTGCGTCCAATGGCACAGGAGTGAAAGCTTGCCGTTAACAGAGAAATTGATCAAGAAGTGCATGCATTAAGGAGTGACCGTGGTGAGGAGTGGCCGTGGTGAGGAGGCGGCGTGTGAGTCCAACCCCTCTCTCGTGCGCATCGACGTGTACGTGTGGACATGCCCATCGACATATACGTGTGGACACACACACGCACGCACGCTGCGTTCATTCACACCACACATGCTCACTCCCCGTGAAGGTTCCATGATGTGCTTTGATCACTTAGCAACTCGGTCTCGAATCTTCCCATCTCAGCACGCGAATCCAACTCTTTGGTTTCTGTGCTGGCCACCAAGCTCCGTGTGGTGAGCCACGCTGCCGTTCACCCTGTGGTCCTCTGCTGGAGGACGTCCGGGCTGGTCCCTGTTTTACGTGATGACTAGTGGTGCTGCCATGACCCTCTCAGCATCCATATCTATTTCTGTGCACCAATTTGATTATTTTTGTTGGAGAGATTCTCAGAAGCAGAATTGCTGTGTCGAAAGGCATGAAAAATTAAAATTTGGATCAGTGTGACATGCTGGAGCAGTTTCTTCTCATTGCTGGTAATAAGCATGTCCGTCCTGCTTGGGCCTGGG